>NC_090778.1:10398750-10705625 GCF_040054535.1 Antennarius striatus | reverse complement strand
CAGAAGGATGGCCCTCATGATAGAGGCGGCAGCATGTGGAGTGAAACCGACGCGCAATGTCATGTACAAACTGACCCGAGCAGTGGAAGTAGACTTCGTTTCATTCATGTCACTGCTGGAGTGACAACAACAGCCCAACACGCAGATCCGAGTATCAAGACCACAGCGGTAGGCTCTTTACTTTTGTTTCCACACTGAAGTTATTGACGGCTGAGAGTCGTTCTTCTACACTTGAACATAAATCGCCTTCATGCCGCATCTCCTACAGCCGCTAACCTGTGCCTTCAAGAGTTTGGTGACTTTATATCATTTAAATGTATTTTGAGCAATGCTAGATTCGCATTCTATGGTTTAATTGCATTTAAAAAAAAATCCCACCGTTAAAGTTCGACTTGTGCGTAAATACGCACCAGGAGTGTGGGTTGAGGTCAGTAAGTTTCTTGGACATTTGTAATGGGTTTTCAAACTGCTTTATTTAGTCTTTTGCAGCCAAGCACCAGCGATATTGTGTGCTGAATGTCCTAGTTACAATGATTAAAATCACACTTAAATCACTGAGGTGAATAAGTTTAAATCTTCCACAGGTAGCTCATAATACGTCTGAAAACTGTGCTTTATAATATTCTACAGTTTTGTTATTATATTGATCTAGCTTGAGACACCTCCAGGCTTTTATTTTAGTGTTGAAAGGAAGTGATTGTTTACAGAGAGGAGAGAGATGACCTCCCCAATGTGTTTCTTTGTCAGGTCAAACATCGGCAGCCACTCCGGTGATCCGCTCTGCTCAAAGCATTCAGTAAGGAGATTTATCACACGCAAGCTGACGAGATGAGCGCCAACAAGAAGTAAGTGACTTCAACAGTGCGTTACAGAGGTTTTCACCCCTTGCAGAGCTACTTAACCTTAGATAAATGGAATGAAACATCTATTTGTGGAGGAGCCCATGAACAACCACCAGTGGTCATAAGAAGGTGAAAAATGATTGTAGAGCAGGTGCATTTCAGGACAAAATGGTTTGTGTGCATTCAGTCTGGGAAATATTACATTTATGAGACCTTCAAAACACTAGATACTGCATGGGTTTCAGCAGACAGTGGTGTTATCTAGCCAAAATTTTTAAGTTTATCTGACTTGATTGGGAGTTGCTTGAGCTCTGTTCGGGAAGACTATTGTTAACAAACCCCATTATATTACAGTAATGTTTAATTATAAAGACATTAACAGTCATGTAATTGCTGTGAAGTGAGCCAACTCCTGATGGAAACAAATTCACCTCGGGGGCAATTTTGTGATGGGAACCACAACACTTTTTTCCTGCTCTAACGAGATCACAAACTGTTTATAAAAATGACCTTAACTATATAAATTTTAGTGGAAAACAGGCTACTTATGATTGAATATAAATCATTTGTTTAAAAACAGTAACGCTAATCAAAATGTTGCATCTGTTGATGGTTACTTAAACTTTTAACAGAAGTTTGTTTTTAATTAGTAATCTGGATGCTGTGTACGAGAGGAATGATATTTCACAAAGCAGGTGCTTGGTATAAATGTTTGAACCTGGAGTAGCACTATTAATGCTGCCAGAGCGGCACCGAGCTTCAAAAACAAGAGTTATTAAGTATGACTCCATCATCACTGCTGAGTAGCAAATTCCAGGACATTACAATCCGAGCTGAATTCAGTTTTTTGTTTCATTGTGTGACCCCATTCATTTCCATCATTCATGGAAACTTATTTGTGGTTTTTGTGACATTTGCAGTGTTTCAAAGATTTGAATTTCAACATCATGTACAGTGAAGTCTACTATCATATGAAAGCAGAGTGGCTGTCATTTCACAAGAACTACATCCTTTTTATTGCATGCAGACACTCTTTGGAGCTTCAGGAAAATTGAAACGGACAATGTTTTGCCTTCATTGCATGAGGGATTTGACTTTGCTTAACTAGAGGACAGGATAGTAAATACAGTACAGTATATGGATTGAGATCTCATGCAGTGACTGCAGCAGATTCCTCATGCCATAACACAGTCTGAATGCCTTCTGGCTGTCTGAAGTCTCCTTGATATGGACATGCACTAGACAGTTGCATCAGCTCAGGTGGAGAACACACTCTCTCTGAACAGATAGTGTGTAGGTTATGCAGATTACTGTAGGGCCTACAAGGACAGAGAGACTGATAGGTTATCTGTGAGGTGACAGATAACAGCTAATATACAATGATGAGTGCAAAGTAACAGCTTCTCTGGTTTCTATTGCCTGAAGAGCTTATAATAAGGTTATTTGAATGAGTAGATATTGTTCATTAAGATGTGGATATTTTAAAATAATGAACATAAAATTTCACAAATATTCATATTCTATATAACTTTGCATTCCTCTGTCCATTTTTTAGTAAATGGTCAAGAGTAATAACATTAAATTATTTATTACAGTGCTATATTTATTATATTATTTAATAAAAATATTTGCTTTCGCAATCAAACTTAATTTTAGTCATGCACAGGTCATAAGCGCATATCACTTTAGTTAGTGTCACTTGATCTTAGTGGAGGGAAGCAGAGGTGCATTTGGAACATAAAAGTAAAAGTAACTCTCCATGGACACTTCAGTTTTAATTGAATAATTCAGTCAGTCATTTTCTTAACCCGCTTAATCCGCTTACGCAGCTATATTTATATTTTCTTTTATAATTTGTGGTACATTAAATTCCTGAATGATTCATTTAGTAAAATATGACCCATTGCTAGAACCTGCATCAATGCAGGATATCATTTTGCATAAGTTTGTTGCTCCTTTTGCTTAACATACTTTGACTGTGTTAAAGATAATACATGTGTTGCTTTTAAGATGTGGCAAAAACAATCAATTCAATCAAATATTTCATTTTGAAGTTTCAAATTCAAATTCAACACTGTGAGTAGATATATGCATTTAGTGTCACATCCATCTGGTGGTCAGCTCGGGCTGCTGGGAGTTTTGGCTGTCATGCCCATGATTGTTCTATAGGTGGCAATGTAGGAAGTAGGAAGGCTGGCATCAGCAGGAACACTGGTTGAAGTCCAGAGATTAAACCAGCCTCTAACTGTGGCTGAATTGTGAGCTGAACAGAGCAGACAGAGATACTCATCAAAGATAAAGCTTGATGATTGAATTTCTTGCTTGAATGATTTAAGTAATCAATTAGTCCGTTGTACACATCATATCTCACTCTTACAAAATAAATACTCCAGAATCCGATAAAAGTAGCATGTTGTTTTTTTGACCTTCAAGAAAGAACATGCTCAAGTCCAGCTTTGGAGAAAACATTATACAGAGTCACAGCAGTAAAGGATTAGAACACACTAGTAGGTCAATGGTTGGGTTTGTCGGTCTTGCACTGAACTGGTGACCTGTCCAAGAGAGACCCTGCCTCTCAACCCAGTCAGGTGAAGTAGGCTTGAACCCTCCCCCTTGACCTAAAGGGATAAGCCTTTATAGAAGTTGGTACGGGAACCATTAGTATGTCTTTTAATTTGGAAAACATTTTTTTTAGTATACGTCCACATTAGGTTATGCGTGTACTAACCCTTCTCTGAAAAATAACACATGCATGTTGTATGAAGGTTATGCAACATCATGCAGTAGGCAGGGAATGTCTTCTGTTGCTGGACTGGAGGCTGAATCCTGCTCGGCTGGAGAGCAATTGTTCTGGTCCTGACCTTTGACCTCATAGACTGCTGCGTCCAGGCTATCTGGACACCATGTTGTCCACTCCACTTTGACCTACAAAGGAATTATTGGAAAGCTCTGCTGACAGTATTATATCATTAGAATATTAAATGTATATCTAATCTACATTGGTCACAGTAACAAGATTAAATAATAACCCAAACAAAAGCACACTGTTATTATAGTTTGAGTTCATAAACAATATTTCAATCAGTTATGTAAAACTAAGCACTTCTAACTCTCTCCCTTCCTTCCTCTATTACCTTACCTTACCTTCCTTTCTGATATTAAAATAATGCTAATTATCCTAAAGGGATCTATTAAATAATATTGTGATTGTTTCACATTAACCAAAGTGATATATTCTTTAAATGAATCTATCAATGCATCTGTGAATGAAAATCAAGTTTTGTGTGTGGACATGGAGGGGTTCTATATTTACTGTGTAGTCATTAGATTAAAACTCTTTCACTGCTAATCCTGAAGTTTCCGACAAATAAAGATTCAATTTGAAATTTTAAAACTTGTGTGAAGAACTGTTGTGATTTATTATTTGCTGCCACCTAACACACAAGTAGCTGAATGGAGCACATACTGTACTGTCCTCATCACAAGTGCGTACAAGAGAAGTATTCTGCCAGTGATCCAGTCGGAACACTATGATTTTTTACATTATCTGGACAGCAGAATAAGGTGAGGTTGAACGTCTGTGGATTCGTCTTGGAGAGAGGGGAGGCTCAGGCGTGGCAGCCTGTCATGGGCTTGTGAATGTCTTGTCACTTAAGTAAAGCCAACGTAATCCTGTAAGGGCGGATGAGTAGACAGACATGTGATGCCCCACTTGTTTCTTACTGACCAGATGGACAGGCTTTGTAGTGGCTATGGCACTGATGAAACATGGACTGATACGTCTTTCAAACATTATTTACCCCATAATAAAACTCAATGTCATGATCTCATGTCCAACAAGTGAGGCAAAAGTAGAGTTCAATTCAAATTTAGATGGGTTCAAATCTCATTTGTTTTCCACGCATGAGCAGCGCCACTGTGACCATCAGACTCAATTAGCAGAGACTTCCTGTCCTCTCCCTTACCCTCCTCTGCCAGATTAAATCCATTACATCTCACCTATCGACGGCACGCTTTGCTCGCCTCAAGGACGGTACACTTTCTCACAGCTGAGGTGGTTTACATACTGAGAACTTATCTTTTAAGGTGTTATCTGAAAACTCCAGGGTGACAGTTTGTCTGTCAATGAGTATTTGATGGGTGGAGATGAGCGCCACAAGCAGTAATAGACTGAGCCCCAGTCCAAACCTACTGCAGGTGAACGAGCCAAGGCGATATGGCTCCACGTTATCACTGGAAGAAAAGTGTGAGCAGTCTTTCTTCCTTTTTTACTACTACAGGATGGAGGACGAGGCGGTGCTTGACCGGGGGGCGTCCTTACTTAAACACATGTGTGACGAGGAGGAGGTGGAGGGTAAGTGTGTCAGTTTCTGTACACTTATGTTTGTCTTTTTAAAAACAAAAAAGATGCCTTGTTTCAAGAGGTTTTATTTTATTTTTGAATACTTTCTGAATTTGTCAGCATTTTGAGACTCAATTTTCTAGAAACTTCCTTAAGTATCTTAAAACAATCAAAAATCAATTTTTTAGGACTTTTTTTTATTACAAATTTGAGATATTTCCTAAAGAGCTCAAAGTTTCTGAATAAGTCCCATCATAAGCAAGGCCACTCCTTTAGAGAAAGAGGAAAGGCATGATTAAGCTTTCTACAGACCACCAGTTTTCACAGTACACTATGAAGTGAGCTGGCATCAGAAAGATGTAGAACTTAAACCATGTGAAACTGTTTCTCACTAATCCTTCAACGACCTCCACAAAAATAAACAGACTGCAAAGAATACTTTTTAGCCTGTCAATGCTAAAATACATAAAACTGATAATACCTTACATCTTATTTTTATTGGCATGTTTTATCAGGGAATATCAAGTAATTGCACTGAAAACATTTGGTCAGCAGAGTGAATTTAAATGAGATTTGTTTGACATATGGTATTATATAGCACCCATCATCACGGGTTTCTTGGCACTGTTCCTCCAGATTAAATAGCCTGGCATGAAGCTAATACTATCCAAGAAGCTCATGTTTTGTTTTGGCTGTTTGGGTGGAAGTGCTCAAAATGGTTTAAGCACCCATCTTTGTGTGATTATGATTTCAAGTCTTTTTTGTTGGTTGGAAAACCAAGGGGGACTGCTACACAAATGATTGTGTAGTTCCATAATTGTTGCTTAAAAAAAGGAAAAAGGCCTTACTAGTTTTAGCAAATTTTAGCTTCTTCACTAAAGCTAATGCATTTATCACATGCAAAAGATTTTTGATTAATTTTTGAGTTCATTTATTTTTATAGGTATTGAACCATGACAGATAACCACTGGTTTCCGTTAATTTCTGTAGTAAATACACATTACATAAGTTACACAAGTTTTTTTTAAACTTGCATGATCTGTACGTGAAAATGCTGAGCAGACTTACAATTTTAATCTACAATTTTAAACTTAGTTGCAGACATAAGTGAAAGAAGAGCAAACAGGAATTTACACAGCAGTGTCCCTCCATGATGTTAACATTTTGTCAGGTGCCCCTCAGCTTGAACCCAGAGGGGCATATTTCTAACTTCCTGTGTTTTAGCGGCATCTCAGCTGTATCTGCATGTGTTCTCTATGCCTGCTGACTTTTTGGCGTATGCTCCGAGCTCTGTCTTCTCTCTTCTGCTGACCCAGAGAAATAAAGTTTTATTCAAAGACCAACTAATAAAAGAACACACAGAAGAGGTAGCTGTCACTTTGTAACATTAGAGGTCTGCAAAGGGAGCTTTGATCTAATGGGCCATTCATCTTGATCTGACACTAATGAATCTGTGGTGCCACTCAAGAACTTCATCTTGAATCAGTGTCAGGGATTTAATGCTCAAGATAGATGATTGATTTATTCAAAGAAAAACTCACATCAGATGTGTTTAAGTGACTTGATTTGTCTTCACATTTCACTGTAAAATTCAAAGTTTCACGATGTTGCCCGTTACATCTTAGTATAGATTTGTATTTTTTTTTAACAAATCAAAACTATTTTCTAAGTCTTGCGAACATGAATCCAACAGTATATAATGAAAACATTTTTGAAGTAGAATGTTGTCACTGTTGCTGTGGTAAAACCAGCATGCCCTTACCACTGAAATGGGTTAATTATTTTTAGTCTGGTACATTGTAATTTATTTTTGCTCCACATGGTCAGCACCTACCCAAACATTTGTTTGCTACACATGGCCCAACCTGAATCAGCTGTGAATCACAATTGTTTTCAGGTTACAATTTTTATATAAGCTTAGTTATATGTACAGTTCACTCAGTTTATAAAAGACACACAAAGCATCTGATTAAAACCTTTATTTAAAGTCAAATCAAGCAAATGCTGTGATACTTACCTTCTGTCCTGGCATAAATTGTCTAAAACATCCACACCTGGTTTTCATGGTCATTTTATAGGGAGGTGAAAACGACCAGAGCATACCACTGTGAAAGGGGTGTTTGAGTTTGGTTAAAAAGTATAAATCGATGTTACCAACACTGTGGTTGCTGCATCTCAGTAGACGGTTCACCATGAGTACGTGAGTTATGTCATGTGTTTTGAAATGTATTTTTTATGTTCATCATTGTCACCATAATTATGGTTGGGTTTGTGTTTGGTTCCCTGGAGAGGACAGTTGGTCCTGACCAGCAGTATAAAGACTCTGACCAAAAGCATGGTGGGGGAAATTTTGTCTAAACTAGCTCAAGGTGGAGGATGTGCTGCTGACAGTACATGGTCTTTTTGTTGTTGCAAGTAGAAAAATAAAAGAAAGGAGTTTTACTTTTACCTTCAATTTTTTGATTGGCTCATTTCTGTACACCTGGCCCCCATCAAACGAACTCAATTACAGTTGCATGGCATGTTGCCATCCTCCTTACTGCTCTGGTCAAGTGCCACTGGCATGGTTGCTGGGGAAACTGGCCATGGTGTTACTTCTCCCCAGAAATCTAGAGAACTACACAAACCTTCCAGCAGAAGCAAAGTTTTTATTACATTCAGTGTGTGGCTACAGGCAGCTCCAAAAGAAGTGCTTCTTCCACACAAAAAAGAGGAAGTTGTCACATAGAACTGCTCCGGCTGTGTACAAATCTTCTATTCCAGCTCCCTTGACTATTTTTTTCCCCTCTCTTCCATCACTCTAGTCTCATTCTCTCGCTTCCTCTCTAATTGTTGTTCTGCCTGTGCAAATGTCTTCATTTTCTGCTTTATTGCTCATCAATTAGCCTTAAATAGTGGTTTTTTTTTGTCCATCTGTCCTTGCCATTATTACTGACCTTGAAGGTAAAATTAATACCAATAAATAATTTTTGAAGCACCAGTCCAACACTTGGTCATAGCTTCTGCTTAAATTGGAAATGCAGAAAAATTATAATGCATGTAACATCATCCCACTTCTTCTTTTCCTTTCGGCTTTTCCCTTCAGGGGTCGCCACAGCGAATCAATTTCCTCCATCTAGCCCTGTCCTTTGAATCCTCTTCTCTCACACCAACTACCTTCATGTCTTCCCTCATTACATCCATAAACCTCCTCTTTGGTCTTCCTCTAGGCCTCCTGCCTGGCAGTTCAAAACTCAGCATCCTTCTACCAATATATTCACTATCTCTCCTCTGGACATGTTCAAACCATCTCAGTCTGGCCTCTCTGACTTTATCTCCAAAACCTCTAACATGTGCTGTCCCTCTGATGTACTCATTCCTGATCCTATCTTTCCTGGTCACTCCCAGAGAGAACCTCAGCATCTTCATCTCTGCTACCTCCAGCTCTGCCTCCTGTCTTTTCTTCAGTGACACTGTCTCTAGACCAAACAACATCGCTGGTCTCACCACAGTTTTGTACACCTTTCCTTTCATTTTAGCTGAAACTCTTCTATCACACATCACACCTGACACTTTTCTCCACCCGTTCCATTCTCCCTGAACACGCTTCTTCACCCCTTTTCCACACTCTCCATTGCTCTGGACTGTTGACCCTAAGTACTTAAAATCCTCCACCTTCTTGATCTCTTCTCCCTGTAACCTCACTCTTCCACTTGGGTCCCTCTCATTCACACACATGTACTCTGTCTTACTGCGGCTAATCTTCATTCCTCTCCTTTCCAGGACAAACCTCCACCTCTCTAGCTTCTCCTCCACCTGTTCCCTGCTCTCACTACAGATCACAATGTCATCTGCAAACATCATAGTCCATGGAGATTCCTGTCTAACCTCGTCTGTCAGCCTGTCCATCACCATAGGGAACAAGAAGTGGCTCAGAGCTGATCCCTGATGCAGTCCCACCTCCACCTTGAACTCCTCTGTCACACCTACAGCACACCTCACCACTGTCTTACAGTCCTCATAAGCTTTCTCCATATCTACAAAAACACAATGCAGCTCCCTCTGGCCTTCTCTATCAACATCCTCAAAGCAAATACTGCATCTGTAGTACTCTTTTTTGGCATGAAACCATACTGCTGCTCACAAATGCTCACTTCTGACCTAAGTCTAGCTTCCACTACTCTCTCCCTTAACTTCATTATATGGCTCATCAGCTTTATTCCTCTGTAGTTGCCACAAATCTGCACATCTCCCTTGTTCTTAAAAATGGGCACCAGCACACTTCTCCTCCATTCCTCAGGCATCTTCTCACTATCTAAGATCCTGTTGAACAACCCAGTCAGAAACTCTACTGCCACCTCTCCTAGACACTTCCATACCTCTACAGGTATATCATCAGGGCCGACTGCCTTTCCACTCTTCATCCTCTTCAATGCCCTCCTCACTTCATCCTGACTAATCTTTGCTACATCCTGGTCCACAACAGTCACCTCTTCTAGTCTTTGTTCTCTCTCATTTTCCACGTTCATCAACTCTTCAAAGTACTCTTTCCATCTTCCCATCACACTACTGGCACCTGTCAATGGACTTCCATCCCTATCCTTAATCACCCTAACCTGCTGCACGTCCTTCCCATCTCTGTCTCTCTGTCTTGCCAACCGGTATAGATCAGTCTCTCCCTCCTTACTGTCCAACCTAGCATACAAGTCATCATAAGCTTCTTGTTTGGCCTTTGCTACCTCTACCTTCACCTTACGTTGCATCTCCCTGTACTCCTATTTACTCTCCTCAGTTCTCTCAGTGTCCAACTTCTTCTTAGCTAACCTCTTTCTCTGTATACACTCCTGTACCTCCTCATTCCACCACCAAGTCTCCTTATCTACTTTCCTTCCAGATGACACACCAAGTACTCTCTTACCTGTCTCCCTGATCACATTAGCCGTAGTTGTCCAGTCATCTGGAAGGACCTCCTGACCACCCAGAGCCTGTCTTAACTCCCTCCTGAAAGTCATGCAACACTCTTCCTTTTTCAGCTTCCACCATTTCGTCTTCTGCTCTGCCTTTGCCCTCTTGATCTTCCTCACCACCAGAGTCATCCTACACACCACCATCCTATGCTGTTTGGCTACACTCTCACCTACCACTACTTTGCAGTCACTGATCTCTTTCAGGTTACACCGTCTACACAAGATGTAGTCTACCTGTGTGCTCCTACCGCCACTCTTATAGGTCACTCTATGTTCCTGCCTCTTCTGGAAGAAAGTATTCACTACAGCCATTTCGATCCTTTTTGCAAAGTCAACTACCATCTGTCCTTCTGCGTTCCTCTCCTGGATACCAAACCTGCCCATCACATCCTCATCACCTCTGTTTCCTGCACCAACATGTCCATTGAAGTCTGCTCCAATGACAACTCTCTCACTTCTAGGCATGCTCTGCATCACTTCATCAAAGTCCGACCAGAATTTCTCCTTCTCCTCCAGCTCACATCCTACCTGTGGAGCATACCCGCTAACAACATTGAATATTACACCTTCTATTTCTAGCTTCAGACTCATCACTCTATCCGACACTCTTTTTACCTCCAGGACATTCCTAACAAACTCCTCCTTCAAGATAACTCCTACTCCATTTCTCTTCCCATCTATACCATGGTAGAACAACTTGAACCCTGCTCCTAAACTTCTAGACTTGCTACCTTTCCACCTGGTCTCCTGGACACACAGTATGTCTGCCTTCCTCCTCTGCATCATATCAACCAACTCTCTACCTTTTCCTGTCATAGTTCCAACATTCAACGTCCCTACTCTTAGTCCTATACTCTTGGTGTTCCTCTTCTCTTTCTTCGAGTGAACACACTTTCCTTCTCTCCTTCTTCGACCAACAGTAATCCAATTTCCACCGGCGCCCTGTAGGTCAACAGCGCCGATGGCGGTCGTTGTTAACCCGGGCCTCGACCGATCCGGTATGGAAGTCATAGGTTTGATTCGCATCTTTGATTTGGCAAACGTTTTACGCCGGATGCCCTTCCTGACGCAACCCTCTGTATTTATCCGGGCTTGGGACCGGCACAATAAGACACTGGCTTGTGTCCTCTTGCGGCTACATTTATGTAACATCATCCCACTATACAGGATAATTTATTTTAGATATCTCTACTAAATTAAAGGGACAGTAAAGTTCATTTTAAGTGACATATATGTTATTCATCATTATGAAAACTAGAAGAAAAAATAAATTTTATATGTGTAGCATCATCCGATTGGTCAAAAAAGCTTAAAATCTGCGCCGCAGCAGCTTCCGCATTCAGTGGTCACGTGGGGGTCATACGTCACTAGGTCCAAACACAGCTTAGCAGCCAAAATATCATGGTTACCTGCGCGGTGAACGGTTGCGTCAACAGAACAGCAAATAGACGCAACTTTCAAATAAATTCACTGTGGAATTAATTCCACACAGTCCAATATTAATAAATGGCGGTTAGCTCAATGCTAACATAATATAGACAATTCATTAACGGGCTAGTGCGTTAGCATTTTTAGCGTGATACCTCCCCAGAAGGTATTCTAGAGAACGACAAGTTCTTGTCTTAGCGTCTTTTTGCTGTACTGTTGACACAACCGTTCACCGCGCAGGTAACCATGATACTTTTGGAGTTAATCGCGTCTAGAGCTGCATTGTTTCTTATGGCTGCTAAACTGTGTTTGGCCCTAGTGACGTATGACCCCCACGTGACCACCGAATGCGGAAGCTGCTGCGGCGCAGATTTTAAGCTTTTTTGACCAAACGGATGCTGCTACACATATAAAATGTATTTTTTCTTCTATTTTTCATAATTATGAATAACGTATATGTCACTTAAAATTAACTTTACTGTCCCTTTAAGTTTTCACTGCAGACTTACTAAAATTGTACAAATTTTTCCCCACCTTGGTTCATTCAGACCAATTGTGTGTTTGTTGGGGTAAACATTACCTTGACTGACACCTCTCTCCCTTCAGCTCTATAGTTAGCGTGCACAACTTTGCTTTTATCTAACTTCCATGGAGATTTTTTTTTTAAATTGAAATTTGCCATTCAATGCATGTCTCTGCAGTCATTATGTTACTGCTCTAAATGTGTGTGCAACTTTGCAATTAGAATAATTTGCATTAATTAGACATGAATGCTTATAGTTTCCGGATTCACTATGAGCATTAACACAGACAGCCCCAATATTTACTTTAAACCACAGCCCCAGTGCTGGGGACAAAGGAGGAACCCAAAATAACTGTAAACCACTGAAAACATCAACACCATGCCTACACCATTGTGCTATAATTCACTTCAATGAAAAGCCATTTAAAATTGTCCTTTTGTAAGGAACTCCTGACAACCATTAACTTCAGAAGCAGGCACATAATATGAATGAATGAACACAAATAAATATTGAACCACATGTACACACACAAACCTAGCAACCTGCATCAATATGACCCTCTACGTCAGTCCTTGAGACTAAGAGTGTTAGAGGCCTCTTTTTTCTGCAGTACTGAATCTCCTATAAGCAGAGGGTTCATGGGTGGTTGCACTGTTGGCACAGAGAGGAGTGACGTTGATGTACCAGTTGGAAAAATGGAATCCTATTGTTGAATGGCAATTTTGTTAGTAATCTCAAAATTGCTCTAAAGCAGATTAGGTCATCTTTCACTGTAACACCACTAAACTCAGGAATGAGTACATCAGAGGGACAGCACATGTTAGAGGTTTTGGAGATAAAGTCAGAGAGGCCAGACTGAGATGGTTTGGACATGTCCAGAGGAGAGATAGTGAATATATTGGTAGAAGGATGCTGAGTTTTGGATTGCCAGGCTGGAGGCCTAGAGGAAGACCAAAGAGGAGGTTTATGGATGTAGTGAAAGAGGACATGAAGGTAGTTGGTGTGAGAGAAGAGGATGCAGAAGACAGGGTTAGATGGAGACAACTGATTCATTGTGGCGACCCCTGAAGGGAAAAGCCGAAAGGAAAAAAGAAGAATTTCACAATAACACCACAAAACTCAAGCTCTAGCCAAATGATGCGCTGTGATAGGACAGCCAGTGTTGCTTTTTTCTGCTATAATCTCCTTAACTCATATCAACTGGAGTTTCTTCTGTCACAAGTATTTTACAAAGACAAAAATTCAATGACAAAAGTTGACAAAGAATTAGAATTCAAATCTTTCCTCGAATTACTTCTTTGAGACACTCAGTGTGAGTTTGGTTTGCTGAACTAGCAGTGTTATTGAATTTAGATGAACCTAAAAAGAGAAGGCATTGTGGTATGAAGGAATAATCAGTGCTCTTGTGCCTCAAGAGATATCATTGTTGCTTGTGTTGAATCACAACCATTTCTCGGTTGGGTCACGAGCAGTGCTTGGCGCAACGTTACCCCATTTGTTCAAAAATGTGATGCTTGACACGAGGACCTTTGATGGTTACTCTGAGAGCTTCCTATAGTTTTTATTTCTTTAAGAGAAAATAATAAAAGTTTGGTCCCAAAAAATGTGGCTGAACTTTGGAATTTCAATTGAACATCTTGGAGATTTGCCACTTAAAAATGTATTGATCATACTGACCAGAGGGGCCATTTCAAACTATTGTTGTTGGGAAGAAAAACTCTACATTGGCATATAAAATTTTAAATATACAGAATTATAGAAATAACATGAATGTTTGGCCAAAAAAATACTTTTAAATAAAGAACATTTACTTACAGACTGTACAGAGGTACCACGTGATTACTTACACAGCAGGAACACCGGTGTGATCCTGTAGGTCATTCCTCGTGGACCATTTATAGAATTGAGAAACCTTGCCTGTGTTTCAACAGGAGAGACCAAGGTCTCAATCTACTATCACAGAAAGAGTTTCTGATGAGAAAGAAATGAAAACAAAAGTATTCACATGCAGAATATTCAAGAATATCACACAATCTTCCAGAACTGGTGCCAACAGTTACCCCCTGACAAGGACAAGACGAGTTATAGATGTTTTTTAAGTAAAGCCAGACTTCACACTTACTCTGCATCTTGTGAAATATCCATGCCATATGGTTGGGTTTTCACATCAGTGCTCAGATTTAACTTATAAGGCATTAACAGAACTAACATTCATTTATATCTTTCTTCTTATTCTCCTTTCTGCTTTTCCCTTCAGGGGTCGTTACAGCGAATCATTTGCCTCCATCTAACCCTGTCTTCTGCATCCTCTTCTCTCACACCAACTACCTTCATGTCCTCTTTCACTACATCCATAAACCTCCTCTTTGGTCTTCCTCTAGGCCTCCTGCCTGACAGTTCAAAACTCAGCATCCTTCTACCAATATATTCACTATCTCTCCTCTGGACATGTCCAAACCATCTCAGTCTGGCCTCTCTGACTTTATCTCCAAAACCTCTAACATGTGCTGTCCCTCTGATGTACTCATTCCTGATCCTATCCTTCCTGGTCACTCCCAGAGAGAACCTCAGCATCTTCATCTCTGCAACCTCCAGCTCTGTCTCCTGTCTTTTCCTCAGTGACACTGTCTCTAGACCAAACAACATCGCTGGTCTCACCAGAGTTTTGTACACCTTTCCTTTCGTTTTAGCTGAAACTCTTCTATCACACATCACACCTGTCACTTTTCTCCACCCGTTCCATTCTCCCTGAACACGCTTCTTCACCCCTTTTCCACACTCTCCATTGCTCTGGACTGTTGACCCTAAGTACTTAAAATCCTGAACCTTCTTGATCTCTTCTCCCTGTAACCTCACTCTTCCACTTGGGTCCCTCTCATTCACACACATGTACTCTGTCTTACTGCGGCTAACCTTCATTCCTCTCCTTTCCAGGACAAAGCTCCACCTCTCTAGCTTCTCCTCCACCTGTTTCCTGCTCTCACTACAGATCACAATGTCATCTACAAACATCATAGTCCATGGAGATTCCTGTCTAACCTCGTCTATCAGTCTGTCCATCACCATTGCGAACAAGAAGGGGCTCAGAGCCAATCCCTGATGCTGCATTTTAATCTGCAACAGTTTAGCACGGCTTCAAATTTACACTTGCACTGTTGGCACAACATCTCTGTCCAAAAGAATGGCATGTTATCACCAAACAGTCCAGTCCACTTGCCCTCATTGTCCTCAGACAACCCACCTACGTGTAAAAGTGTACGTCTTTTGGTATTGTGCCATCTTGCTGAGCAAGATCACTCAAGCGTTTTTACTCTTGTGTCCTACTTTTTTATGTTAAAATATTTATTCTGACAGAGCACTGCAACCCCTAGCTAAGCCCTACTAAGCTATGGTATCTTGAGGATCTGAAAATATTTGTTTTTTGACTCAAAGAACAGACGGAATATTTCATACTGATTTTGCCATTGTTCAGCAATGTCATAATTACACATTTTGATGCCAGCTGCAAATTTCAGGTGTATAAAATATATTCGTATCATTCTGAAACTGGAGGATGCTTTTGTAGCTGCATGCCTAATCAGCTTTTGTCCTTTTGTACAGGTCACCATACCATTTACATTGGTGTGCATGTGCCCAAGAGCTATCGGCGCAGGAGGCGTCACCGTCGGAGAACCGGCCACAAGGACAGAAAGGAAAGATTGACAGAGAACGCTTTTGACAAGCCCGACACAGAAAGCAACGATGAGGCCAGCAACAGCATCCTGAAACCTCTAAGTAAGTTCTGATTGAGTCCATGTCAAGGCATGTTAGTGCCCATGTCTGTCTATGCTGGAGGCTGCTCTTTTTTTCAGAAAAAAGAGCTTGTAACTCCTGATGACCCCACAGAAGTTGCTGAGTCCAGTCAGTGGCCAGAAATAGCCATGCATGTCCCGTTGCGTGACAGGTCACTCCTGACATAGCAGAGTGAATTTTCCTTTGAATTAATGGCTACTCAGATATAATCGTACCAGTCCTGACATGTCTGTTGAGTGCAGCGATGAAGTGCATGCCATCCGGAGCTTTTGTCCCCGCTTGCAGACATAAGTATGCATATCGTTCTTTGTGTGTGTGCAGTTGTGTGAACATCTTCAACATCTTCATGTGTTAGGGCTGGCAGCTTTTTGTTGGCTGGAGTGTAAAACATCAGTCAAAATCAACATCAGTGGAAAGTCCTATTTACGTAAATAAAGCCTCTATTGATGATAATCATAAATAATGTTTCAAATTATGGGGGATTTTAAAAATGATGATTCACATCTTCATTAGAATTTATTAACATCTAATTCTAGCTGCAGATGAGACAGCATGAGAAGAGACAATCACATATGGTTGAACTGTTAATATTTCATATTTAAGAACAGAGAATGGTTACCAGACAAAAAAAGGTGAAGAACCACATATGTAATTTCTCTTGACAACAGGGATAGGGGGTTATTATCTGCTTACATGAGCTCCTGGTGTAACATGGTTGCATCTGAATTGGGGTTAAAATGTCCTTGTTAACTGTCAGATGTCCTAATGAGACAGGCCACTCTCATTTTTTGTGGGTGATGTCATTTTGCACATGCCTGCTTTCACACAAAGGGACGGGAGGACCACTGTACACCAGAACTGGATTTATACCGATTACTTGAAAAGGTGGATGACAATAAGCCCATATGGTTGTTGCCCTTCATGATGATACTACACATTTATGACCCAGTGATCATTATGAGGTGTGAGCATTGCATCCAGAGTGATGTTGGTGTGTCACGTTGTTTCGGTTTAAAGGGTTTTAGAGGCTTGAAGGCACAGTAATTTTTTTTGCAGTTGTTTTCTGTCTTATTGTATTCCTCTGTTCTGTCCTGCAACCCTGAGGTAGGCATCAGCTCTCGGATTTCTATAAGCTTTACTGCTGCAAAACAAAAAAAAATATTGAAGTAAATAAGGCAAATTTAGGTGTTTTCAGCACAACCTTTTTGATCATAGAAATGTTGTGTTTTACTCGGAAAATCGATTCTGTCTTTGTTATCGGTCTTGAAAGCTGCATTCTAAACCAACGTCTTCAGTTATTTGGAGGGGATGCGGTTTACTCAGGGAGGTAATGATTCATGATCGTGGGGCCATGAGAACTGCATTTTGGTGGGGATACATTTTCCTCACCTGCTGTGATTAAATAAGACTGCAGTTACTCTTCAGCCTTGTTGGTTCATTTGTTCACTCTTGATTGAACTGCTGCCTGTATTTGGAGCTGATAGGCTCAGAGCTTCGGCAAGGCCTGTTTCAATTTTTACAGTGTA
Organism: Antennarius striatus; assembly: GCF_040054535.1. NCBI lineage: Eukaryota > Metazoa > Chordata > Actinopteri > Lophiiformes > Antennariidae > Antennarius > Antennarius striatus. Next base: position 10,688,225 of record NC_090778.1, on the reverse strand, counting down.
CCTGATGGCACTTATTTTATTTAATAAAAATTATTTTGCACAGTAGTTCAGATTTCTTACATTTATTCAAAATCAGTGATGTGACACAGGAACGTTACATGACCATTAGTATTTCTGATGGTAATGTAACAAACAAACAAAAAACCACCACTCATGCTTGAGTGAATAATCAAATTATTTTGAATTTTGAATCTTTTAATTTTTTTTTAATGAGCATATGTATTAATGTGAACATCACAGATAGTTTAGAGATTAAGCCTAGTAATGCAGTACATTTGCGTCAAAGGGGAAAATAACTTGGTGGAGACAGGTTAGCATGAAGAAATGTGAAACCCTCGACTCCGTGTTTGTTTATAGCAACATTGGCAATTTTCCTTTCATGGAAAATGTGACTAAATTGGCAAGAGATTGTGAGCATTGACGTGTTGTTAACAGTCAACACTGCGTAATTCTGCTGGTTCATGTGGGTGAAATAGCATATATCTGTTGATGTTTGGTAAAGGTCCGTCATGGAATTAATGAAGCACACATTGAAATGGTATGGCACAAATAAAAAGCAGACAGTAAAGTGGATTTTGTTATGGAATGGGTGAATAACTTTCTTTATTGTGTGTAAACACAATTATGTACAGTATATATCCTGTTTAATGTCAATAGCTATGCACACACATGTATGTTATGTTGATAATTGTCTCTTTCAAAAAACACGCTTAAAGTTAACAAAGCTTACCTTTCAGCATGCAGAGTGCAGAGAATAAAAGACACAACATATGTCATTCTAAGAATCACATCATTAGCAACAGAGAATCTTTTTGCATTTCATGAAAAGTATGAGCAAATTCCCCAGAAGAAAAAAATCAGTCACTCAGGAAGGCGAGCCCTCCTGCAGAGCGCTGCAACAGATGGTGTCTTTAGATGAGACACATTCTCCAAAGCAAGAAGCTAAATTAAACCACATATAAATGGCAAGTATTTCAATACAAAACACTTTTGTTAATCAAACTGTATTGATTTTGGACTGAAAGTTGAATATAGTAGACTAGAGTTCAAGAGAATAGAGTTGATGTCATGTTCACTGATGCACTGCAGTGACAATTCTTTTACATGATGTTACGGCAGTGGTGAAGACAGCATTCCAACATCTCACATAGATGTTAATTTAGGTTGGCATCTAGAAACTGTGAAGGCCAGAACATGTATGACTATATCTGTATGACATGTATTTCCATGTCTGGTTAAACTTACTGACCTCAATGGGTTAAACTACTGCCTGTAGCTATAAGGGAAAGTTGATGGCTGAGCGTACTGACCTTCCCCTATTATGAATGTCATAGTGGCAAATACACTGCCATTACATACATTTTGATTTTTAATTTACAGTTTTATTACACTGTTTTGCATCTGTTTTAAAAAAAAAAAACTCAGTTATTTGTGTAATCTAGAGAATCTCTGTCTTAGAGCAATAACTTGATAGTTCGATCTCAGCTTTTCAGTCACGCAAAAACTGACAAGCATGCAGTATGCCTAATATCCTCCTGTTATTCACTGATATTTGCCCTCTGGGAAACATGGCCACCACCAAGGGAAGGTCCTTGTTGTCTGGTTTGAAATCCTCTTGTTTGGTCAGATGGACGCTGCAGGGATTGAAAATACATCCTCGTGGCTAAATGCGTGTCCACTGCAAAGCTATTTGACCCCTGATCATTTTGATGAGAATGTTTTTCTCATCGTTCTCATCATTTGGTCCAGGTATTTTATAAAAATGGATTATAAAGATTACTTCAAAACTGTGTTCTTATAAAAATGGGTTTAACTTTCTAAAGCAATAACAGGGTCAGACTGCGGTGATGTATTCTTTTTTTTTTTTTAAATGTGTCCAACTGAACGTTTTTGCGTCATTGGAAGGATTTCTGCATATCTCAGAATGAAAAGTAAATTCCCTAGATTTAATTAGGCTTTCAAACATGATTAGTGAAATATAAAAGCCAATGTAGAAATCTGGTCATCTTTCTTTATGGTGCCTGAAAGGTTGACATTCAGGAGACGCGACACGGGTGTGGTGTGGACCCAAAAGCAGTACAGCAGAGGAAAAGTCCGAATTCAAATTTTTACACCAAAGCAGAATCCTACACCAGATATTCAGGAGATCAGACAGACAAATCAGACAAGGAACGAGCAGGCAGAATGCAGAAAACAAACAAACAAAAATACTACACCGTAATTCAAGAACACGAATGCCAAAGAGCAGTAAGAGTCACTAACAATACATAGGTAGATAGATAGGGAAATTTAAATGTTACAGTAGCATTTAATTATAAGAACAGACAGAAACAGGGAAAATATACATTGAAGAAAATGAAGACAATAAGGAAAGGGAATCTGGCATCGGAGGGTTTAGCAGAGCATATGTAGGATGGAGACTAATTGAGTGATGGGCTGCAGGCGGCTGCAGCGACACAGGTGACGGGAATGAACTGAGTACGTGGGAGAGAAATTGGAAAACTGAGGACAGGAAGGAAAGCTGGAAGTGGAGCTGTGACAAGATACTTATATCACTTGGCAGTAGTGATAAGTTGCACCATATCCAACTCTTAGATTGATAATACACTACATTACTCATGAACATAGTCCTTGATGTTCTCCTCTTGATGGCAGACATTTTCCTTGACAGTAACAAGAGATGAAGTATTAAAGAAATGTCTTTGCTTTCCGACTTGGGCTCATTTGCCTCGCCAGAAGAATCTGGTTGATGTAAGAAATCCATACATTCTTCAACGTCTCTGTCACGTAACACAAGTGATGTAAGACTTTGTAAAACCCCTTGCGTTGATAGCTCAGTGCAGAAACTTTGTAAGAAACATGGGTTGTGATATACTGTAGGTCTGTCATCAGTGCATTAGACTCTTGCAGGTTTTCTTCAGTGTCGTGGAAAAAACTACAATCGAAAGGGACCATGGAAATTCATAAAAATTATTCACATGATTAGTGAATTGACACTTCCAAGGTCAACATTTACCTTTCAAACCCTTGTTTTTGCGTGAATGTTCATACATCTTCTAGCTTTGTTTAAATCTTAAACTAAGAAAGTAAGTATATTTTTGAAGATATTTATGATTGTCTGTCTTTGTGTGTGGCTCCACGGTGCACTGGCGTCGTGCCCCGAGTGTCCCCCACCTCACACCCTATGCCAGCTGGGATAGGCTTCAGCTCCCCATGACCCGCTACAGCAGATACAGGGGCAGAAAATGGATGGATGGATTTATATGATTTTTATAGTAGGAATCATAATTTTCTGCTTCTTGTGCTTTTGGTCTTGTAAGTTACATTTGTGTGATTAAGACCTATGAACCAATATTTTACAACTTTTGGCTCTTTAACTGTGTTTGCACATCTCTGTTAAAGCATCTTACCATTCTTTTGATACCCAATACTCTCTTTAATTAACATAATCATACATAATAATAGGTTATCTGCTCAAATAACCACCAGTCGATAAAAACAACTTTGCAGGTCTCATGAGTGAAAACAAGTCCTTCCCGAGAGCAACTGGTTCTAAAGACAAATAACAAATGTTGATTTAAATCAGTCTCCAGACAGAAAAAGCAGAAATTCCCTAATTATAATCTACGAGCCCATTTTAATTGAATTTGGATCTCAAATACAAATGCCTTTCTCTGGTTCCCACTTTAGTCCCTGCACCCCTGTAATTCACAAATTTTTTCCTAAGAAGAATCAGAATCAAATTAAGCATCAGAAAGCTGTGCTATTGATCGTATTGATTGTGAAGTTTATTACAGTGGAGTTGTTTCCTCATTATTGTTTTGTTTAGGCTTGTTCCTACAGCAGTCCTCCTATCTGATATGATCCATGGTTAACCTTGGCTTATGATATCTAAGCATTGTTTAGTATATTGTTTATATTATATTAGTTCGTATTACATAACTGACATGTCTGCCATTGGAGAACCCCTATCTACACGTACAACTACTTGTGTTATGTTTTACCTTGTCAAAGGTAAGCAACGCATAGGTAACAGGAGAACACACGGTACATTGCTAAAATGTGTTTTTATAAAAATTGAAGCTAATGACTCGTGACTTTTTGGAAATGTGGGACGTGGCAGACAATATATGGTTGTGTTTGTCAGTATGTATGCAGTCGTCGTTTCATGTGAGGCTTTGTCCTCCCAGCTGGTATTTGTTAAATTCTCACTAGAACCTGTCCACTTAAGCCACCACAACAGTACAGCAGGACTGGATGTGCTTGGTATAAATACTTAGCTTTCAATGAATCAACCTCTGGGCGTTACTCTTCTTTCAGTCCAATCCCTGTTCTGCTGCCTGTGCGCTCGCTGCCCTGCATACTGAATGTCAGGCATAAAAAAGCATTTCCTGTACTCCTAATGATACTCCCCTTGCTCTGAATGAGGCGACAGAGAGATGCATTATCGATGCATGTACAGTCACAAACAATGAACATGCTATTAGATCCCATGTAGCCATTTACCATGCTGGGTTTTTCAGAAAGGTCAGAGGAGAGAGAAGGTATTTGAGTAGGATGCATGTCAAGAGCGGGACTAAACAGGCCTTTTAGTGGCAGCCACACTAAGCTCTCTGCTGGGCAGTAGGCATTCTTCCTCAGCCGCTATCCCATGAGCCTCTGCTGTTTGGACAAAGTCTTCTTTGTATGCCCATGGCTCTTGGCTACAGCACACAGAGCTTTGAAATTGCGTTTGAACGATGGGATTTTCATTTCTATCCTTCCTTTTCATGCTCTCTCTCACCCCTCTTTGCTTTCAGGTTGAACTGAGCCTCACCCCCTAACCTCTCTCACTCACCCTCCCACCTTTCTCTTCTCTTAGCAACTTCTCAAGTAGGACAGTTTACATTAACTTCTTACCAGCCTGGGTACCTTAATAACACAGATCAACATCATCAATTTGTCATAAACAAATGGAAAAAAATTCTATTACAATCTTAATTGAAAAGTCTGGAAGGAGAATCAGAATTGATTTTTCACTTCAATGTAAAGATGTATTTTTACTTTAAATTGTACACGAAATGCATTTCTTTACAGGAGTTTTTTGAAAGAAAATCTTTTACTGGTGTCTTTCCCTTCTCAATCAGTTCTTTACCATAAAATATTGCAAATAACAAATGTAAATTATTAATTTGTAATAGTATATAATTTAAATGTCTGTAGTAAAGTACAAACAAATAAAATAGGGTTGCTCAGGATGTGTCTACCTTGATTTCATAGGGATGAAATAGTAGTTTAGTATTTCTGATTTGTTGTATTCCAGTTGTATTATTACAGCAGTACAGAGTTGCCAGGTCTAATTTTTCAAACTTGAGGATTTGACATGGCCTTCCATTGCACGATATTGTTTGCACGTACCATATAGGTATTTATAGCTTATTTTAAATGTTTACTATAATTACAGTAAATGACTGTGTATAAGGCGTCAGCTAAATATGTGAAACGCATGTGGAAATTATTCTAAGGTGTTATTAAACAGGTTGTGGTCACCAAACCTTGTTACACCTTCAGGAAGTGAGTGTGTGTGTGCGGGTGCCAGCAGTTTATCCTCCACCCACTTATCTTAAGGTCTCTTGTCTGGCTCATACCTACTATTTTAGTTATTGTGCTGCTGACAACACGGTTGTGAGACACAGTCCTTCACCACTATGCATATTTTCCACCTGCTATAGACCAAATCAATCAATCAATCAATCAATCATGTCAGTCAATCAGTCCGTCAATAGGCTGTAAATGGAACAATGGTAACTTGTAAAAATAGACACGCTGATCCTTTTAAATTCTTATTAGATCTCTGAAGCGATGTGTTGCATGTTGCACCAGAATAACTATGAAAAATAAGTGTGATCTTCTCAATGACCTTCCCTATAAATTCTGATTATAATAATAATAATAATAATTAATTTGAATTATTTAAATAAAAGATAAATTAGTTTTGTACATATGGAAATGGTAACATTTAAGCTGCAAAGGAAAGAAAGCTCAGTCCAATAGTCTCGTCCAGGATTATCGTCCTTTGTCTGTGACTCAGAGCTTTAATGAATTTGTCACCTAAGAACAGGAGAGAACGTCCAACACAGTATAATCTTCCCTCTCACAGACAGTCACAGAAAAGTGTCGTCAATGATCAGAGGGCTGACCTTCAGTATCAACCCTTTGTGTACAAGAGTCTGTATTGTTTTACTGAACATACCTCAAAAGTTAATAATTCCATAGCAATAGTTTCTTTTTGCGGATCAAATTTTTGACTTAGATAACTTCTCTGTGCTTTACCATAAAACAGTTAAACATCAAAACTTGAACAAGACAAATTATTGTGACAGTCAGAACTAAGGAAACAGTATTTAACATTTCCTGCAGTATTTTGTTCACTAAATGTCTCAATACTGAACTGTTCTTTTTTTGTCATGTTGCATCTATTGTGATTGCAATCGTCTCGTCTTCAAAAAGACGGATGGTTGGATGGATGGATGGAATTTTGCTGACTCCACTGTGTTTTTGCCCAATTTAAATTAGACCTAAGACTAGTTCTAATTCTAGTGTTTATTGAGTAGAGTTCAAGGCATGTTAATAATAAATTGGGCAATATCAGTTGTTGTTGTTTTTTTTTTACATCGAATTAGTTGCTAAACACTTGCTAAACCGACACATGTAGCTTCCATGTTACTCAACCAGGGGATGTAAGCCATGCTAACTTGGTAATGTGTGACTTGGTTCTATACTGTCATTATTAAAGCTTAATCAAACAAGGCTTAAATTTTTCATGTTGGAACCTGATTTATTAAATAATGAATCTAAAACAAGCTTGCAGCTGGTTATGATTTAAACATTTATATTAAACTTAGATTTTTGAATAACTGTTGCAACCTCATCCAGGGTCTTCAGATGGACATGAGCCTTTGTGACTGTAATGTGAATGTATACTGAGCATTACATGCATTCATGCTTTTCCAGGAACAGGCTGGCACGCTAATGATGATCCACATCCTGCTGTTGTGTACTGATGACAACAATCTTTGGATACTGTTTTCAGGGCGTATGAACATGCTTGCGTGAGAGGGTGATGATTGTGTGTGTGTTGTCGTTAGCATTTAAATATTGTTTTCACTTGTTAGAGCAAGCTTTTCCATGTTTGAAAAGCATGAAAAAGTATTGGTTCTTTTTAAATTCTGTTTGTGTTACTCTCTAAATATTCAAATGAGAGGACTGGAGAAGGAAAGCTGAGCCTCTCCTAAAGAATAAGCAAGTTTGTGGACCATTTCCTAATTGTTAGTGAGGGGCTCCAGGGCAGCTTGCCAAGGCTGGAGGGCCAATGGTGAAGTTCTGTTTGAACAGAGGGGGCAGAGACAGAGAAGGGGCTAGCTGTGGGGAGACTGTCAGTGAGGGGACCCCCAAACCCCATCATCCCCCCCACCCCCAACCTGCTTTACAAACTGGAGGAGCAGGCTGCTCAGAGTGACTGTCACTTCCACCAGAGATTTTAATGAGGATCTAGCTGTGGTTTTTAGGGTCTGAGGGGCGAACCCGGGTCCAGTTCAAGTGGACATCACCGAGTTTTTAAATATGTCCAACAACAACAATAATCAAGAAGAGAAAGAGGAGAAGGAGGATGACACAGAGAGGAAAGAAGGGGAGGTGATGGTGAAAATTCCACCACCTCCACCTCCTCCTGAGACCAGCTGGAAGAGTCCAGCTGAGGAGCCCGAGTTGGTGTCCAAATGTTTGCCCAACGGGCATCACTGTCAGCCTATGAACCGGAGCATCTTTCCTTTCTCCACAGTTTCACCAGCAGCCGAGAGGATCCGCTTCATCCTCGGGGAAGAGGATGATGGCCCAGCACCTCCGCAACTTTTCACAGAGTTGGATGAGCTTCTGTCGGTGGATGGACAGGAGATGGAGTGGAACGAGACGGCCAGGTAAGGACCATTGCTACGAAAAGTCTCTTTGTTTTGACAGGGCAAACGTTTTTTAGTTGAAATATTTTAAGTAGTTTACGTTTTAGATTTCTACCAGCAAATAATATATACTGTATATACTATAGATTTTTTAAAATTCCCATTGTAATCTAAAATCCAGTTAAAGTTATTCCAACATTAAGATTTTGGAACAGCCTAAGTAGTGAGCTCCAAGGATTTTAAGTGTTTCACCTCTGTGACCCTGTGAGGGATGGGATGGCGTTTAGATGGGATGGTTGTTTATGTATCATTAGCACTAGATGAGTCAAACTCTCTCAAAGGGAGGCTGGATTCTTTGGCTGGTGTTTAAGCCTCCAAATGACTTCGCTGCCATCTTAAACTCACAAGTGGTACTGAAGATTGAAGTTAAATCTTTACTCACTTTTGGTTGAAGGAAGGCCAGGAGAACTCTGCAGGAGAACTGAGTTGTCGTAGTGGTTCAGTATTCTTTACAAGTACTTTTTCTTTAACCCAAGAAGGCTTTTAAAGTCTAAGATCTGTTTTTAAGTGAATTCCAGAGAAACTCAGTCCTCTGCAGCATTGATGCAAATAATTTTTTCCAGCTTCTGCAGAGGACAGTGAGGATTGCCTGTCCTGAGTCATTATGTAATAATGACACGGTAGCTTGTCTGTCATTAGGAAGTACTGCAGACTCATTAGGGGGCATAAGTATCCCTGAGTTACATTTTAGACTAAATTATCAGAATAATTAGCATTGACACTGTGGGAGGTCATTCCAACCATTACAGTAAAACCACTTCATGAATTAATTATTTTATGTACATGGGATTTTTTGTGAGGTCCAAAGAGGTGCAAGATTGAAAATATTTTCTTGATATACAATATTGAAATCTAATCACTTCTTTTGCTGCTTCAGTGACATAAATTAACATGATGTGATGGTGAATGGTGTCTGTGAAAAATTTGTGTTTTTTTTCACATATTACCAGATCATTACAATTAAAGTAGCACAAAAAATTAATTAAGAAGTTAATTTAAAGAATAGAGGGATCAAGAAGGTAAAGAGAGAACTGAATTTCAAATACTTAAAAATTTTACTTACAAATTCACATCCTTCTTAAACACTCGATGTGTTGTTCTGCAAAATAATGCAGGGATTAAGACATTAGGACTCCAGTGCCTTGCCGAGTGCTTTCAGGGAACTGTGAACCAATAAAAGTTCTGGTGAGTTCTGGGCAGTGCTGGCAGTCTGCCACCTGCAGCTTTGACATCCAACCTGTCCAAATCCGTACCAGTTTAGTCCCCATCTCCATGACACTGACGAGTGGGAGGAATGGTGATTTGAAGAAATCATGAAAAAAAAATCATTGAACTAAATTGCTAATACTGCTTCTACTTCTCCATTTTTGTTTTCATGTCTCAGCTTGATAGAATTTCTATTTGCACAAATTTCTACTTGAATTCAAGGATGACCTTATTAGATTTTTGTGCTCAAAGCTCCAAGTCAGTTTTGCCTCACAAAAGTCAAATCCTATACAGAATTCCCAGTTTGTTCCACTCCTTTTTTTTCTGTGATCTTCTCTACAGGTGGATCAAGTTTGAGGAGAAAGTAGAGAAAGGAGGTGAACGGTGGAGTAAACCCCATGTAGCCACGCTATCATTGCACAGCCTTTTTGAGCTGCGGACATGCATAGAGAAAGGCACCATCATGCTGGATATGGAAGCCTCGACTCTGCCTCAGGTTGCTGGTAGGTTGGCTGCAGGTCACCAGTCAACCATGTGAACAACACAAATTTGATCCCCTTTGTGTTCATGCTGTGTTTCTAAGATCCTAGATGTAGTTTCTCTTTCTTACATGCTATGAAAGTGCATCTCATCTCTTGTGTAAGGTTAATATTTTTCAATTTTAATTTTTATTACTAAATAAGACCACATTTGAAAGACCATAGACATATTTAGAAATCCTCTTTTATGAGTTTTTAGCTCTTTGAAGAGACGAAGTAGACCGAAGTCTAAATATGCAAGATCAGCCCTGCTTCATGCAACATCTGACTTTATATAACATAGCATTGATATCTGGTTGACAGTTAAATTCATTTAATATGGAGATGTTTTATTAGGGCAGTCTGCTTGGCAGTGTGTTTTAGCAGTGAAACAGTCAGTCAGAAACATGTTTGTAGGTTAGGGTGTGATGAAGTTCATCACCATCTGCTATCTATGGAGGATCTGCTTTGTTATGTAAATGATATTCAGAGCTGGTCTGTAGGTTTGTGTACAGGTTAAATATTGATGCACACAGGACTCTTCATTACCCGATTTTGTCTCAAGAGCAGCAAAACGCTGCTGCTCCCAAAAGTCCAGCCTTTTTTCTTTTCTTTAATTTATATTAGAACACTGAGGGATTGGATAGTTTTGGAACAGTCTCACAATACTTCCTAATTTGATGATATTCAGTTCTCATCTTTTGTCCCTGCTTGAAGTAACAGGACAAAGACTGAAGACTTAGGGTGATTAATGTGAAGTAATTGACTGCGCTGCATTGAGTTTACAGACCGAGCAGAGCTGGGGCTCTTGCTTTGAGGTCAACTGACTTGACTGATGGACCATTAACAGCACCATCCCAAGAGAAACTCCCTGAGGCTGCCAACATGCTGATCTTCTTGTTAAAAATAGGCCAGACTTTTTGATTAAGCTGTTTCATGATCCCACTAAGAAATTCATACTGAAGCTTTTTAGTCTGGGAGGCATTGATTGAGTTCTTTCAACTATGAAGAGATTTGGTGCTTTACTGTTTATCTGTAGTGAAGTTATTAGCCAGTTGGCTAAAAAGCTATATCAAAGAAAAATATCCACCCAAATGAAAATATGATTTGAAGAATGGCAAAATCACTAATAATTCGTTTTGCAACAAGCTAAAGTTTAATGAAATTGCCTTTTTGTTTTCGTGTTTTTTATTAAGTCTTTTTTTGCTTGAGATTATGATTCATGTAACAAGAAAAAATCTACAAAAAAAAAATTAGGATGTTGTTCATTTTGAATATAAAGTATAAATATCTTCTCTGGGTAAACAGAAAAATAGTGACATCATTTTTGACCCTATTCGATCCCTAACCCTTTCTCCGCATCCACAGACCTGATCACTGACAACCAGATAGAGATTGGCCAGCTTAAAGCAGACTTGAAGGACAAAGTGATACACACACTCCTCCGGAAACATCGTCACCAGACCAAGAAGTCCAACCTGCGCTCTCTGGCCGACATTGGGAAGACGGTCTCCAGTGCAAGTAGGCTGTTTTCCAACCAGGAAACCGGTAATACTGATGACAGTTTGGTGCAGTCTTCATTTTTTTAAATGATGAAGTTAGAATGATGCACAAAAAACTAAATTAGTTCTTACAGACTGACATATATGCAGCATTATTTTAGATATGTATCATCTTAAATTAGGACCTTTAGGTAGACAGTGACTTTTTTTAGTTTTAATAAAGGTGCTCCCTTCACTTCCAAATTTCGCACCACCTTCTGTAACATTTTTTCATTGGAAGCATTAGTAAACAGTGGCCCTAATATTAAAATATTTTTGTGTCCCTCCATTACTGCATGCTCAATGTACTTACACAAAACTACTTTACTAACTCACAAATGCATGAGTCTTAATAGATCTTGAGCGCACTGTGTCTGATCTTTAGCAGTTATGTTTTACACTGACAAATTCAATCGGTGCATGAATTTATGACAGTGGTGAGAAAAGTCCAGGGCCACAAGAAATTATAAAACTTTATCCACACCTTTGATGTGATACGACTAATGGTGAACTAGAGAGGTTACCATTTAAAGCTGCTAAAATTAAAAGAATTTGCTGATATATGAATCAACCTTTACATGATTGTGACACATTTAATTTTAATATTGTATTTACATCATAACAGCTCTTCACACATAACGGGCTGTCACTCTAGTTTCCTAAATTTTTATGCAAAAAATAGACTAATGGCGTCGAATACCTAAATTTGATGCCTAAATGTCTAAATGTTCTGAAATTATTAATGTAGATTTATAATTTCATTAAGACATACAATACAAGCCTATATTGCCCGTATGTCTTAATGGAAAGCCGCAAACAAAATCCTTTTTCTAATGAATTTTACAACAGAATTTCCTCAGGCAGCTGCATAGCGCTGCAAGTAAAATAGGATAATTATTCTATCTCTTTCAAACATTAGCAGCGTGACAGCCCTAATTACACATTGTTGTCTTATTGACCTTACAAATGTGTATCGTTGCTTTGATTGTAACACAACTAGATACCTCAGTGTTAACAATGTAATTAACCGTTCAGAGCCATGGGTCGTTGGAAAGTGAAGGCATTCATTATCTGCTGTTAGATTTATGAAAGGGGTTTATGACTCCATGAAAAGAAAAGCTCCCTTTATTTATGATCTATTTTGCTGCGTATGAAAAGCAACTCATCACTTATCGTGATCACAGCACTGTGATAAAGAGCTTCACTAATAATCATTAATTCATTATAGGTTTGCAAGGATAAAGTGCACAACAAAACACAATTTGACACCTTGTGTTCCTGTCCAGTGACCCATGATGCACTGATTTAGTGATACCACTCATCTTGCTTGATTGTTTGCATGGCTTTTAAACAAAGTTATAAAAATGATTGCAGATGTTTTTTTAACAACCACTTGATTTTCTTCTACTAAAAATATCTTGCTATTGCTGACTGGACGTTTCTTCCAACTCTTTTGCCATCTCTCCTCCATCTCTCTCTTTTCTTTTTGCTTCGTTGGATTGGGTTTGATAACCTGCTGCTGCTACTAAAAGCTCGCAGTCCTCTTGAGAACTCTGTGACTTGCCTGTCGGGTCACATATCGATGGAGGACTTGCAGTCTCAAACGAGTACCAGCATGGACTGGCTTAGTAAGTTGACTTGGCCCAGTTTACATTTACACCGCAGCCGAATGGTCAGTTCCGCTCTGTTTTTGTATAAGTTGTCATTGGCTTAACAATAAGCAGCCATGAAAACTGGATTTCTGTTGTTAGTTGTTACAGTATATAATTCAGTCTCATACTTTGTGCGACAGAGCAAATCCATGTGGCTGTGAAAATACAGCATATTTTTGTTGTTTGTGCAGATTCACTATGAACAAACAACACAGCTGCAGTTTGAACGAAACTCTGACCAACTATACTTAGATTTACACCCAGTGAACACTAGAAATATATTTATGTGAGCCAAATTAAATTTAGCTGTGTATTTTCTTCATCATTTACACTGGCTGCATCATACTGACAAACATGTTATTACCCACAATGCTCAGGGGGCAGATGAATGAAAGGCTACAGTGGCATCAGAAGTTACACTTATGGACCTCTCTGGACAGCGACTCTTATTGCTTAGAGTTTCTGGGCTTGAAGTAAGGTCACTTTGTGCTGTCAGATCTCTCACGCTGTTGATGACAAGTGAAAACCGAGAGTCAGCATATCATGAATCAGTTTACTGCAGACGAGGAAAGCACTTAGTGGAATGTTGATGTGAAAGATGAAGTAAGATGGAGAAGATGAGCAGATATCCTTGACAAGTGTCAGAATTAATGTCCAAGATGCTTTTTTCGTCAACATGAAGGCTTTATATTGGTTTTATATCTTACATAAAAGTTGTATTATTACCAAATTCTAATTATTACATTGTTGACAATGTCTCAGCTAGAACATTAATAGTGTTGACAACATTTTTCAGCAGATTTTATGTAGATCAGGTTTTTGTCCTTTTCAGTTGAGCTGTTATAAGTTGCTTAGAAATCAACTAAATAGTGACATAATTAGGAATTGATCATTTGTTCTGCTCCAGCTAAGTGATGAAGGTTAATGATGAAACAATCTGCTTATGTTTCTCTCCATGGTTTGCATGAAGATTGATATTACTTCTTTATTTCGGTGTTGCATTTGGAGCAAACTTACTGGGCCACTGTCTTTTCTTGGGTTCTGCACTTCTTTCTTTATATTCGGTTCTTAGATCCTGCTGAAGTTGAAGCTGGTCTAACTTTTCTGGATTGATGCATTTTTAACAGATAGCCCCACCACAACTCATCGAAACATAAACTCCAGCAGCCTGGTTGACATTTCAGACAAACCGGAAAAAGACCAGGTGAGTCAGCCTGGTAATTGAAATCTCCTTTTGCTGTTCATTTTATTGTGGAATGATTTTCCTCTAGTGTTTCAGCTGAGGTGATCTGTCTATCAAACCATGTATGCATTAATAAAACATTTTTTTTCTTGGAATATTAATGTGAAGGGTTTCTGTTTGTGTATTTTTTTATTTTTTTAGTATTGAACATACGTATAGCATGAAACCTACAGTAAGCCATTTCATCAAGTGCACTTCCTGTTATCTCTGGGACACCGTTACAAAGTTAATTAAAATGCAAGCATGACTTGAGCCAGTCTGTGACAGGTCAGTGCTTCAGAACAGAGGTGGCTGAAAGTTTTTCATAGTTCAATGCAGCATTTGCTCTGAATGTGCAGCAGCAATGAATGTACAGCTATACTGGACTCCTGTTTTTGTATATATGTCAGAGCATTTTAGTTTTTGAAGTTCTTCTTCTGGGATCACGGCTCACTGATTCTTGTGAATAGACTTATTCACGATTGATTTCTTCCTCATTTTCTGATCTAGGTAAATTAGCAGGAAATCACATTTTACAAATCACTTTATTTTGCTGACACTAACATTGCAATGACGTGTTGTAGCGAATACTTCAACATGTTTTTAACAGCGGAATAGTTAAGTAAACACATGTTACAGAGCCATTTGTTCATTTAGTGTCATCTCAGACCAGGCGTCTCCTGGAGATGAGAATTGGGTCGGACTGATCCAGTAAGATTTCCTGTGGGACGGATACAGTAAGAAAGAGACAACCGGACAGGAAGAACTAGTCCTAACTGAGGCTTTTCCACGCCCACTCAGCCTATAAATATCAGTCATAAGGTTCCTCAGTGATCATTCTTACTCTGGCCACATGCAAAATGTCATGGTGGTGGAAGTACAGTATGTTAGAGACGATCATTTAAAGCTGTCTGTCAAAGACCGTAATGAGATTAGCTGCATTGTACAAACATATCTTTTGAAGACATGAGCCACTGCTAGACTGTTGTCACACTACATAGATTGGAAACATGTTTAAACCAGACTGCAGTAGTTGTTCAGTTCATTCATATGAGAAATCAAAGCATGGGATAGCCCAGAGTTTAGCATTGGATTTAGTCCTGTCATTGCCCTTGTTCTGGAACGCACTGGGTTAGGATGTGAGCTGGTCCAGAGATGCTTCACACTAACTATAATAATGGCTTTACTGAATAAACAAGGAGTTTATTGATTAATGTGCATTTTTTTGAAGGGCAATTGTCTGAAAAAACTCCAATCTGAATCCACACAAACAAGTCAAAGTTACAAATCCCTTCTGTAGGGTAAAAGTATGTGTTTTTGTGAAAGGTAGAAGTTTAATGGTTGTAGAATTGCAGAGTAACATGAAAATATTGCAAAATAATAGGAAATTATTGTACATATGGCATTTTGACACGTTTAATTTGGAGATTGGAGAATAGAATCACAGCAGATTTGCTGTTCTGCGTAGATCCAATGTCCTCTAACCCACAGAACAACATAAACAAGATTTCCTTGGATTGATTTTCACTAAAGAAATAGTCCCGGTGAAAACTGTTTAAATTATATTGGATTGTAGCAAATCTCTCAGACACATGCTCAAACTTGGGCAAATAAAATTTCCCTGACCACATATCCCAGCAGTCATTGCAGCTGTATAGAAATAATAAAGAAGAAACAATATCTCAATTTGTGCTTGGTGCAAACGGAACAGGAACAGATTCAGGTGAGTGTGGTACACGAGGGCAGTTTGGTGCGGATTGACAGATTCAACCTCTTGATTCAATCATTTACAGACAAACCTTTTGCTAGCATGGCTCAACAGACTCTGATTTGATCTGTTTATATTTTCCCGGGGGAAGGTCACTGGTTTATGGGATTCAAGTCCTCAGGGGTTGATGGCAGCAGCCTCCATATTTAAATTTTTTTTATTTCTGTATTAATTTAGCTTTGTTCCATCCTATTGTATACACAAAATCTAATTCAACATGGTGAAATTGATCTCGTACTGTACATCAGACCTACTGTATGTGTTGTGTTCCTTACTAGCAGCCAGACAGTGTTGTATTCTAATCCAATTTAAATCTTCACACCGATTACGTTGGAGCCACATTTCTTATCAGCCAATACTCTTACTCATTCTGCTCTCAGAGCATTCTGTAGAAAGTTGTTATCATCATGTTCAGAGTATTGAAAGCACAGTAAAAGAGCAATACAAACAACACTGGTGATGAAATTAAACTGCAGGTTAAACTCATTGATTAACTCGTTTTTTTCTTACTGATACTTTCCCATTTGTACAAAATAAGTACTTTTATTATGGGGTGATAATAAAACAGTGAAAATTACTTACAGCTTTCCTGAAGTCAGAGAACAACAACAAAAGGTTTACTGGAGTAAGGATTCTGGCTGTTAGTCATCATCAAGTCTTTAATCTTGTTAGTTACTTCATTAGCTTGAATGTGTTTACCCCAGTTGGTTTTTTTCTTTAACTGTTGTTTTGTTTGTGTTTATTATAATTACCGTTAGATTGATGTAGTGAAATTCATTCCAAAAAAACTCAAAACTGAACCGAGTACAAAATGTCCATATGTGCAGACAGATTGTTTGTGGATGATTGTTTCGAATGCAAATAGTTCATGGTCATTTGGTTTTCTGTGAAGACTGTTTCTTTACTTTAGAGGTAACCGTTTAAACTTCATGATTCTCAAACAGTCTTGTGTAATGGAGGATGAGAGCCCTAGCAGGAAACCTCTTTTCTGGTTTTGTGGTTTGGCTAATTAATCAACTCAGAAAACTGAGCTGTGGAAGCTGAAATCTTTGAAGGAT
This sequence comes from Antennarius striatus, assembly GCF_040054535.1. Lineage (NCBI taxonomy): Eukaryota > Metazoa > Chordata > Actinopteri > Lophiiformes > Antennariidae > Antennarius > Antennarius striatus. The sequence goes on along the minus strand of NC_090778.1, from coordinate 10,671,266 downwards.
CATTAAAACCACCATTAGTGTGAACCCTTTGTGACATCCAGACTTGTGAAGACCCATGACCCCCACTCTGTTAAAGTGTAACGCATTAGTTTGCTGTTATCTGTTTTATATCTTGATATTTATGATTCATTGTCTTTGAAGTTTTAGTTATTAATAATGCCTGTTCACAAACATCAACTTTGTATCATAGTAATCTAATAAAGCAGATATGACTGTGGCATGAAAAGAGGATTGTAATATATTAAATTTATATGTTTATAGCTCCTGGATCAAACAAAAGCCATCTTCAGATAAAATATCCCTCGACCCCAGCAAAAACAATCACAACAAAACAGAAGATGACCGATGTGCAGAACAACCTTGAAATCACATTTACAAGAATAATTTTTAGAAAATCGTGTGTGTGTGGGTGGTGAAGTTGTGGAACTCGACAGGTGTCTGAGCTTCATCTTCATACATCTCAACCTGGCCGTGACAGATAAACATACAACCTTATTTAGACAGCATGGGAGCCGCCCGGTTTGGTATCTAAGTAGAATGAGATTGTCCTGTTTGAAATACGTTGTGCATTGTGTTGGGTAGCTGCTGGTGTGAACATAACATTTAATGTCCTACTCTATTCTTCTCTGTTGTGCACTTAAGCTGAGGAACAAGTTCATGAAGAAGTTGCCAAGAGATGCCGAAGCCTCCAACGTGCTGGTGGGGGAGGTGGACTTCCTGGATGCACCTTTTGTGGCGTTTGTTCGTCTGCAGCAAGCTGCGATGCTGGGAGCCTTGACAGAGGTTCCTCTTCCCACGAGGTAGAAGATGTTCATGATCATCAGGCAGTGCAGTGATGCAAATTTGCCTCACACATTGACATTCTACACATTTTAGGTTGTATAGCAGTGCCAGGAATCTGGGGGAAAGCACATATTATTGTAAAAATATAAAATACAAATAAATATTTAAATAAAAAATATAAAGAGTGGGTTTTAACATTGCTGAATATTGTCAGATTTGTGTCCATTATTGCGCACCCTAAATTTTAAAGTGATCCTGTATGACATAAGTTAAAGACTTAGATTTTTGTTCCCAACTTGTTTTATTCCATGGTGCCATAAAGTTTCAAGAGTGACCCTGAACTGCTGTGTAGTTGTAACCAAAGAGCCATAAAGCAGTTTTATATTCTGTAGTTGCTGGTGGGTGTTTCAGGCCTGATTAATTGAGAAATGATGTACCATGTAATGTTAGCCAGAATGATAACAGCTCACTGACTTTGAGGTAAATATATCCACACTTTAGAAAGCTGTGGATATTTCAGGTGGTTTCTTATGCAATAATGTACACTGTAAAACTGGAGGAGTTAATTTCAAAGCAACAGTAATGTGTCATTCACTTAAATATTTAATTGAAAAATATTAAGGTCAACAGTGTCAACTTTTTTATTTTTACTGATAGAGAGAAAGAGAGAGAGAGAGAGAGAGAGTCAAAGGTAATTTATTAGCATGTGCAGTCCGGTGTGGAACCATATAAAAATTCCGATTTACAGTTTTAAAAACATTTAAATGTTTGTCTGAGTATCATAGTAGTGTTACAGTGTTTATAATTTTAATATACATTTTTTCCCTATTTTTAGGGTTTATCTGTTAAGGAATTGCGGTGAACTTAATTTGATTTTCTTCCATTCACAGATTTTTGTTTGTCTTGCTTGGACCCAAAGGCAAAGCCAAGTCGTACCGTGAGATTGGTAGAGCGATCGCCACACTGATGTCAGATGAGGTTGGGCTGCCATGAACACTCATTGTCTGACATCAAATCATTTTCCAGTCACGATGTTCAAATACTGAATGCACAATATGTCAGGAAGGCCTTTCCACATACAGTAATACTGATATAATATTATAAACCTTCATAGTTAGATATTTTATGATGCTTTGACCAATAACTATATATATTAATCTATATTATAGTTGTGTTCCATTGGATCAGTTCTTAAAAGTTTTGCCAGCCTTTCCCCTGTTTGTTCTATTCCTTTCTATTAAGATCAAGTCCATTATTTGCTGCTTTAGTAAGCATGTTAATCTGTAATATAAAGACCCTTCTGTATTGAATAGGAATTGGATTATTGATTATTGAAAGAAAGCTTTGTTGAAGTTGTTTTTACTTGCTAGGGTTAACAAATTTTTAGTTTTACCAATACTGTGAAATTGGCACTACTACTACTTCTACTACTACTCCTCCTACTACTACTACTACTACTACTACTACCACTACTACTACTACTACTACTACTACTACTACTACTACTACTACTACTACTACTACTACTACTACTACTACTACTACTACTACTACTAATAATAATAATTAGGACACTAATATTGTGATTTTGATGTCTGTGATTTTAATGCCAGATGTTAATTCTCAGATCTGAGGTTGCAGTGACACATGCCTTCTCTTTGCCTGTCTGTCCAGGTGTTTCATGACATTGCATATAAGGCCAGGGACAGACAGGACCTGCTAGCTGGTATTGATGAGTTCCTGGATGAGGTAATCGTGCTTCCTCCCGGAGAGTGGGATCCAGCTATCAGGATAGAGCCTCCCAAAACTCTCCCCTCCTCTGACAAAAGGTCTGTGGAAGTCCACCGTTCTATTAAAATGACAAGATACTTTACCCTGCTTGCCTCCAGTGAGGCACTCACTGGTGTGTGAATGTGTGTGATTGTTCTGGTGGTGGTCGGAGGGGCTGTAGGCGTAGACTGGCAGCCACGCTTCCGTCAGTCTGCCCCAGGGCAGCTGTGGCTACGTACGTAGTTTACCATCACCGAGTACGAATGAGTAGTGAATGAATAATGGATCCAATGTAAAGCGTCTTTGAGTGTCCAGAAAAGCGCTATATAAATCAAATCCATTTATATTATTATTAAGCCCTGTTGATTGTTGAGAGAAATATCAACTGCTATGTCACTAAAGTGCACATTCAGAAATCTAATTTGTATCTCCAAACTGTCCATCTCTGTCAGGACAGTCTGTATGATGAAATACAGTAGTACCTGTAGTAGTACCATTCCAGCCTTATAAAAAAGCCCCAAAGCCCCCTCTAAATTACTGAAAAGAAACAACATATTTTTATCAACCAATAGACATGCATACTTTACCTGTGCATAATGAATTACAGTCAACCCTCGGTTTTTGAACGTAATCCGTTCCAGAAGGCTGTTTGAAAAGCGAGTTGTTCGAAATCCAAAGCTATTTTTGCCATTATAATTAATGTAAATAATTTTAATCCGTTCCAAGTCTAAAAAGTTTTTTTTTACAATTTTACACCATAAACTGCACTGTATACTGTTTACCATAAATAAAAAGGGGTAGAAATAGACGCTGTGTTTTATTTTAATAAAAGATATCCTATTGAACTTTGAACACGAATGCGCTACGGAGGAAGCATCCTGGGCATTCGAGTTCGCTCGGCTTCCGAGTGAGTCGCGTTCAGGTACGCTCGGCTTCTTTCGGTTTGGAATTTTAGTCGAGTTCAGAGACGTAAAATTCTAGGATTTTCTGGTCGAAAACCGATTTGGTCGAGAACAGAAGCGTTCGAAAAACCGAGGTTTGACTGTATTTATAACTTATGTAAACAGTAATAAAGTATGAAAAGAAACACAAAAGTCACACAAGCTAAGTCTTTACTCTGTAAACAATAATGAGATCCCATCTCAGTTGATGATGTATCCATCCATCATATCTCTGATTTTTTGTCATGTGATGAACAAAAACGCGAACAGAGCGATGGTTCGTATGTCAAAAAAACTCGAGCAGCCCATATCTCAGGGTACTATTGTAATTTGATTTTCATACATTGTCCTACTGTTAAACCCATTTACTCCTACACTCACTCAAGGTAAATGCAAAGAAATACATCAATTTAGTTCACACAGATTCTGCTCATAAATCAGTCACTTAGTATTCAAACTCCCACTGAAAAGGACTGTAAAATGTGCAATTGAAACAACTCAACAAAGGAAACACTAAAAAATTAAAGCAAAAAACAACTTTGTACAGCGAGAAAAGCTTTAAAGCTATTTTGCACTCAATATAAAAAAAACAACTTGTCTTAAATTCTGTGTTTAGCACTCTCTGTGTGTCAGAAATAAATGTCATTTGCAAAGTGAGGCTTTCACAGATGTACTTCACACTGGTCGGTGATGAAAAGCAGCAGTTGTTTTATTTAAATCTGTAACAGGAACATTTCAACCACTATGTCAGGACCAATCATTCAGACGAGGCCTGAGAACATCCTGATGAGTGATGAATTAAAGTAATTCAACTTTCAAGGCTGCTTATTTGCTAAAAAACGAAACGAATAACATTTTGTATTTTAGGAAAAACATGTATGCTGGAGGGGACTTTCAGATGAATGGAGATATGCCTCATGATGGAGGTCAAGGAGGAGGGGGACACTCTGTAGGGGAGGAGCTGACGAAGACTGGAAAGTAAGAAAAATGCTTGGATTTTCGTGTACGAGCAGAAAATGATTTTTTTTACATCTGATTACAAAAGGCAAAGTTTGTTCTCAGCATAGTCACAAAGAAGCTGTCATGTTTTATCAACTAAAACGTATCATGCATTTTGACAGTTTCCTGTAGTGTTTAGCTTTAGTCTTCCTTCTAATTCATGTAAATTCACGTTCATGAGTTGATTTATCTGTGCTCGTACCATAACGTACCGATTTTTGTTTCTGTTTTCAGGTTTTGCGGCGGTCTCATACTGGACATCAAAAGAAAAGCGCCTTTCTTTCTCAGTGACTTCACAGATGCATTAAACATTCAGGCCTTGTCAGCCATCTTGTTTATTTACTTGGGAACTGTGACAAATGCCATCACCTTTGGTGGTCTGCTGGGCGACGCTACAGAAAACATGCAGGTCAGACTGATTTGAACTTTTCCAATGTTTGACAAGCGTTTTATCATTTTCCTTCCTGAATTATTCTATGTCGGTTCCCGTTCGTGTGTGCAGGGTGTTCTGGAGAGTTTTCTAGGCACAGCAATCGCCGGTGGGGTTTTTTGTCTGCTGGGCGGTCAGCCTCTCATCATCCTCAGCAGCACAGGTCCTGTCCTGGTGTTTGAACGGTTGCTCTTCAACTTCAGCAAGTATGATCTTCACTCTCCAAAGCCCTGTTTAAAAATCTCTGATGTTTTTAAGCTTGTGATTAAGGCTAGAATTTGGAAACAGTATTTCATTATCATGTAAAATATGACTGTCAGCTGTTTCTATCTAAAATATAATCAAACCTTTATCTTTCTTTCTCTAGTTGCATAGTAATATCAGTGTGACATCAGCACAGGATATTAAACTATTCTTGATTCCATGTTCTGTTTTCAGAGATCATGAATTTGACTACCTGGAGTTCCGTCTGTGGATCGGATTGTGGTCGGCGTTCTTATGTCTGGTTCTTGTGGCCACTGACGCCAGCTTCCTGGTTCAGTACTTCACCCGGTTCACAGAGGAAGGCTTCTCCTGTCTCATCAGCTTCATCTTCATCTATGATGCCTTCAAGAAGATGATCAAATTATCTCACCACTATCCCATCAATTCTGATTATAAAATGGATTATGTCACGCAATATGACTGCCTCTGCATGGCCCCTGCTGTTCTAGGTGAGCTGTTTCTTTAACTCTTAGGTGTTTACCCATGATGCCATTGGTGATGGTTGACCCATAGATATACTTTTCAAGATATTATTGAACATGTAGTTCTATTTATTTAATGTCAAACACATAAACTATAGCCCATGCTGCTCCATACAGAGTCCAAAGCTAATCAAGGGAAGGGGAAACAACAAGTTCTGACTTTGTTGAGTCAGCAGCTGACACATCATTAAACAGGCTGTATACCAGCAGTAATTGGTCCTTTGGCTCCTGGACAGGAACGGACTTAGAGACACAACTCTCCAGCCCTAGCTGGTCCCAAGCTGGAGTAGAACTGGCACGCTGTAGTTGGCGGGTTGACCATTAAACCATAGAGCTGTTCCCAGAAGGCATTGGGTTTTTTTTTACATTGTTTTTATTTTAAGGGTCAGACCTTTGAGAGGACTCACCCCCTTGTGACATGAGTCCAAAGTCGTTAACTGTGTTTAACACCCCCAGTTTAATCACTAATAATAATAATAATAATAATAATAATAATAATAATAATAATAATAATAATAATAATAATAATAATAATAATAATAAACAATTGAAAATTAATACAGCAGCACTGGATATTTTTGTTTGCTACAATAATGGCTTTATTAATTACTGGAATTAGACATGAGTTTTAATTCACACAATTTTTAAGAAACACTTCAGGTAGCTCCACAGTGTTAGCAGGAATATTTTAATATGATGCACCTATGTCAGAGAGGACCCTAAGTCAGTTAATCATGACCAGGACTTTGCATAGTAGGAGATCAGGTTATAATCAAAGAAATATGAGAAGAAAGGCATTAACATTATTTTAAGTTCTCCTCTTTGTAGAGTACGGTTGCCTCCATTGGACAATATACATTGTTGAGATGAAAGTTGTTGTTTTTTTGCAGAGAACAGTACGGACATCATTGGTGATCCTCTAGAAGGGACTTCAAGCTGGTACTGGAACATCACTGATCTGGTAAGTTTACATTATTTAATAATATTTCATGTGTAGTAGTTTTCATTTGATATTAATATACCTTGAGTGCAAATAGTTTTTTTTATTGAATTAAATCTATGCTGGGTGGAGTTATGCCACAGTGGGTAGTGCTGCTGCCCCATCACTAGAAAATTCTTGGTTAAAATCCACCATCAAAAACATATAGTACATAGATGACTCTGTGACACGGAGCTGAGCATGAGCATGAGTGCAAATGGTTATTTGTATTTCTCTATGGGTGATTTGTCCGGCTCCTGCCCGGGTCACGTGGGATAGAACCCCACAACCTTACACAGTATAAGTAATTATAGAAGATGAATGCTGTCTAAACATTATGTCTGCAATACTGTAGGGTATGCTTTATTCACTGTTTAACTTTAAGCAGTGTTAACACTGAAAGCCTTTGGTCTGAAAACATGAAGAAGACAAATCACAAACGCACGACAAGGGAGAGAAGTGAAAATGGAAACTGTCTGTTGAAACAATCTTGCTCTTTTCCCACCACTGAAAGTCTCGCACAGTTATCAGTCAGCTTATTTCCTCCTCTAAAGTATAAAAGCTAAACATGTGTAAAGCCTTCATTGTTATTACTGTTTTATTATTGCCCATTAGGTCACCTTGTGTGATTAACTGCTTCAAAAGTCATGACACCCTTGTTTCTCCGTGCAGCCAATGAACGCTACGTGGTCATCGCTCTCAAAGACCGAGTGCTTAAAGTACAAAGGAGAGCTGGTGGGGAAGGCCTGTGACTACATTCCAGACATCACCCTCATGTCCTTGATCCTGTTCTTTGGGACGTACACCTGCTCCATGTTTCTGAAGAAGTTCAAAGCCAGCCCGTTTTTCCCCACCACTGTGAGCTGCCTTCAGCCGCGCTCAGATAATTTAATGAAACAATTCATCTGTGAAAGAAATTAATTAGATGTCCAAATGCTTGAACAGCAGATTACACAGCAGTGTTTGTGATGACTTTCCCCCAGGTGAGGAAACTAGTCAGTGACTTTGCCATCATCTTGACGATCCTCATCTTCTGTGGAGTCGATGTATTTGTTGGAGTCGAAACACCGAAACTCATCGTGCCAAGTGAATTCAAGGTGTGCATTTTGATTTAATGTATTGTGTCTTAAAGTATAAAAAACTAGTAGACTTTTGTGAAATGGTTTCAATCTGAAAATACAGAGAAATTTAAAAAAACAAACTCAGCGTCTGTTTGAAGGCGGCAGATTGAAGCAGTAGTTCGGGTGACGGAATGCCGATTAACTGCAGGTAGAGATTCATGTTCTAGAGGTGGAGAGCTGGACTCTCATAACACGTTTCTGAATTTTTTTAAAATCTCCATCAGTTTCTGTGTTGATTAGCCCAGATGCCACAATATCTGACATGTTGAATTGTCTGCCCCCCCATATACAGCCAACAAGTCCTAAGAGGGGCTGGTTTGTGCCCCCTTTTGGAGGAAACCCGTGGTGGGTTTACCTGGCGTCGTTTCTTCCTGCCCTTCTGGTCACCATATTGATCTTCATGGACCAACAGATTACTGCTGTCATCGTCAACAGGAAGGAGCACAAGCTGAAGGTTAGTCTGGGATGAGCCTGTCATTAGCCAACTATTTATTTTCTCCTCCTTTTATATATCTGTATGTTAATATTTTCCAACATACTAACTAGCAGTTCTTAAAATACATTTGGCCCTACTAGAATGAGACGTTCAGTCAGACCTCTCTACAGGACTGACAGAACTGTGGTCTCACTATATCTCTATTTGACTGTAACGTCAATAACAAAATGTTAAATGTTGTGTGAGAATGATCAGGCAGGAGATAAATGTACATGTGTCAGTGATGTAGATGAGCATTTGGAGTCATTTGTGTTGATTTTTGGTGCTGCATATGTTACACGACCTCAATTTTGTGCCATATTAAACCTGAGAAATGCTTGAATCTGCATTTTAATTTTAATTTAAATTTTTAAAATTCCAGATGTCTTCATTGTAATAAGAGGTCATGTTTTTCTTCCGGTTGTCTTACCTGATTAATGTGAAGTGAAGAGTTTCATGTTTTTCCCACAACAAACCGTCGTTTGTACGGGTCGCTGGCTCCCTTCACACTGTAGCTAAATATTGTTGTCATTCTTCTCACATTTGTGAGAAATGTTTCATGGCAGTGAAGGAACACAGCTGACTTCAAAAAGCAGCTACCTGAGATGTTCAGACTGTCACAGCTGAAATGTAGCAATGATTTCTTTGATTTCCAATGCGTTACGTGTTTATTTAAGGATTAACTGCATAATCTCTTAGATTACTTTACATGAATAACAAGTAATGTCATGGTCAGACCAGGTATTAGATTTTTCTTCAGGTGTTACAGTATATGTGTGTACTCTTTCTGCCTGATGTTACACATGCACGACCTTTGACCTTATTGCTGTTGTCTGTTGCAGAAAGGGGCAGGTTACCATCTGGATCTCTTCTGGGTGTCTGTTCTCATGGTGATCTGTTCCTTTATGGGTCTACCGTGGTACGTAGCTGCTACCGTCATCTCTATCGCTCACATCGACAGTTTGAAGATGGAAACAGAAACGTCGGCTCCGGGAGAGCAGCCCAAGTTCCTGGGTGTGAGGTGAGACAGTGTGTTGGGGTCCACCGGGATCTGATTCAAAATACACACAAAAGCATATATATGACACGGTGACTGCATGTTATGATTCTTTGGAGAATACCCATACTCAAAACGTTTGTGCTATGGAGTCATATTCATGACAAATGGATGCTGGTGCAGTAGCGCCACCTGTAGGTGAGAAGTCAACACATCCGAGAGAATTGATCTGAAATATTTTGCGCACCCATCTGTTTGTTTGAGCACTCTTGCTAAAGCACTCCTTCTTCATGTCTATTTAGCTTGCCTGGTTCACGCTTCATCATTCCAACACGTTTTCACAAAAGTTAGTTAAAATATTTCGGAAAGCATTCCACAACAAAAAGAAAATAAATCTGTAACAGTAGAGCAGTTCTGAGCCTCTGCCCTACATGAGGCCTGCACTAAAAATTAATAGCTTCTTCTTTGGTACAGGTTTTTAAAAACCCCTCTACTTAATTCTTTTTTATTGTCAGTGTTGACCCAGATACTTCATAACACTGTGAATTGCAATTTTCTCATCTCCTTAGAGATTTCTCTCTTTTCTTTTAATTTTTTTTTTCATTATTTTGAGATCTTTTAGAGGCTCTCGATTGTCCGATTGTAACATGAACCAACAAATCCTAAAATATATACACCAGCCACAGCTTTCCATGAGTTCACTTTGTGAATTTTCCACAAGTGATATCCAAATCAGAGTCTTCTACTAAAGAGATGCTGATAACTTTATTTTCCTTCTTTTTTCAGGGAGCAGAGGGTTACTGGTGTGTGTGTGTTCCTCCTGACAGGACTGTCTGTATTTATGTCTCCTATTTTAAAGGTAAATGGTGACAGACTGCTTTATGATTTTTCCTTATATCCATATAGAAAGAGAAATACGGAATCATCCCTGTTATAATGCTGTGTGTCTTTATCGTGTTGGTTTTTTTTTGTGTCAGCTAATCAGAATAATAAAGTCATAAATCACATTACAGTGCTAGTTCATAGGTTCATAAGATATATTAAAATTACAGTTGTACATATTTGTATTATTTATATCATTACTAAAATAGTAAGCATTTCAGAAAAATAAAGCATCTTTTAGATACGGTTTTAAAATACATGCGTTTACTTTGGGTATTTAATTTGATTCCTGTTTCTTTTACATAGTTCATCCCCATGCCTGTGCTGTATGGAGTTTTCCTATACATGGGAGTGGCTTCTCTCAATGGAGTGCAGGTAAATGTTGAGATTTTTAGATGTTATCACAAAATACATTTGTGGATGTTAAAAGACCTGACACACTCCATTTTTGTTACAATTTTGTTTTGTTTTTTTGTCTTCATTACAAGGGACCTGTGAATATCCATTGGTGTGCTGATACATTTATGCATTCATTGTATCCTGTTGTGTGTTTGTAATGTCTGTAGTTTATGGACCGAATCAAGCTGCTTCTGATGCCAGCAAAGCATCAGCCAGACCTGATTTATCTGCGACACGTTCCCCTCAGGAAGGTGCACCTCTTCACCTTTATCCAAGTTCTTTGCTTGGCTATGCTCTGGATCCTCAAGTCCACTGTGGCTGCTATTGTATTCCCTGTTATGGTAAGAGGGATTTATATTGAGATTTCTTTCATGCAACTAAAATATGACTGAGTAAGTACAGGAAGACTTTCTAGCTTTCATCACCAGAAAGCATTTAAAGGTTTTGGTCATTCTTCTAATATCCTCATTTTAGTGAGTTTTACAGCATTGATGATTTTAGTTAATGTATTTATAGTCTCTTTGCTGAAGCATCTGCACAATATATTATTTGAAAATGTGGTTGCAAAGTAAAGGAAACTTTAAAAACCCCAAAATAATGTAATTAATTGTATGTATAGATGATGCTAATCATCTGTTTAAAAAATTCATGAAGAGTCCATTCCTATCCTATTATCCTTCTGTTTTTAGATCCTCGCACTGGTAGCTGTCAGAAAAGCAATGGACTACATGTTCTCCCAGCATGACCTGAGCTTCCTGGATGATGTCATCCCAGAGAAAGACAAGAAGAAGAAAGAAGATGAGAAGAAGAAAAAGAAAAACCGAGGCAGCATTGACAGCGATGCTGAAGACGTAAGAATTTCACTGTTTTCATTTTACCTAATTGCAAGAAGCTTTTTTCATCTGAAACAAGAAAATTGCATATTTTTTAGTTTCTTTACTTTTGTAAAACTTTTTTTTTTTTTTACATTTCATTTGCATAAATTGATGATTCACGTGTGTTCAGTCAGGTAAATCAATTGTGGAGTTTTTTATGGATTTGTTTCAGACCAACTACTTAACCCAATATACTTAACCCGAAGTAATTAAGTTGATGATGATGACAGTGTTGATGTTTTTCCACTTTCTGTAATAGAGAATTGTTTATAGTTGCTGAGTTAAGTATATAGTAAATTAAATCACACTTGCAGCGTGGCTTGATTGGGATATAATATTCAACAGATGCACAGCTTCAGATGAGTCGACTTGTTTATCTGGTAATACATTTTAATAAAGGCATCATATATTCAGACAGATGTATTTTTTTCATATGATTGAGGGATGTGTGAAGTATACCTCACAAAATGCTCACTATTTTGTGCTTAACTTTTTAGGAACCACGAACTGTTGTCACCACTTCCTTTTTTGAAGTCATTGGATGATATTTTTCAGTTTCCTTTAACGAAGGGGTTAACTAGTGAAGGCTGACAGTGATGATGGCCCAGTGGTCCTGTCTCAGGATGTGTCTCCTCTCTCCAACAGTCTGACTATCCTTACAATGAGAATGTTCCCAGCATTAAAATCCCCATGGACATGATGGAGCAGGAGCCCTTCTTAGGTGATAAGGCTTCTGACAGTGAGTAAACCCCCAAACTCCCAGCTGAACCAGAGGACAACTGCTTTTCCGTCTCCATTCTGTCCGGTTCTCCTGCTCCACAAATCAGATGTTTTTTTGATGTCCCTAAGAGTGGATGTTGGGTTGTCTGTTTGGTTTGTCACTGTATGACTTTCTTTGTTTCTCTCTTTAGATGCATGACATTAACTTTCTTTCTTCTCCTTTTGTAGTGTCACCTTGGATTACGATGTCTTGAACTAATAATGACTGTCTTTTCCCTTCTGACCTCTTTTTAATCACCCAACAATTTTCTTTCTTTGGTGAACAATTCCAAGTGACTTGCATCAAATGTTCAGAGCTGCTTTCATTGATTGTCTTTAAATGTGTAAACTTTGTTATGTACCGTATGATGCTCATAAGTTTTTTAAAAACACACATTTTGTTTTTTTACCTTCATGTAAGGACTATGTTAGTCCTTTGTTTTATTATGCTTTCATAATCTAGCTTTTTATGAAGCTTTTCAATTTCAGTATTCTTGTACTAAATTTAAATAATTATGATAAGAAAAAACCAGTACTTTAAAATGAGGACGTAATTGATACTGCAACAAGACAAGGATCAGTTCATCAAACCCTTGCAGCAGTTACAATTTCTAAGACAATTAACTAAAGAGCAAACAGCACGTGTTGAACATGACGTTCTTTCTCTCACAGCAGATAAATCCCCATCATTCCTTGAGCGACACACATCGTGCTGAGCAGCTTCGCTACTACCAGGCCAATTGCTTGTCCAGGTGAGATATCATGTTTTTATGTGTGACGGAGTGAAGTAATACAAATAGTATGTAGTTCAGAATCAAATGTCCACAGGCTCAAAAATCTACTTATGAAATAAAATGGTAGCAGGGGAACAAAGATAAACATAACTGGAACTGATTTTTGCTCCAGTTCTTTCATAACTGCAGCACCAAAGGTCAAAAGGTCAGCCTAATGTCCAACATATCCGGCTGCTAGAGTTTAATGGTAGTCTTGGCTAACAATACCTGCGTACATATTTTTTGAAAGGCTATTATATGAAGTATTTGCCCACAGAAATCTCCTCCCTCATGCACTGCTCCTCTTTGGCTTTATGGCTGCAATGAAGATTTTTTTGGCCACTTGGGGAGAGTACTAGCTCTAGACAGAAGCCGATACGCCATCACACACAGGCCTGATACAGTGGTACCTCTACTTATGAAATTAATTGGTTCCGGAAGAAATTTCGTAAGTAGAAAATTATGTAAGTAGAGACGCCTTTTCCATGCAAATGCCCTAATCCGTTCCAAACCCAAAAAAATTCCGACATAAATGTTTTATAAAGCAAAAAAATGCATCAAAACATGTAACAAATACATGTTACGATGACATTATTACACAATAAATGAGAGTTGTGCATAACGTAAAAAACCTTCAAATCCTTCAACTCCTTAAACTTCCTGTTGTTTTAATATCGTGGCGATTGTAGATTTTTGGCCATATTCTTTGGCGAGATCAACCAAACGCATCCCTTTCTCATGCTTTTCTATGATCTCTTGCTTTGTTTGTACGGACAAAAAAACTCTTTTCTTCGTCTTTTCTTTTCCTCTTTTCTCCGTCACTTTCTCGGGGTCCATAGCGAATACGTACTCAAAAAGTTATTATATTTGCGCAAAACTATCAGACTACCTCACGGGTCGAGTGCCGAATGCCGAAGACACTCCATAAGCACTGTTCGAGCTCCACACAGAGGTGGAGTGGCATCCCTCTTAGCCAATGGGATGCCAGGAAGATAGGTAATAGCCAATGGGAGAACAGCTATGAGAATGTTGCGTTCAGGAACCTGTGGGAGATTCGAGTATCAGCCGATACTGTGTTTTTACATTACGTTAGTCTAAATTTCTTTCGTAAGTAGAGGTAATATTTTCCTGCTGAGAAATTTCGTAAGTAGAAAATTTCGTAAGCAGAGACATTCGCAAGAAGAGGTATCACTGTACACTTAAAAATGGGTTCTTACATCACACCCACTTGTAAGGACACCCCTTCATTTAGGTCTACTTGTGAAGGTAATCAGTGCCTTCATACTTTCGGATGAGAACTACCTGCAGAATTTTAAAGTAGTAATTACAAATATGTACAGTATGAATGACAAGTGATTGCTTAAAATACAAGGACTAACTCTATGTAACATTGTAAATTTTTTTGAACAATTGTAGAATGACCATAAAAGCTTCTTTTTGGTTTTCTTTAAAAAATTGTAAAATGTTCTAAATGTTCTGAATGTGATTGAAGTTTTTTTTGCAAAAAATCTTCTTCTTCTTCTGAAGCACTTTAGTGCTTTCATCTAATGTAAAATTGTAAAATGTTTGAAAGTGATTAAAGTGTTTTTGCAAAAATAAAAAATACAAATCTTTCTTTCTTTCTTTTTAATATTCATGATTCAGTTTTCCACAGCGCACTGTAACACACACACACACACACACACACACACACACACACACACACACACACACACACACACACACCGTCACGTCCTAGAGAAAGATGTGAGGGTAGGTACTTAAATGTATGATTCAACTGATCCACTGAGCTTCAACTCAACTAATGACACTATTTCTTTTATTGTGTAAGAGCTGTCTCAAAGAAAGGTTATTTATATCTAAATCCTCACTTCAGTGATTGTACTATAGATGTGTCACTCTAACAAGCCTCCAGCTATAATGCGCCTGTGGAAAAAGTGCATTTTTCTAAAGGTAGAGACATGATTATTTACTCTCACTTATATCTTGTCTGCTTAGTAACTAGCTGTGTGTCTATATGTACTTTAGGATAGGTAATCTGTATACACCTATTCATTCATCTAACTTGGTTTTCTTTTCTCCATATATCCAGTCTTTTGCATGAGCAAATTTTACCCTGGTAACACATATTGCTTTTCAGACAGTCTCCAAGTCAGAACTTCTTACAAAAGACTGCACATTTGAAAGAACCATGGTTTGGGGGCAATGTTGATGATGTGTTTTACTTTTGTTGCAGTCCTGAGATGAGTCCACTGAAGTCTGTGCCTCAAATTAGAATAGACATGGACCCGGATGATGATCATTACTACTGGAAGAGCAGAGGATCTGAAACGTCTCTGTAAAGCACCAAACGGATGGCAGGTGAATCCTGCAGCACCAGCAAATTTCTTTATCATTTTTAAGACCATTTAAACAATTTCAAGTCTGTTCTGAAGTAGGAAGGTGATGTAGAAAAAAGAGGGAAAAGCAGTCGTAACACCCCAATGGATTTCTAAGGAAACCACTTCTTGATGAATTATCTTGTGTGGTTTATTTCCCACAGTTTCACAGGAAACATTTTCTGACTAAAAGTTAAATATAATTTCTTGCTACTCTTCTCTATGCAACTCATCCTACATAACACTGATCAATAGTATCAATGCTGCAGTTAGTTTTTGCCATGCATGGAACACCCACCCTGTTATTTTTGTACACACGTATGCACGCACGCATGCACGCACGTACACATCTATCTATCTATCTATCTATCTATCTATCTATCTATCTATCTATCTATCTATCTATCTATCTATCTATCTATCTATCTATCTATCTATCTATCTATCTATCTATCTATCTATCTATCTATCATATACAGTATATATAAAACCTTGTCTAATTTTTTTTATATATAAAAATAAATTTAATTCCTCCAATAACATTTTCCTGTAGCAGGAAAATTATGTTTTATTATAGCGCTACCTCTTGTTTTAGATCAATGTCTTTATATGAGCGAATGCAACGTGTTGATTTGGGGTTTTGATGATTTCTCTGTTTTCTTGTAGAATGGAAATGATTCAAGAGATTCACTATATTAAATAATGTGTGAAGGAAATGTATGGAAGTAGGAATTTAATTTAATTAACAGTTAATTAATGCATATTTGTATGTGCAGATGATTTAAATTTTTTTATGATCACCTTTTGATGCAGTTTTGATTGCTTCCTCTTGTCTTTTTAATTTTCTTGATCTTTTATGTGTTCACTTGAGAGATTTTCTTACTTGTTTGAATTAAATCATACATTACTTTGACTTTTTTTAAAATATGATTTGGTTGTGTATATATTGGTAACATTTTTTTTTCTTCATTTTTGATTCTTTGGGGGTAGAAAACAGTCCACTAACACATTGTCATTCGATTTTCCACCAGGAGTGCAAATCATGTTATTATTTTTCTTTACAAACTACCGTACCTAAGTGGCTTATGACAGACTGACTAAACCACTAACTGTACGACAAAGGTGACATAAATTAAGTCCATGTGAGATTGGTGCAGTAAGACAACTTCAGTTCAGGACAGGTTTATTTCTGTTTGTTTTAGATGCTGTCGGGACTATCTGAAATTAAGATTTTATATACATTCAGTGAGTTATTTTCTTTTTATGAGCTGACAGTGCTGTATGTACATTGAGGGAGTTAGTGGTTGCTCATTCAGGTCCGGGCACAACGACTTTGTAGGACCATCAAACTGAAGGGAGTGTTTGGAAAAAGTGGACTGAATACCTGTCAAAAGTGCTTAATATGAAGCATCTGCAGGGAGAGTAAATTCACGTAGACAAAAACCTAATAATAATAATAATAATAATAATAAACACAAGTTTGTTTCATCAAAAAATTTCCAGCCTATTTAATTATATCAAAGAAGTGCAAACCTTTTCAAAGTTTTGGTGGAAACAAGTATTCATTTTCCTGACATCACCTCTGCATCAGTTTTTTTTCAGGTCCACTTCACAATCAATTGAATGTGCAGGGGTTCCAGTGTTTTGCATATTCATGATTAAGAGGCATGAGTCAAAACACTTGCATTCTCTATTCTAGTCATCCCTCATGTTCATTAACAGGGTTGGGACTTAATGGGACATGTCCACAACTCTTTCATATTTTCATATTAAAAAAAGATTCCAACTTCAGTTACTGAACTCCAACTCCTGAACCTTGAACAAGAACACAAGAAAACATTCTTGCACGATATAATGAAGTTGTTCAGCAACCAGTAACTCCCTCTGACTGACAAGACGGATCCATAGAATCCAGAGTCAGTCTAACAAAATGGCAATGGTTTTGTGTTAAAATGAGACACATGTCTTTCAGTTTTCTTTTTCATAACATTGCTCTTTCTATTGACACAGAAAAAAGGAACCTTCAGGTGTGACGTCACTTTAAATGGACATTATTACCTACAATACTTCGAGGACTGTCATTATTTTTATCTTGAATAAAATATCGTTATTTTGGCAAATTAAAACATGCTATTTTTTAGACTTAGCGGGAAAGTTATCTTAAGCTGTTATCTCTCGTCACCGACTCCTTTTTTTATTTGATTTTGTTGTAAATGGGCCACCTTTCTCCTCTGCAAACCACATGCATACAGTTAAAGCACACTAAAACCAAAATGCAAAAAGTTGCACCATCGTAGTTGTTGGGTTTAAATTTCTTTTTGATGAACTAACAACAAAGTAAAAGTCATGTTTCCTCCATATCTGTGCTTGAGCTGTTAACAGCATCGGTTGGAAACAAGTACGACAATGTCTGAGATGTGTGTGTGTGTGGACCTGTGGCTGTGTGGAGTGTGTCACACTGTGTAAGCATGTTGAGAAAAATCTGAAACATGAAATGGAACGCCTGATATTTTAATTATGCAGAATACTGATTTTTTAATTTTTTTTGGATTAACTGTCTGTGACTTCATAGAACAAGAATGGAGATGGATTATTTTAGAACTTATATTTTTCAAATGAAATGTATATTGTAAAAAATAAACAGAATGTTCAAACAATGAGGGTGTGCTTTAAGGTCGTAGAAACAAAGAGCTCTGAGTAAAGATGAGGCAATCCAAGGATAAAAGTTATTGTATAAACTGGCAATTTGAATAAATGTTTTTGGATGGTTTGACAAGCGATATGTAGTCATTAACTAGTGAATAAGGAAAAACGAAATGACCAAAATGAGACCAAATGATTTAATGATCATGAAAATGTTGGTTGCTTGTATTGTTTCAAGCACAACATCTACATTAAAACAACGTGGTATATTACATCACATGATCATTAAGTATTTGTTCTGTCCATTGATGTGACAAAGCACAATATAGCTTACCCATAAGGGCATGGTGGCACTGGGGGCAGTGCTGTTGCATCTCAGCAAGAAGTTTTAATTCCTTTCTGTGCAGACTTTGTATGTTCTCCGTGTGTCTGCGTGGGTTCTCTCCAGGTTCTCTGGCTTTGTCCAACCTCCCAAAATAATGTATGTAGCTAAGGTGAAGTGGTCATACCAAATTGTGAATGTGAGCATACAGGATTGATTATTTTGTCTTTTGTGTGACCCCATGAGCTGGCATCTCATCTGAGGTGCAGTTCACGTCTCACTGTTCCTGTTAAGAGAGTTTAAGGCTACTGTCATGATCAATGGGACATTAACCAATTGATCAGGACATTTTTTCAGATATTTTTGAAACCCAGAAGTTTTTTTCCTTCAGGTAAGCAAGCCCAATGTTTGTTTGTTTGTGCACGTTTACAGAAAAAAGTTTTGTTATATTTGTGACTGTAGTGTATTACTAATGCAAAAGTCAAGTAGGTATTCCCTTTAAAAGATTACAGTACCTGTAATTGCAGTTTTTAATTTGCTGTGACTGCATGCTAAGGTTCTTTATAATCCAGGAAAATTACTTAGAGTTGTTACTCAGTGTGACTCTTGAGCTGGGAAAGGGCGTCTTTGTAATTCTTCAAAAAACATGACCTCACACTAAGCCTATTCAAGTGGAAATTGCAGATAAAACTCCACTCCACTCCACTTTTTTTAAAAAAAAAAAAGCCTTTTCAAGTGGAAATTGCAGATAAAACTCCACTTGTGTTCACTTAAGTGGAAGCAAAAAACAAGAATGACCTTATCAGAAGAAAGGTAAATCAAAGAGGAGGTGGTAGATTAGTGTGTATTCACTTCTTCACTTTGGAAGCATTTCAGCTATATTTGACACACAGGGATCATCACGAAATGACTTCAAAGCTTGATTTTCTTGAAAAACATGATCAACATTCATGTTGATGCAAAAGTGAACTCTTGTTTGGTTCCTCAGGATCTGCCTAAAGTGAGACACTGCATGGGTTCTTGTATTTAGGTCTTTGTGGGGTCCACTTGGACTTAGAAACAGGTGACAAAGTATGGTTTTTCTAGTCACCTCACACGTCAGGGTTAGATGTTGGTTACAGACTTTATTTTGATTTAGTTTAAAGTTACAGTATAAAAAACTTTGTTACTTCAATGTAAATGTAAAAATTCAAAACATTCCAAATTTTAGGGTTTTGGGAGTAGAAAATTATCTTAAAGTTGAGGGGATTGTTTGGTGGGCTAGGCACCAAGTCATCTGTAATCGATCTACAGTATGTCCTGAGAATAGATCGATTACAGGCAAGAATACCTGTGGGTCTTCGTTAATTCTCGGCTACTAGTCAAAAAATGGATACCAAACACTAACTAAAATAACAAACCCAACAGAGAAGCATCAACTTTGCTGTTATAATTATAAAGTGTGTAGGTGTTAACCGTATCATTAAAGTGTTCTGCCTACACTCAAACAGAATAGGTGATTCATTACAGCATTTGCTCACCATGAAGCAAGATTGGTTATGTACATATATGTATCTTCTTTTCCTTTTGGCTTTTCCCTTCAGGGGTCGCCACAGTGAATCAGTTGCCTCCATCTAGTCCTGTATTCTGCATCCTCTTCCCTCACACCAACTACCTTCATGTTATGTATATGCAGTATAAATGATGTACTGTATATACACTGTATATATATACGATATGTGTGTTTGTGTGTGTGTGTGTGTGTGTGTGTGTGTGTGTGTGTGTGTGTGTGTGTGTGTGTGTGTGTGTGTGTGTGTGTGCATGTGTATAAAGTAAAGTAAAGTAAAGAGGATAATTGTTTTTGTTGTATATACAGTGGTACCTCTACTTACGAAATTAATTGGTTCCGGAAGAAATTACGTAAGTAGAAAATTACGTAAGTAGAAAATTACGTAAGTAGAGACGCGTTTTCCATGCAAATGTCCTAATCCGTTCCAAACCCAAAAAAATTCCGACATAAACGTTTTATAAAGCATGAAAATGCATCAACACATGTAACAAATACATGTTGCGATTAGATTATTACACAATAAATAAGATTTGTGCATAACGTAAAAAACAAAGAATAGAGTAAAGAATAATAATGACGGTCATTTACCTTTTAACAGCTGTCCCCATTGTTTTTTGCCCTCTTTGGTTCATGCGCTCTTATCTCACCATGCTGAACAACAGAGTGAATTCCAGTCCTCCTTTTGAACTTCTCCAACTACCCACGTGATGCCTTAAACTCCTTAAACTTCCTTTTGTTTTAATAACGTGGTGATTGTAGATGCATTACGGCCATATTCTTTGGTGAGATCAACCAAACGCATCCCTTTCTCATGCTTTTCTATGATCTCTTGCTTTGTTTGTATGGACAAAAAAACTCTTTTCTTCGTCTTTTCTTTTCCTCTTTTCTCCGTCACTTTCTTGGGGCCAATAGCGAATACGTACTCAAAAAGTTATTATATTTGCGCAAAACTATCAGACTACCTCACGGGTCGAGTGCGGAATGCCGAGACACTCCATAAGCACCGTTCTAGGTCCACACAGAGGTGGAGTGGCATCCCTCTTAGCCAATGGGATGCCAGGAAGATACGTAATAGGTAATAGCCAGTGGCAGAGCAGCTATGAGAATGTTGCGTTCAGGAAACTGTGGGAGATTCGAGTATCAGCCGATACTATGTTTTTATTCGAGTATCAGCCGATACTGTGTTTTTACATTACGTAAGTCGAAATTTCTTTCGTAAGTAGAGGTAATATTTTGCCGCTGAGAAATTTCGTAAGTAAAAGATTTCGTAAGTAGAGACATTCGTAAGTAGAGGTATCACTGTACTGTAGTTTTTCTGTGGCGGTAATACTCATGTCAACCACCAGAGGCTGAGTTGCAGTATCATATACGTACAATACTGTATTCCCCATGACCATTTTTACCTTAGGATGGACACACAGAAGAGAAAACAGACTACATCAGATCCCCAGAAGGTTTTTTTCCAGCTTACTAAAGAATGAAATTCTCATCATCATAATTAGAAAAAAAAGGCCCCAATCCAGGATCAGTTTTGAATGGTACGTCTAACAGTTAACTCCATGTGTTGAATGACTGATGGCCTGACTGACTATAACATCAAGACATTATTTCACAAAAAAAAAGAAAGATTGATTCCACTTTTACTGTGCTGACAAAATAAAATCAGTCGACAATAACTAAATAGCTTTAAATGATAACTCTGCATTAAGGGGCCTGACATCAAAGAGAACGCAGTTCATAATTTATTAAGTTCCTGCAGATGTGCCCAGCTTCCATTATACCACTAAAAGACGGCAGAACACTTCACCTCATTTCTTTTTACAATACAACTTTGTTTGCAGACAAAAAGTTGGTAACTTTATACATATAACTTTGTGTGTAAATGAGGAGTGTTATTAATTTTTATATAATATATATTTCTGGCTCATTGAAAAGCAAATGCCTGTGATCGTCTGGTCAAATAAAACGGAGCACAACCCCAAAACCTTTCTCAAGTATTGTTTCGTAACGACCTCTTGGAGTGTGGCTGACACATTACACTAAAATTGTAAGGCAATAACATTTCAGTCCTTAGAAAATGAATGTTCTCTCAGGTTAGAGCTGTAACATGATGAAACATTCGCTCTTTCAATTGCATTATGATTAAGCTTTCATTTCTGTGTTCCATCTATCATCAATATCCATTCCAATATCATTTTACTTATATAACCGCTTTTCTTGGATAGACTCTAATATGTTTTTCTACCATTGGCAACAATTTCAACACAGTTTGAGGAAAGTTTGTCTGAAGAATATGATGTGTTCATCATCCTTTGCAGAGAGAGTTATTGAAATTGTTGCTGCTTGGACATGTCTCACCGTTCAAGAGAAATCTACTCTATTTCGCTCAAGTCCAATGGTCTTTTGTGCTAAAATATCAGTCAATTTTCTTTACAGATTGAATTAATATTAAAGTGACTTATCTACACTCTTGACGTCGATCATGTATTTTGACCAATTTCTTAAACAAAGGAACAATAACCCCTTTCACTCTGTTGCACAGCAGATATAGTAATGTACTCATATTTCTTTTACTCTAATTTATGGGTGGCATTGAATAATCAATACAAGCTTTTCCCTGAAATTTACTGCAGTTAAACTATGAGATAAAGCCCATTTGTCATTTCAGTGTTGTGCCTGTATTCTTCATTTCATTTACTCAAAACACCTCTGAAGCTTTGGATTAACATTTCTGAGCTCAAAGGAAAAATGTAAAATTTGTTACTTTTATTATATTACTAAGTTTGGCAGGTATAACTATTGTTTAGAGTAAAATTTTATACAGCATTTTTATTGAGCTTATTACTGCCTCAAAACAACCTTACTGTTCAGCAGTTGATCAATCTCACTCACAATGCATAAGCAGTGTTGTGCAGTTTACTGAAATATGTGTAACTTTTTCAAAACGTCTGATCTTAAAATATGGATTTATGTAACTTTTCCTTCATGTGACACTTTATACAAATCAAATGAATCTTCAGTCTGATTGATTGGGAGGATAAAAGATAGAATACCTCTGAATAAACCCATTAATGGCACTGAAGCTCGGTAATGCTTTTGAGCTGTTTACATTTATTCATCTTTGTAGAAACAGAGTCAGCCTCAGCTTTTACACAAACAAAAAACAATGTCTGCCACAGGACGTGTACTGCTTGTAACAACAGCAGCTATCTTCAGAAATAGTACCACATGCCCTTTACTAGAAAACTTGGCAGGTGGGTGAAGTCTGGTGGGGGACCGCTTCAAAACCACTGATGTCTCGGTCTATGTCTGCAAAAAGTGCAACAGTATCCCGTTGAGAAATGCTCAAATGTCATCAAATACCTTGCAAACCTAAACTGACCCCATCTTGGACTTCTACTGGGACAAAATACCTCTCCAAGGATGCGTGACTTCTCCCAGTCTGGAGGACCAGCAGCTCCACTCGGAGCCCTTCCTGAATGATTAAAAGCTTGTATCTGTGATCTTTTTCAGTCATTACAGGAATGTGATCAAGCAGTACCATCACTGTAATGTGATATTTTATCCCAAAAGTTTTGTGATAGAAGTACAACGTTGTATTTAACACGGTGATCAACGTTAATTACGTTGCAACACAACAAAATAATCACCTTTTAGTCAGTGATGGGGATGTGTCACTCAGGAGGCAAGTAAGACTATTCTGGACTGTAGCTGTATGGCAACACAAATATCAGCAACACCTCCCTGCATCTGCAGTTTGTTTTTCATTGATTACTGATGTTTGGTTTTAGGAAATCTTACTTTGATCCCTGAACGAACCCAGAGGAGGCCAGTGACCCGATGCATGTCTTCTGCTTTGCCATGCATCTTGATCTCTTGTAGAAAGCAAGGGAGTGTCATTTAATACTTTTCCTTTTTTATTTTTCTCCTCTCTCCTTACCCTTGATGCCTTCCTCTCCCCTGACCTTCAGCTGACCCAGCCTAGCCTAGCAACACAACCCGTCAGTTTAATGTTAACAATTTTATTGTCATCACTGCAGAAAATAAATATTAATTAGATATTTTTTAAATGTGTATCTTCATATTTTTGTATTGCTGCAATACCCATGTCAACCAAAGGCTGAAGTGTTCTATTGTGAGAGTGTTCGTGTTTGTGTAAGTATAAAGAAAATGTGCACTTACTGATTTGGCTATTTTTGTTAAGGATCATTTGTACAGGCAAAGATGATTTTATTTATTTCCTGTCAGAAGTCAGATGAGGTCATTGGGAATATATTGACATGTCCTCATTAACTGTATAATTATAAATTTTGCTTGATGTTGAAATTGAGGGTCTCTTTAAGAGAAGGTAAGAATTTAAGAGTGCAACAAAATATTATCAGTATAGGGGATAATTAATTGTCGGTTTGTTGAGTCAATTTAATTAGTTAAAAATGTAGCAAGGGGCTCTGTGAAAGTGACAAAACTTGTGGTCACAAGAACAGTGTTATCACAATAGTCCATTTAATAATAATAAACAGTAATAGTAGTATGCATAGGTTGTCAGTTATCCAGGTCATGGTTATTCAAAGCTGTTTACATCAATCAGCTGGACTTTAAGAAGGTTTCTTCAAAACGTTTTGCCTCTCATCAAGAGGCTTCTTCTTCAGTTCACTGAAATAAAAAAGCCTCTTGGATGAGAGCCGAAACATTTTCAAGAAACTTTCTTGAAAACCAGTGGATTGATTTAAACAGCTTTGGAGTAATAGTAGTACTAGTAAATAATAGTGATGACTTGTAATCAATATGGATAATTTTTCATGATACCCTGCGTCCTAAGTATTGAGTGTAATCATCTGAGGACCTTAATTTAGAATTAGTTTTAACATGTTCAAAAGTACGGGTGATAGCATTTTCACTAAAGACATTCTACAAACTTGATTTGCTTTTGAATGTGCAAAAAAACAAACCCTTTGCAAGGGATCAATGTGTTGTTTGAAATGTGTTTGTCATAGTGAGAAGCTACAGGTTTTATGAAAGTTACAATCATCATTTACAATGTACTTTCTGCTAAATTGATACACCCACACGAATGCAGGAACTAGGAAATCTGGTTTTGAAAGAGCTTTTCTCTTAGGTGAAGGGTACTTTGCAAATTTGACAGTCTTTCATATAAATCAACTTTTAGTGTAATTAGTTGTGTCCCTCTGCTGTTTTTTGTTGTATAATTTCATGCATTGTGTTCTGGCGTAGGTGTTCTCTGTTACTACTAATAATAAAAGGTAAATGGAATAGTGAGATAGAATATTTTGAGCCTTTCTTTTTGTTAATCACACCACTGCTTTTGGAATTTTCATAACTTATCAAGTGTAATTGCCCAAATGTCTTGTACAACTGAAAAGACTTTGCAGCAGGTTACCTATGCTCCTTGTCCTGGATATATTTACTACAGCTGCCTCATTGCTGAGGAAAAAACAAATGTTTATGGGCAATTAAATGGTTGCTTTGAGGCTGAATGCATCTAATCAGAGAATGGATGCTTGAACTAGCTTTTGATGCAAATCAGCAGTCCTTCCCAAAATAAATATATTATGACTCTATGACTATTTGAATGACAGCACCTCCATTTTTATGTGTTGCTCTGAATAATGACTGTTGGCTCTTTCTTTGCTGAAAGAACCAACTGAACAGAACAGTTGTATTCAAATGAAGTGTGAAATTATTTTATGTTGTTGACTCAGACTTCAATTTAGCTGCAGGGAAATTTCCTGTTAAATATTACTTACATTGCACAGGCCAAGAGATGTAACTTTGATTTCATATTCATATTCATATTTATTCATAGAAGATAACATAGAAGATAACAAAAGTCAACATTCTTTTATCTTAGCAGGATATGGACACATTGCTCTGCTTTCAGCAGGTGCGACAGCTTTGGGACCAGTATGCCTTCATAATATGGTGCAGGAAAGATGGAATAAGCATGGACATGTAATACATTTGTAAGGAAATATACTCCTATCTGTTGGATGTCACTCTAACCTCTGGACCCACAGCCTCAGTGGACCATAAAAAAATACAATGAATAATGTGTAGATGCGTCCAAGCCTCTTGATTCATTAATCATTCATATAACATATTGGACTTGCCAAAGTTCATTCAGGGAGATTTACTACAGGAAATCAATGACTGATGTAGTGGCCTTTAAAAATAAATTAGAGCTCCATTAAAGCTACATTTCATTCATGCTGTGAGCATTAATCGATGACATCAAGGCACCTGGGTCTGAAATTTCATCATCAAAACAAAGTTACAGGAGTTTTCATTTAAAAATAAATTTAATGAGGAGAGGTCATCTTCCGTTGCCTTTGATATCGGGTGATTTTTACAGACTTTGATTAAATCTAGTGCTTGTTAACAGTAGAACGTAACAGTCAAGTTCATTCACACATTCCTGTTATGTCGGTGTGAAAAGAGATGTACTCCCTGCATGTGAATTTTGACTGTGGCGATGTATCTAATCAGAAAATGTGACAGGCATTTACTGAAGACTTTCCTCCAGAGTCTCACTTCATAATGGATGCAATTAGAAAAAAATTATGGTTACTAAATTTCAGTGGCGGGCCGTGCGTTTCATACCTAGGCCTTCAGTAGTGCTCCATCTGAATCAATTGAACCCTCAATAACTATTTTTTGGCCACAAAACCTTTACTGCAGCTACAGCTGCGATACACATAAAAAGCACCAATAATTACCTCATAAAATTGCAATATTATTTAGGAACATAACCACATTTTGCTCACCAAAAATCCTTTTTATTTGTACACAAAATCCATCCTCCTTTCTTTCCTCAAGAAGAGTTCAATTACTCTGTCGTACAGATTATTCATGCGTTTCAGTTCCATCAAGAAGTCCTTTTCTATCACCATTAAAGCTAATGCTGAGTCAAGCCTGACCTGTTATGTGGCATAAGCTTTTATTCGATTTTGGGCTGAAAATGTCCGTTTGACAGAAGCAGTGGACACGGGGATGGTCACCGCCAAACACACAAACATGTACTGCCGCCCCATGCTCACATTCATGCCCCGTCCACACGATGATGGATTTTTTTTGAAAATGTAACTTTTTAAAAACGCATCGAAAACCATTCGCGTCCACACGACAGCGTTTTCAAAAAAATCTCCGTCCACACGTAAACACAGCAGTGCGTTTTCGAAGACGGCTATAAGCATGCCAAACCATGTGGTGGCAGTATTGACTCAAATTTTATCCAATAGGAATCCTCCATGTTTTGTTGTCACAACACACGGGCCCATAAATATGACGTCACAGAGGTTTTCATCGCAGGCAAGACGTCAGCGTTTTTAAAAAGTTGCGGATACACCGTACACACGACAACGCAGACCCAGCGTTTTAAAAAAAATCCACCTAGGCCAGCGTTTTTTAAAAGTTGCGTTTTCGTTCCGGATTTCTGCGTTGTCGTGTGGATGGAAGGCGTAACACAACAAAAAAGTTGCGTTTTCAAAAAGTTCCGGCATCGTGTTGGACGGGGCCTCAGATTTTTCTGAAAGTGGCAGTACACAAATCCTTTCCCCAGTTGTGACAGGCTCGCTAGCTTCGGAGTTGCCAGAACTTTCTTCAGGATGTCCAGCTTTTCTTGAAATGTCCGTCTTAAAAATGGCTTCGAAAGTAAATCTGCAACCAAATCCATTTCTTCTCCTCGGTTGACAAAACTGCTATTAAATCAACACAACGATATACAGTATTTGCTTGTGCAGCTCGCTACAGATGCAGTTTTCTAGCTCTGGCTAGTGCACGCTCTCACTATCCAACCACAGGGTGTGAAAATGTGAAGGATAGAGCAATGTGTATTATGTTCAGTAGCAGGTTGTTTGGTTGCCTGGTGTGTATTGTTTTCTACATAGTGACATCTTTACAGTTCTATGTTGGAATGTATCTTATGTTTAAAATAATTGTTGTTAGCTGCAACAGGCTGAATACAGTAATTCTGTTTCTTGATGCTGACAGTGTACCTGGAGCAGCAGTAATACCGGAGGGCTCCAGCAGGGGGAGCATAGGCTCGTAGAGCTACACTAAGGGACACTGTTCTTTCTCCCCTCAGTTAATACACTTCCGACATGAGAAAGTTTGTGTCCGTCTATGCTTAAGTTAATTACTCCCTTTTCAATTATGAGCTCCCTTCTATTCACATTTTATCCTGGTGTTTATGTTGGATGGATGTGTAAACCTGTCCAGGAAAATGTTTGTATTGCGGTATGTCTGTGTGTTATGAGAAAATTAAGTTGGTTGCATAACGACCAGTGAGCTAGCTTGCTGACCATATGTAATGCATTGTTGTTTGTGGAGTGGTGATTTTGTATGCCATTCTTTCTCCCCTCAGTTAATACACTTCCGACATGAGAAAGTTTGTGTCTGTGTATGCTTAAGTTAATTACTCCCTTTTCAGGGCTTTTACAAAAACGCTGACGTTGCATACGCTTTCTAGAAGGCGTTGGGGGCACCAACTTTAATCTGATTGGTTAAAGCAACAGCTGTACAGACACTTATTACATGCTGCACACACTCTGAACTGGATTGTGAAGGCGTCCAGGTACATTTCTGACCTGGCAACAAGTAATTGCTGAATTCAGATTGGTTAAATGCTTAGAAAACACACGGAAGCAGCGCAACCAGGTGAAAAGCAATGAAGCTGACAGACAACTTGGAATTATTTAATAAGTATTCATGGACAAAATATAATTAACATCAGTCTGTGATTCAGATATTTTTTGGCCTTGCAGGCCCTGATGGCCCACCACTGCTAAATTTACCTTTACTAAATGTGCTAGCCATTGATTTATGTGGTGGGAGACACTTCTTGTGTGCCAAGCCTTGGCCAATCAGTGGTCAGTAATGTTTCACATGATCTTTTAGTACTTGCTTGTGGTACTTGAAGTGGTACCAAAATACTAGGGCCAGGTACTGCTGCCAGATACTAGGAGTCTTTAACCGAATAGAAATGACGAAAAGGAAGGGTGAGTGCAGCTGATACTAGGGATTGGAATCTGGTGACAGACTTAAGGAGAACATTGAATGTATGAATTATGTTATTTTAGAATTTTTCTCAATGATCACAACCTTTCGCACATCATTACACACTTTTTAAAAATAACCCTTCATTGCTATGCCTTATTCTTATCCTTATTGTACTAGGTTCCTCTGGTTTGTTAATTTCATTTATTAGCGTTGTTTTATTTTTGAACTTGCATTTATTCTTTATGCATTATATTGTTAGTGTCACTGTGACTGCTATCAAAGCGATTACGTGTCACATTAAAACTCTCAACCTGAGAATTAACACATCCCCACCAACTGGAAAATAGCCAGTAATACTATCTTAGCACTCTCCATTTTCTCTGGGTTAGCTTTTGATTGTTTATTTGTGTACTGAGGCTCATAAAAGCTAACTATAATGAATGAGTGCGCATTGAACACCACTGATACTGAACGACCACAGTGGAGTGTCAGCTGTGTTGTGGATCCTTCGTGCGCGGCTGCCTTCACACCATTAAGTCTAATGTTCTTCCGCCAAGTATATTAAGTCTGGTTCACTGCACCCCAAAAAACCCAGCATTTAGCTTCTCTTTAATCTGTTTGAAGGAGGCCTGTAGCGAACCACACCACCTCACTGTGTCAGAGTCTTTAATGAACCTTGTAGATTAGCAGATTTTAGTTTTTCTGAAAAACTGAAATCACTGTGATGCACTTCATCTTTAAATCTGTCTTTCAAAAACATTTTATATATTATCTGAGTAAAATCATGTAGTGTATTATACAGAAATATTAAGGTGAAAGATGCAGAACATTTTGGTTGCTACAATACAAAGGAAACATTTACAGACTGTGAACTATTCCCTCAAATGTCTGGAAAACATTTATCCAATGCGTTGAAATAAAATAATTCCATGGTGCACATTACAGAGCGCATGCAGTTACGTAACTTTGATCCACTGTGTGGCTTCCATAATTGTGCAATAAAACCATTGCACCTTTCAAATTTCAGAAATTATGAAAAAGAGAGAGAGTACAATTACAATTAATGGTAACTTAGGTTACTACGTTTATTTTCATATAGACCTACACTGCTGGAGACTCAGCATCCAGACTCACTGAGTTCCTCTCTCCTCCCCCTTCTCTCCAACCATCTCTGTTACTCCTCCTCTTCTCCGATCTCACTCTCCAAGTCTCCAATCACACCCTACTAACTAAACTTCTTCCCTGGAGTCTCTGTGCTCTATGTCCTCCCAGGTTTTTCTCAGGTTCACCCCTCATCCGCCCATCTGCTATGGACCTGCTCTTCCCATCCCACCAGTACCACCCCTAACCTAATTATCAGCTGGGGTCCGGCTTCCTTTTTCCTCCGCGCCACCATACTGTTCCACTCCTCATCCACTCATCCGCTGTGGACCATCTGCTGTGGACCTACACCTCCCAAACAACAGTATCACCCCTCACCTAACCATCGACTGGGGTCCTGCTGCCTCTCTTCCTTGGTGTCATCTTACTGTTCCACCCCTCATCCGCCCAGCCGCCGTGGACCTTCCTCTGTGGACTTGCACCTCCGAGCCCACCAGTATCACCCCCATCTCTCCATGTGCTGTGGACCTCCTCCTCCAAGCCCACCAGTACCACCCCTCAACTATCAATCAGCTTCCTGCTTCCTCTCTTCCTCCGTGCCGCCATACAGTCATCCACGCAGCTGTAATTGTGCCTTGACTTTAGCAACCTTAACCATATTGATACTGTCTCTATCTGGCCTATCTGTCACTCTGTCTCTCTCTCTCTCTGATGCTGTTCTTATCTTCCTTTGATTTCTTGTCCACCCAACCGGTCGAGGCGGATGGCCGCCCAAAAGAGTCTGGGTCCTGCCCGGAGTTTCTTCCTCATCGAGAGAGTTTTTCCCCGCCACTGTCGCTTATGCTTGCTCTGGAGGGTTCAGTTGGGTTTCTCTGTCTGTTAAAGCGCTTTGAAATGTCTGCTGCCATGATTAAGCGCTATATAAGTAAAACTTGATTGATTGATTGATACTTTAAACCTGAGTTGGCTTTAGGAAGTAGGAAAGCTTAAACATAGTATGTTTAAGCTTTGATATGTCATCCATTATTGCTTGAGGAACAGACAATTTCTCTGCCTGTTTGTGTCTGTAACATTTTATTATTTGATAGAAAGCACCACAGTACAGAGCTATAAGTGACTCAATGAATGGTTCATCAATCAAAAAACCTGTCATCACTTCAACTCTCATGGGTGCTGCTAAGGTAGAAATCAATTAATTTTGAAAGATATACTGCACTTTCAAAGAGTTTTCTTATTTTCCATGTTCACCCCATTCATGAAAGATCACAAAAAAGCATCCAGAATAGTCTGTTGTGTGTGTGTGTGTGTGTGTGTGTGTGTGTGTGTGTGTGTGTGTGTGTGTGTGTGTGTGTGTGTGTGTGTGTGTGAGTGTGAGTGTGAGTGTGAGTGTGTGTGTGTGTGTGTGTGTGTGTGTGTGTGTGTGTGTGTGTGTGTGTGTGTGTGTGTGTGTGTGTGTGTGTTTGTGCTCAATGAGCAAATGAGCAGCTTTCTCAAGGGCGCCTTGGCAATGTTCAGGAGGTGAGCTGACATCTCCCACTGTCAACTCACACTCCGAGGTGGCTGGGTGGGAGCGAGAATCAAACCGTCAATCCTGCAATCATTGGACGACCTGCTTACCAACTGAGCCACTGCTGCCCCTTGAATACTTAAAGCATTACAACGTGACAACACTCGAAGCAAGATATGTATTACTGCTTATGAGTAATCATTAATCATAGTCTTTAAATCAATGAAGCTGTCGGCAGTAATAAAGTTCACTCAACAACACTGAAACTCCTTCACATCAGAATCAGCTTGTCTGTGTGAGAAGATTCATCCTAGAATTCCTTAATGACCCAAAGGAACACAATTTATCCTGACAGCTCACTTTATGATATTGTATGCTATATCTAGTTTTCATACAGAAAGTCTTGTATTTTTTGGAAGCTAGAGCTGAACAGACAGTGAATCCGCATTTCCTACGTCAGGGTAGTCTCAGATGTCTAAAGGGAACCAGAAGTTTGGATTAGTTGGATTTAGTTAGGTACACAAATAGATTTGGCTATTAACTCTTAGACCCCTGACCTATTTTGGTCGTTTTTTGGTACCTTTGATATTTGTCTCTATATACCACATTAAACATTATTTAACATACCCATGCTTGGTATGTTTATCTTCAGCACAACTTCAGCTATATGAAGATATATTGTAGTTATTATTTCCCTATAACTTATTATTTTGACATATTGGGGCAAAATAGACACAGTCAAATTCTTCTTGCCGACAGCTTCATTTTGTGATCTTTTGTGAATGTAGCCACAAGAGGACACAAGCCAGTGTAGTATAACTGTGGTGGAAAGTTTTTAATACAATAAAATAATACAATAATATAACAAAATAATATCATTTAATAGAACCAAAGATCTGGAGTGTCGTGTGTGTCATATTATTCAGCGCTTGTGAAGGTGGCCCCAGGATGTCTCGAGGTCATGAAGACGCTGCATGAAAATAATTCCTGTTAGACCATATTTGTTAATGCTTGCATGACTGTGGGTATCCTTGGAAGAAGTTAGACACTGACAGAGGCAGCTAGCCAGATCATTTCATATGCTATACCTGAAATTAGAATGTATGTTTCTGCACAGGGTCATCCAAAGAATGTCTGCAGCAGATCCTCACAGGGTTCGCGTGACTAATTATATTATGTCATCAAATAGTTTTGTGAAACTGTCGACTTGATATTTTTGGTAACGTCTGGAGGTCATGACGTACCAACTGAGAGCCCACAAAGAACTGGTTGAAAGCAGATGGGCCGAGGTTAATACCTCCCCCTAGTCACACCTTTAGGGTATAAAAAGATATGTGATCCATTTTTTAGGTTGCAGAGGAGGAAGGTAGACATACTGTGTGTCCAGGAGACCAGGTGGAAAGGCAGTAAGACTAGAAGTTTAGGAACGGGGTTCAAGTTGTTCTATCATGGTGTAGATAGGAAAAGAAATGGTGTAGGAGTTATCTTGAAGGAGGAGTTTGTTAGGAATGTCCTGGAGCTAAAAAGAGTGTCAGATAGAGTGATGAGTCTGAAGCTAGAAATCGAAGGTGTGACGTTCAATGTTGTTAGTAGGTATGCTCCACAAGTAGGATGTGAGCTGGAGGAGAAGGAGAAATTCTGGTTGGGTTTTGATGAAGTGATGCAGAGCATACCTAGAAGTGAGAGAGTTGTCATTGGTGCAGACTTCAATGGACATGTTGGTGCAGGAAACAGAGGTGATGAGGAGGTGATGGGCAGGTTTGGTATCCAGGAGAGGAACGCAGAAGGTCAGATGGTAGTTGACTTTGCAAAAAGGATGGAAATGACTATAGTGAATACTTTCTTCCAGAAGAGGCAGGAACATTGGGTGACCTATAAGAGTGGTGGTAGGAGCACACAGGTAGACTACATCTTGTGTAGACAGTGTAGGGCAGCAGGTTAGGGTGATTAAGGACAGGGATGGAAGTCTATTGACAGGTGCCAGTAGTGTCATGGGAAGATGGAAAGAGTACAGCATATTCTGCACTATAAGGCACACTGGACTATAAGGCGCACCCTCAATAATTGGTTTGTTTTATAATTTATTTCATATATAAGGCGCACTGGATTATAAGGCGCACACAATAAAAAATAAATAAAATTTATTTGACAAACTGCAGCAGCTGTAGTTGCGCAATCCGTCCACTAGATAGAGCCGCGCTGCTCAGTCAATAAGCCATTCTGAGCCGTATCAGCAAAACCTGATCACTTGATTACTTTGCCATCTTGGAAAGAAGTGAACATGCATATTAAAAAACCTGACATTAAAAACTGGTTACCGTATTTTCCGCACTATAAGGCGCACCTAAAAGCCTAAAATTTTCTCATAAACCCGTAGTGCGCCTTATAATCCGGCGTCTTATATATGGATTAATATTCATATTAATATTGGTTAAAAACATGATCACTGAAAAAATCCGGCAGTCTGGCCGCCAGTCATGCCGCACTCCGCCACCAGAGGAGCACCTTCACAAGGCACTCGGGCCTACGCCCCCTAACAATGGTAGTCAAGGGGCGTCACCGAAGTCCCGGCTCTAACTGAGCTGCTCTCAGACGGTAGAGCAGACATTGTGCTGTCATCTGGAATCTAGTGACGGTCCATTCTATTAGTCTGTGGAAACACACGGAGAAACTGGCATAAAGGTGAACGAAAGACCCTCAAAGCTGATCTTCCAGCCTTTTCTGAAATTTCAAGACCAGTCACTGCTAGACAAAGTTGTGCTGCAATTGATTTACAAATGTAGTTGATAGCTCTGGACGGGCGGCGGAAGGGTGCATTCAGGGTTTTGTATTCTGTCTGCAGCGACGTGCTTTGAGATTCATGGCGGTGAGACACCGACGTTAAAGTCAGTTCTAGGAGTAAAACAGCGTCACATTTGCCAGTAAATTAGCAGCCTGACATTAAAAACTAGTCAAAAAATTGTTTAGACACACAGCAGCAAATAGCTGCACCTCACCTCAGACTGGACTACCGATCGATCGAAACAATATTCAATCAATAAATGAAGACAAACGTCGGAGCTTAAATATCTTCTTCGAACTTCAGATCAGGAAATAATCCATTCTGTTCACACTGCCTGCACTCGTAATGAATTTAATGTGAGGTTTGTTAATATGCGTGTTGACTTCTTTCTAAGATGGCAAAGTGATCAAGTGATCAGGTTTCCTTGATGAGGCTTGGAATGGCTTATTGACATAACAATAGGGGCCATTCAAAGCTAGTCTGGAAGTCATGAATGCAATCATGACTGTCTGAGCAGCACGGCTCTATCTAGTGGACGGATTGCGCAACTACAGCCACTGCAGTTTATCAAATAAATTTTATTCATTTTTTATTGTATGCGCCTTATAATCCGGTGCGCCTTATATATGAAATAAATTATAAAACAAACAAATTATTGAGGGTTCACCTTATAGTCCAGTGCGCCTTGTAGCATGGAAAATACTGTAAATTCATTAATAGTGCAGTCAGTGCGAACAGAGCGGATTATTTCCTGATCTTAAGTTCGAAGCAGATATTTAAGCGCCAACATTCGTCTTCGTTTATTAATTAAATATTGTTTCGATCGATCAGTAGTCCAGTCGGAGGTGAGGTGCAGTTATTTGCTGCTGTGTGTCTAAACAATTTTTTAACTGGTTTTTAATGTCAGGCTGCTAATTTACTGGCAAATATGACGCTGTTTTACTCCTAGAACTGACTTTAACATCGGTGTCTCACCGCCGTGAATCTCACAGCACGTTGCAGCCAGACAGAATACACAAACCTGAATTTGCCCCTCCGCCGCCCGCCCAGAGCTATCAACTACATTTGTAAATCAATTGCAGCACATCAGACACCTTTGTCTAGCAGTGACTCTGCTCTTGAAATTTCAGAAAAGGCTGGAAGTTCAGCTTAGAGGGTCTTTCATTCACCTTTATGCCAGTTTCTCCGTGTGTTTCCACAGACTAATAGAATGGACCATCACTATTTTCCAGATGACAGCACAATAACATTTTTTAGACCAATTAAGTTTAAAGTGGGTTATTTCTGATGCCAAATAGTTAGGAAATACTGAGATCAGTCAATCAGTCAAACTTTATTATGGGGTGCCCATTAATTCCCCAGAGGGGAACTGTGGTATTGTATGAGGAAGTCTGGAGTGGCAGAGAAGTATGTTAGAGCAGTGCAGGAAATGTATGAGGACTGTAAGACAGTGGTGAGGTGTGTTGTAGGTGTGACAGAGGAGTTCAAGGTGGCGGTGGGACTGCATCAGGGATCAGCTCTGAGCCCCTTCTTGTTTGCTATGGTGATGGACAGGCTGACAGATGAGGTTAGACAGGAATCTCCATGGATTATGATGTTTGCAGATGACATTGTGATCTGTAGTGAGAGCAGGGAACAGGCAGAGGAGAAGCTAGAGAGGTGGAGGTTTGTCCTGGAAAGGAGAGGAATGAAGGTTAGCCAAAGTAAGACAGAATACATGTGTGTGAATGAGAGGGACCCAAGTGGAAGAGTGAGGTTACAGGGAGAAGAGATCAGGAAGGTGGAGGATTTTAAGTACTCAGGGTCAATAGAGTGTGGAAAAGAGGTGAAGAAGCGTGTACAGGCAGGATGGAACGGGTGGAGGAAAGTGTCAGGTGTGATGTGTGATAGAAGAGTTTCAGCTAAAATGAAAGGAAAGGTGTACAAAACTGTGGTGAGACCAGCGATGTTGTTTGGTCTAGAGACAGTGTCACTGAGAAAAAGACAGGAGACAGAGCTGGAGGTAGCAGAGATGACGATGCTGAGGTTCTCTCTGGGAGTGACCAGGAAAGATAGGATCAGGAATGAGTACATCAGAGGGACAGCACATGTTAGAGGTTTTGGAGATAAAGTCAGAGAGGCCAGACTGAGATGGTTTGGACATGTCCAGAGGAGAGATAGTGAATATATATTGGTAGAAGGTTGCTGAGTTTTGAACTGCCAGGCAGGAGGCCTAGAGGAAGACCAAAGAGGAGGTTTATGGATGTAATGAGGAAGGACATGAAGGTAGTTGTAGTGAGAGAAGAGGATGCAGAAGACAGGGTTAGATGGAGGCAATTGATTCGCTGTGGCGACCCCTGAAGGGAAAAGCCGAAAGGAAAAGAAGAAGTCAAATTCTTCTTGCTATCACCAGACCCATCATGACTTTGGGGCTCCTGAGGTGTCTGATCATAGCTGAGATCACCAGCATTCTCCTTGGGTTTCAAATCCTGTTTGGGAGGCATGTCACCATCATCGATCTCCAACTTATTCTGTCTGTTCAAAGGATTTCTCAAGATTTCAAGCACGCTGCAGAGCAGCAATGGTGACGCAAGAAAGAAACAAATACAAAAGCATGACTTCTGTGACATCTTCTTTAAACTCCCCTGATACTCATTTCCTGCTTTTCCTGTCTCTTCTAACACTCCACTCTAACACAAAGAAACATTATGTCTCTTTCAAAGATGACAAAGACAAAGCACATTTTCAAGCAGACAATCCCCAAGAAAAGAAGTGATGAACCAAAACATTAAAAAATGCATCTTTACTGCACCAGCACTTACAATCCAGGTTCATAATCTATGGGTTTAAGCAACGCTAGGACAAGTAGTTGTTCTTATTTGTTTTGTAACCTTACACATATGCACTGAAATAAATGGCTGAGTTAACATGTAGTATTTTTAAACTGTATATTCACTTTTCACGCATGTAATGTACAAAGATTAGAGAAAATGAGTTGGATCAGACAGAATCCAACTCATTTATTCATTACTGCATGTTAAAGGCTGACAGTTAGCTTTAACTATTGAGGTAACAGCTTGTGTACTTATTGTTGAAATCTGCAGGTGGAATGAGTTAAACGAGCTAAGGTCAGTATCCTTTCTTAGGTACAGGGATGATGCAGTAGGTTTTCCACAAAGACTGGACCCTCCTCAGTCACAGACTGAGGTTGAATACCTGATGAAGAGTGCCTCCCAGTTGAGCAGCTGAGGTGTTGGGGAGACCTGTTCTAGTTCAGCTGTCTCTCTAAGAGAACGCCTCCTGAGCGCTGACGTCACCTGGTCAGCAGTAAAGGTTGTGTCAGTGGAGGTAGCAGTAGGGAGTTCTGGTGGATTTAATGAAGTAGGGGATTCAGCGAGTGAAATGGGTGAAATGGGTCCTTTATGTGCAGCAACTTCTGGAGTGAGGTCAGGAGAGATAGAAGAGGTAGTTGGGGAGAAGAGGCATGCGGTACGTAGGGCCGGAGGAGATCAGGGGTGAGGAGCATGGAGTGTAGGGGGAGCTGATCC
Organism: Antennarius striatus; assembly: GCF_040054535.1. NCBI lineage: Eukaryota > Metazoa > Chordata > Actinopteri > Lophiiformes > Antennariidae > Antennarius > Antennarius striatus. The sequence continues at coordinate 10,633,513 of NC_090778.1, read as the reverse complement.
AATTGAAAAAGATGTTCAGTTCAGCTGCTCGCTCCATGTTCCCTTCGCCAAGTTTTCTCCTCCTTGACCTCAGGCAGAATCTTACTGCCTTTTTGAGCCATCCTCTCATCTCTTCCTTGTTCCCATTGTGACCTGCTGCCCTCCACCTTCAGCAGTGGAGAACATGTTCTGCTTACAGTCTGAGCCAATGCAGCTAGAGCCAATGGCAATCTTTTGGACGTGTCTCTGGACACCCATTTAGGAATTGGTTGAGAACCCATGTTTGATCCTGTACATGATATTTATGGTTATACACTATTTTTTTGGTTTTTTTCAACTGGTGGAAGATGTCATTTTTTTAAAGTGGAAAGTCTAACTTGATCCCACACCATAATGAACAACATTTGTTTTTATTACATCCCGCTTCAAAGCGATGATGTATTGTAATGGTCAGTGTTCGTATGATCGTCCGTTCGTTCGTCTGTTAGTATGTCCACCAAATATCTTTGCAACCGTTGCAGATAGAAAGATGAAACAAAAAGCATATTACTTGGGCAACAAAGGGGATGAAAATGAAATAATGAACTTGAGAAAACTAAGCCAAGGTCAAATTCCAACTTTTGCACACTCAGGAACCAGATAAGAAGGAAAGACGAGGGAGAAGGCCAGTGTGAGTAAGACCATAGACAAAAGGTAGTACTTTGATCTACCTATGCACTTGCTTTGATCTATGGTCTTACTCACACTGGCCTTCTCCATATACACTAGTTTAAGCACTAGTCAGGTACTACTTTCAGGGTATTCTTACCAACCCTGAAAGTAGTTCAGGGTAAGTCGCGGGATGTTGCAGTCTCTGACTACCTTTTGATAAATTGTAGTTGCAATAAGCAATAAACACACACACATCAAGCTTTTCCTTGATATATGTGTTTGTTTAAGCCGCTCAGCATATCCCCAGTCTTTCTTGTTTATTCTCGGAGAATCATTTGACAAACAGAACATTACTATAAAGCAGCAGTTCCCAAACTTTTCAGTCCACACACCCACTTCTACCTCCCAACTTAGCTGATGCTCCCCCAATGCCCGAAACATAATAAAGAAAGAAAAGGTGTAGTCTTTATAGCCATATAGGTATCGAGTTTAATAATATAGGCTCCTGTTAACACAGAACAGATGGTGCAATAATGGGCCTAATGATCTCTCACTTTAGAAACGGTGGGGAGAATAATAGTAACAATTTAAAAATGACAATAATAATATTTTAAGTCAAAATGGTCGCCGAGCGAGCCGACAACAGATGAGTGATGAACAGCAGTTATTACTATGTAACAAATAGGCCTATTTAACAAACTGTAACATTTATTAAATGGTAACAAATATGCTACTCCGCCACAAAGAATCAAAATAACATAGGCCCAAGTTCAACATCATATTTTCTCTTTCGAGTACGAGTCTCATTGTGTTCTTTACCCCCTTCTCCCAATGAAGTGTCCGTATGAGTTTTCTGTGTTCTGTGCTCCTCATTTTAAGTTTCCCCTGTCTCGTCATCATCACTCCCTTTTTCCTGCTTGATTTCTTCAGCCTGGTAGACTGCACAGCTCTCAGTTACGGCCAATGTATCCTGTCCTCTTTCATTTCTCCCAGATTTAATACCGGACAGACTGCCCGTTTTCAATCAGTTATGCATTTCGGCATATTATTGTTGTTGCTATCACAACAAGCTAGCACGTAGCTAGGAGAAAGCCAAGTGCATTTTGTTTTTTTGTTTTTTTTTATTTAAAATTTTCCCAAAACGTTTAAGTGAAAATCACAAATGATTTACGTGAATGAATTTAAATATTTAAACTGTTAATCCTCCATTAAAAAGTGTTTAAATTATTTATGTAATTATTTATGTATTTCAAGGTGCTCAGCTGCCATTACACTCACGCACCCCCTAGCGGCAGCTCGCACACCACACTTGACACAATTGACCACAATATTCTTCTGGCACGTCTGGACCAAACAATTGGTATTAAGGGATCAGCACTGATGTGGTTTAAGTCCTATTTAACTGACCGTTCCCAGTTTGTTCACGTTAATAACAACTCCTCTCAGTCAACTACAGTTAGTTATGGAGTTCTTCAAGGCTCGGTTCTTGGTCCAATACTGTTTATCTTGTACATGCTTCCTCTGGGTAATTTGATAAGGAAACACTCCATCAACTTCCATTGTTATGCCGATGATACGCAATTATATCTCTCGATTAAACCTGACGAAGTCAGCCAGTTATGCAAATTACAGGCGTGTATCAAAGGGATTAAAGATTGGATGACGAATAACTTTTTGCATTTCAATTCTGATAAAACTGAGGTTGTTGTGCTCGGCCCAAAAACTGTTAGGGATGTAGTGCCCAGTGATGTAATAACCTTGGATGGCATCACGTTTGAGGCCAAAACCACTGCGAGGAACATAGGTGTCATCTTTGATCAGGATCTCTCGTTTAACACACACATTAAGCAGGTTTCTAGAACGGCCTTTTTCCATCTCCGAAACATTGCTAAAATCAGGCATATTTTAAAACAGAGTGATGCAGAGAAATTAATCCACGCTTTCATCACTTCCAGACTAGATTACTGTAACGCACTTTTTCAGGCTGCCCCAAAAAGTCGCTGAAGACTCTTCAACTAATGCAGAATGCTGTCGCCCGTGTTCTGACCAGGACCAGTGCCAGGGACCATATTTCTCCTGTGCTGGCTTCTCTGCACTGGCTTCCTGTGAAAGCTAGGATAGATTTTAAAATACTCCTCCTCACTTACAAAGCCCTTCGTGGCCAGGCACCGACCTACCTGAAGGAACTTTTAGTTCCTTATAATCCATCTAGAGCATTACACTCTCAGCATACTGGCCTACTGGTGGTTCCTAGTATTTATAAAAGTAGGACGGGGGCTAGAGCCTTTTGCTATCAAGCCCCTCTATTGTGGAACCACCTCCCTACCTCAGTTCAGGGGGCAGACACCCTCTCACTATTTAAGACTAGACTTAAAACTTTTCTTTTTCATAAAGTTTACAATTAATGGCAACTTAGGTTACTACGTTTATATTCATATAGACCTACACTGCTGGAGACTCAACATCCAGACTCACTGAGTTCCTATCTCCTCTCTCTTCTCTCCAACCATCTCTGTTACTCCTCCTCCTCTCTGATCTCACTCTTCAAGTCTCCAATCACACCCTACTAACTAAACTTCTTCCCTGGAGTCTCTGTGCTCTATGTTCTCCCAGGTTTTTCTCAGGTTCACCCCTCATCCGCCCATCTGCTATGGACCTGCTCTTCTCATCCCACCAGTACCACCCCTAACCTAATTATCGGCTGGGGTCCTTTTTCCTCCGCGCCACCATACTGTTCCACCCCTCATCCGCCAATCCGCTGTGGACCATCTGCTGTGGACCTGCACCTCCCATCCACCATTATCACCCCCCACCTATCCATCGACTGGGGTCCTGCTGCCTCTCTTCCTTGGTGTCATCTTACTTTTCCACCCCTCATCCGCCCAGCCACCGTGGACCTTCCTCTGTGGACCTGCACCTCCGAGCCCACCAGTATCACCCCCATATCTCCATGTGCTGTGCACCTTATCCTCCAAGCCCACCAGTACCACCCCTCAACTATCCATCGGCTGGGGTCCTGCTTCCTTTCTTCCTCCGTGCCGCCATACAGTCATCCACACAGCTGTAATTGTGCCTTGACTTTAGCAACCTTAACCATATTGATACTGTCTCTATCTGGCCTATCTGTCACTCTCTCTCTGTCTCTCTCTCTCTGATGCTGTTCTTATCTTCCTTTGATTTCTTTTCCACCCAACCGGTCGAGGCGGATGGCCGCCCAAAAGAGTCTGGGTCCTGCCCGGAGTTTCTTCCTCATGGAGGGAGTTTTTCCCCGCCACTGTCGCTTATGCTTGCTCTGGAGGGTTCAGTTGGGTTTCTCTGTCTGTTAAAGCGCTTTGAAATGTCTGCTGTCATGATTAAGCGCTATATAAAAAAACAAAAAAACAACAAAAAAAAACAACTTTGGGAATCCCTGTAAAAGCACTCAGAGAGTTCAGAACTGCCTTTGGTAATAAAACCTGAATGAATAGATACAGATACAAAATAGCTGAAGCTCACGCTGACTTCACCCTCCCAACTAGTTTCTCAGCCTGACTTGCTCTGTTACTTATTTTTCACCTTAAAGTAAGCTGATGGCTGGATTTATTATGTCACACAGCGGTTTCTGGAGCAGCCCAGGAGTTGGTGCATTCACTTCTCCATCAGGCAGGAGAATCTGAATATACTCCTGTAGCATGTGAGACACCAGTATTCTTAAATATCGCTGTGTGTCGGTGTTATTGCCTCCTGACTACAACTCTCAGCAAAAAAAAGTGTGTGTTTGTAGTGTGTTTCCAAAAGGTCAAACTGTTGCTTACGTAACAGTAAATGTTCCCCTCATTGACAACCTGTCTATTCCTGCAGAAGAAGCATGTTGTTCTGCTCACAGAGTTGGCCTACCTGAGAGATTTGATTTTTGCAAAAACACTTTAATCACATTCAAACATTTTACAATTTTACATTAGATGAAAGCACCAAAGTGCTTCAGAAGAATAAGATTTTTTGCAAAAAAACTTCAATCACATTCAGAACATTTAGAACATTTTACAATTTTTCATTAGATGAAACTTCAAAAACACTAAACACTCAAAAACACTTAACACCAATAAACAAAAGGAAATACAATATAAAAATTAGTGCATTATAACAGGAAGTTTGCAAAAGTGAGGTGGTCATCAACTAAAGTGCATAGGACAATTTTGTAACACCAGATGTTCCTGGCAAAAAACAGTAGCTGCTTCTTGAACAGTATTGTTTTCAATTCTCCTCTTCCTGGTCACATAAATTGTGAGTTTTGCCTCTGCAGAGATAAAATTTAAAAGCTGCCACTTTCTCTGATTCGATTTATTGTACCCAGCACTGACCTGAGAGAGAAAAAGCAGCGTTTGCAGGAGGAGAGCCTGACAGCCAGTGAGCAGCTGCAATAAGTTCAGCAAGCTTGTCAACAACCTCGACAAGAACAACAGTATCCACACTCCTTAACACACTAAGCTGAATCAAAGAGGGGGTGACCTCAGCAGCTGCAGAGAAAGAAGAGCTTGAGATTCTTGCAACAGATGGAGGGATGCCAAAAAAGAAGACTCTTGCCGTGCCCATGATTCCTTCCGTACACAGGGGCGGCCAAGGATGTCCAAGGAACTGTCTTAATCTGTAGAGGGCTAGACAAATGTTTTTTTTTAAACTAAAGTCAAAATGTCTTATACATCTATCTTATCTGTAATTATACTAGATAGATGGCTGGATGGATGGATGGATGGATGGAAGGATGGGTAGGTAGACAGGAACCGTACTTTATCTCGAAGGAAATTACATTTATCATCTTCTAATAGACACACACTTTCCACCTTTACTTTGCCAGAGCAGTGATAACAAAGGGAGAGCCTGACTGACTGTAGAGAACACTGGATCACCACTGTTCCTGCGAATCAGCCAAAAACTGAGACTCAATACAGATGGCATCTCTCAAAATTCACTAGTTCTAAGGAGGGTCTACAGATTTGGTATAGATATATGTATCTACTGTATATTGTGCTGATATGTTGTGCTATAGAGATGTGCTTGTGTATGTTTGTGTTTCTATATACGTATGTATGCATGTAGGTATTTATATGTATATGTAGGGTGCATTTAACAAGGGGATGTTTTTTGTTAATTATGAAAAAATAAGCAATTAACAGGCCTAATTCTAATTATTTAGGTTAATGGTACACCGTATAAGCCTGAATTCCGAACAGTCGAACATTGTTTATCAAATTTAAAACGACATGAAATTTATGTGCCCTCCACAATGTTGAAGATGTTCTAATTTGGCTTCAGGACTGATCACACCAACATAGCAAGAGGATTTAGCCTAATGCAAATGGTCTGTCAAAATAACTCAGCAAATATCAGACTATTTGCTTTTTTTTAATCCACATCTCTGAACTTCTGCGCAGAGAACAAATCCACAATGTATTTATGTGCATGGGGATGTTCACGAACCTCAAGACTGCCAACAATTAGGGTCAGGATAAATGTTATTGCAATGTAGACTATACAGTAGACATCTTTTCCTTTCGGCTTTTCGCTTCAGGGGTCGCCACAGCGAATCAGTTGCCTCCATCCAAACCTGTCTTTTGCATCCTGTTCTCTCACACCAACTGCCTTCATGTCCTCTTTCAACGTAGACTATAGAGTACCTGTAAGGAAACTGTCACAACCTACCAAAATTAGGCAATTTCTATTGAGCGGATGCTACACAGATTAAAAAAAAAAATTTAACTGTGACATTTATATCAAATGACAAGTATAGAGAAATAATATTACAAATAAAAGGGCCTTTCCCTGAAAGAGCAAATTAGAACCGGAATGATTTCAAAGAACTTAAGTCTCTTTCAATCATTATATATATATATATAGCACTTAATCATGGCAACAGATATTTCAAAACACTTGAACAGACAGAAAAACCCAACTGAACCCACCAGAGCAATAATAAGCGACAGAGTTTCTTACTCTTGTTGAGCAAGAAACTCTAGGCAGGACCCAGACTCTTGGGCAGCGGTCCGCCTTAACTGGTTGGGTGGAAAAGACATAAAATGAAGATTATGACAGACAGACAGAGAGACACACAGAGAGACAGAAAGAGAGAGACCGAGACAGAGAGAGAGACCCAGAGACCGAGAGAGAGACCCAGAGACCGAGAGAGAGACCCAGAGACCGAGAGAGAGACCCAGAGAGAGACAGATTTTGTTTTTAATTTTGCAAAAACACTTTAATCACATAAACGTTTTACAATTTTACATTAGATGAAAGCACTCAAGTGCTTCAAAAACACCAAAAACCAATAAATGAAAGGGAATGCAATTCAAAAATTAGTGCATTATATCAGGAAGTTAGCAAAAGTGAGTTGATCATCAACTAAAGTGCATAGGACAATTTTGTGACACCAGATGTTCCTAAAATTATTCAGGTCTTTTGTCATTTTATAGAAACCACATTCTAGTTTTAAGAGACATCTGATGTTACAACAAAAAAAACAAAAAAAAAAAGCTGCTTCTTGAACAGTATTGTTTTCAATTCTCCTCTTCCTGGTCACATAAATTGAGAGTTTTGCCTCTCCAGAGATAAAATTTAACAGCTGCCACTTTCTTTGATTTGATTTATTATACCCAGCACCGTAAATGAATTTCCTGATACTAAAATTTTCACCGAACAGATTAAAAACAGTCGTTAGAAGAGTGAAGAGCACTGCAAGTCTCCCACACTCACTGAAAGCATGAAAGTGTAACAGGTCAGAGTTAGGACCCAAGTACAGCACAGACTGAGACCAGATCAGGAATAGTCCAACAATTTATTCTGAGCTTCGCACGGAATGGCAGGAATATTCCAGAAAAACATTTTCAGCAAACAGGAATCCCAGCTGACAGGTAGCAGACAAGGAATGAGCAGGCAGAGCAGACAAGGACAGAAGGCTGGTCAGATTACCGGGTCAGAGACGAGGAAGACGGGTCGAAGACAGGCAGGGTCAAAACTGAGGAAGCAGTCCGGAGATAAACACGATAGAGCTTTGCATGATACGAAGACAGTCTGGCAGAGACTGAGAGGAATGGGAGGGTATATGTACTGAACAGGCAGGTGATAATCAGGTGAGGAAACAGAGGTGAAGGTAGTTGCACTGATGAGGTGGGAGTGGCAGGCAGGTAGAGCTGGGCAGATGAGAGGAAAACCAGGAGCGGATTGTGACAGGCCGACAGAACGAACCACACACAATTGGACCCAGCGACACCGACTTTCTTGCTGCCCTGACCAGCAGCAAGTCCTGGAATCCGGAACAGTCTGCCCCTGGTCCTGACCCTGGGCTTGGACTCCATTTGGTTCGGGGGCACGACCCCGACCCTCCTTGGGAACGTTTTTGAGGAGGGGGGGACTGTCACGGTTGGGCGTGGCAGTTCTGGTGTGTGGCAGGGAGAGGCCAGGCTGGTGGGTGGAGCTACGGCTCCACATGTGAGACTCATCCACACCCTGTTCTGATCGTTCACACCTGAACATCTTTGGTGTTATTGTGATGAGGCTTTTTAAGCCAGGTTTTTGTCACAATCTGTTGCTGGCTCATTTCTCAAGTTTGATTCCTGTTAGTCTGTCCTGATTTTGTGATTTGTTCTGTCTGGAGAATTTTTTGTGTTTGTCATTAAATCATGGATGGAAGATTCACTTTTGGTGTCCTGCATTTGGGTCCATATTCCACCACCCGTGACAGACAAATTGTCTCAGAAAGGGGACAGAAGGGACACTAGCTGGACACAGCAGAGTTGAAAACAGAGATAAAAGCATTGGAACTGATGGCACCATGTAAAATTCTCCACTGGAGGTCAGCTGTTTTTTTCTTGAGGGGAGGTTTGTATAGAAGTCTCCACTGTGGGTCAGGTCCATTTCCCGTCATCCTGTTGGCCCATAGTGGGCCAACAGTTCTCCAAACAGGGGACTGATGTGGACCTCAGGGAAAGGATCTTTGCTGTCTGGCACAGTCCCTGTACTATAGTCCAGGAGGAGGCTTCTCTCCTTCCCGGAGAGTCTTTGCCTCCACAGTTAGGGCACCCTCTGAGCCACCCTGGTGGACTTGATGTTCAGCAGGGAGCTCACAGCCTGGGCATCTGCCAACGCTGGCCCGGTGTTGTCCACCAGCTGCTGGAGAGTCATGGTCCTGGTTCTGTAAAGCGCTGCAGACAGCCCAGGTGTGGCTCCACTGCAGACATCCAGCCTGGCTCCGTGCACTTCAGTAACCAGAACAGAGAGTCAGAGCTTTTCCTGGGCTGCGTATAAATAGGGCCCATGACTTAAAAACACCATGATAAAACGGAGGCAAACCATTTAACTTTAGAAACTTAGGGTCCATTTAAAAAAGTGCAGCATCCAGGTCCAAGTGGCTCACACGTTTGAATATGCAGCTGGCCACCTCTCTCCACGTCAGATCCGCTGGTCTGGTCAGAAACCGCTGCATGAACTGTAATCTGAGCGTGGCTGTTCTGCTAGCCAGGTGGATGAGGCCCTGTCCCCCCTCCTCTCTTGATAAAAACAACACTCCTTGAGGCACCCAATGCAGCCCATCCCAGAAAAAGTTAACAAGTTTGGTCTGGATTTGGGCTAGAAACCCTGATTGGGGTCCATACAGGCCAAGCGGTGCCACAGCTGCGAGGCCACTAGGTTGTTGATCACTAAAACTCGACCTCTGTACGACATTCTGGGGAGCAACCATTTCCATTTTTTAAGTTTCCCTTCTATTTTTTCAATGACGCCCGCCCAGTTCTTCCTGGTTGTTGTCTCATTTCCCAGGTACACAATGAGATATTTGAGACCATCAGTCTTCCAACACAAGTTTTGAGGAAGAACCGGGAGGTTGCCATGCCACTCACCAACAGCAAGGGCTTCACTTTTGATCCATTTTACTTTTGAAGCAGTTAAAACATTGAATGAATTTGTCAAACCCATCCAACATCCCTTTGGTTTTTGATAAGAACAACAACATCATCAGCATAGGCAGATAAAAGAATGCTCACTCTAACACCAGATAAAATCAAACCGTAGATGCTTTTGCGGATTTTACAGAGGAGGGGTTCCAGAGAGAGTGCGTAGAGCATCCCAGACAGAGCACAGCCCTGCCGGATGCCCCGATGCACCCTGAAGGGGGCACACAAACTGCCGTTAAACTTCAGTACACTCTCAACGTCATTGTACAACACCTGGATCTTGGCAATAAACTCGGTGCTGAACAAAAACCTCTCCATAGTTTCCCACACTCACTGAAAGCATGAAAGACTGTTTCAGAGAGAGAGAGACAGAGAGAGAGAGAGACAGAGAGAGACAGAGACAGAGAGAGACAGAGAGACAGACAGAGACCGAGATTTTTTGATTTTTGCAAAAACTTTTTTAATCACATGCAAACATTTTACAATTTCACATTATATGAAAGCACTAAAGTGCTTTTATCAGCACTGCAGGTGTTCTCCTACCTCCAGACAGTAATGGGTAACATCTCTCAATCTGGTCCAGATCTATAGTTATCTCCAGGTCCCTCAGTTGAGAACTCACTTGTTGCTCCAAAGATTCAATGTAAGCGCTTTGCTTCGCTTTGCCCCTGGCCACAGCATGAGCATTATTCCTTGGCTTGATTTTGATTCCAGTTATAATCACATCATTTATACGAATGCTTTGTTACAAATCATCCATTCTTTTTTGTCCCTGTTCTAAGACAACAATTCTACTGTCCTTTTCATCCATGTCTGTCTGCATTTTCTTCATTTCATCCTTCATTTCTTCCATGGCGTCTGGCACCAGTTTTGGCTTTTCTTCCAACTTTTTATCTAAGTCAGTGTTTAACTTATCAAAGTCACTCCTTAGCCAATCAAAGTCGCTCTTTAACTCACTCTTTAACTCTTTCATAGAAGAGACCACCTGGTCTAGAGTATCCTTCATATTTTTGTTCCCATCCTCCTCTGATTTTCCTCTTCCTCTCGTCTTTTTGCAGAGAATCAGTGAGAGTCAGTATGGGTATGGTATGGGTCTTTATGGTTATACTTACACAATTACACAATTACAGCTGCATGGATGACTGACTGGTAGCACAGAGGAAGAAAGGTAGCAGGACACCAGATGATGGTTAGGTGAGGGGTGATTCTGGTGGGATGGGAGGAGCAGGCCCACAGAGGATGGGCGGATGAGGAGTGAACCTGAGAAAACTTGTGAGGACATAGAACACAGAGATTCCAGAGAGAAGAAGGGGGAGAAAGGAGCTCACTGAGTCTTGATATTGAGTCTCCAGCAGTGTAGGTCTTTAAAAAAAAAGAACTTAGCAACCTAAGCTGTCTTGATTGTAATTTTTTTTAAAAAGAAATGTTTTAAGTCTTGTCTTAAATAATGAGAGGTTGCCTGCCTCCCGAACTGAGGAAGTGAAGTGGTTCCACGATAGAGGGGCTTGATAGCTAAAGACTCTAGCCCCTTTCCTACTTTGTAGATTCTGGGAACCACCAGTAGTCCAGTATGTTGAGAGTGTAATGCTCTAGATCGCATATGTCAAACTCAAGGCCCACGGTGAGATCTGGCCCATGGTGAATTAATTATGGCCTGCCGGATGATTTTTAATTAATATTAGAACTGGCCCGCAGGCCACGTTGGCTCGCTGGTGTTTTGCACGCACCAAAACTACATTCCCCCACAATGCAACGGTAGTGGAAGTCACTACAGCGGAGCAAGCGGGCTTTGGGTTTCAATGTTTATCAGTAAGGTGGCACAGTTGTGCAGTGGGTAGCGCTGTCGCCGCACAGCAAGACGATTTCGGGTTTTTCTCCTGCTCCATGCGGAGTTTGCATGTTCTCCCCGTGTCTGCGAGAGTTCTTTCTGTTTTCTCCGGCTTCCTCCCACCCCAAAAACATGCACTTCAGGTTAACTGACGGTCCCAAATTGACCGTAGGAATGAGTGTGCGCATGGTTGTCTGTGTCTTTGTGTGGCTCCGCCGTGCACTAGCCCAGAATTTCCCCTGGCCTCACGCCCTAAGCCAGCTGGGATAGGCTCCAGCTTACCATGACCCGTGACAGTGGATGAATAGATGTTTATCACCAGTCAGAGCGGTGGTTGAATTTAGACACCATCAAGACACCATCAAGGTCACAATCAATGAACATTCTGATGTTGAATTCATCCTTCAAAGAGAGTCTAACTCAAACACTATAAAGATCATGGTAAATGAACATTCGAAGCTCTTCTCCAGAGGTTTGTTGCTGCTTCTGTTGGAGAGCACAGCGCTGTATCCTCACCAATTTGTAAACTGCTGTACTTCTTCAGTAAACCCGTTTTGGAGTACAGTTTGTCTCATTATTGAAGATACACCTCTCAACTAAGCTAGATAACTGAAGAGGGTTTTGTTCAGAGCAAAACCCTAATTGATGCAACTCCTCTACTTCTGCCTGAGAGTCGAGGGATCTGATAATTTAGGTGACTAGGAGTAGGAAAAAATACTCATCCTCACTTAGCCAGGTTTCTGTTAAACAGAATAAATCTATATGATAATCTGATAATATCATTGATTAAAAAAACTTTTGAAGACAGAGATCTAATATTCAGGAGACCACATTTTATTTTCTTGTACTCTGGAGCTGTTGGAGTCTTGGTTTTGATTTTTATTAACTCTTGATGTTGAGCTGCATTCTAGGAGTGCAGAGACCTGTTTAAGATCTGCATCCTGGTCTCAACTCTAGGTCAGGGTTTTGGGGTTGGAAATAAATGTGGTCAAAATGTTGTACAGGAAAGCAGCATCATTCTACATGGGATGTATGCCGTCTCTCCTAATGAGACCGGGTTTTCCCCAAAAAGTCCGCCAATTACCTACAAACTGTATGTCATTAGCTGGACACCACCTAGACAGCCAGTGGTTGAGTGAAAATATGCGGCTAAGCATATCATCAATGGTCAGATTGGGAAGGGGACCAGAGAACACTATGGAGTCCAACATTGATTTAGCGAAGCTGCACACTGACAGGATGTTAATTTTAGTGACTTTCAATTGACGTAAGCGGGTGTCATTACCGCCAATATGAATTACAATTTTACTATATTTACGCTTATTATAAGCCAGCAGTTTTAGAAATAACTCGATGTTGCCTGCTCTTGGTCCCGGCGTACATTTGACTATGGTCGCTGGTGTTGTTAGTTTAACATGCCGCACCACAGAGCTGCCAATTACCAGTTTCTTTCTCAGACGGTGTGTCACTGATCGGGAATAGCTGTTCGATACATTAAGTGGTTGCGAGGAATGGTGGTGAACCCGAGGCTTTCACCTGCAACAATGTTTACTTTGAAAAGTCACCCACTGCTCCTGCTCGGGGGCTGCTGGAGGACGGCTAACCTGAGCTAGTGTGTCCGCTCCGGCTAAAGCTACCTGGCTAGGTGCACAGCTATATTTTCGGTCATGGAGCAGACTAGTGCATCCAATTGGCTAAGCCTTGCTTCCATCAGAGACAAAACACTACATTTCGTGCAGAAGTGGGGCAAAAACTAAACATCAGAAAGACTGAGCAGCATAGAGAGGGAGAGGGAGGAGAGGGAAGGAAGCGTAGCCATGCTTAGCAGCTAAGCTAAGCTAGCTCTGAACTAAGGCAATTACCCTAATAATAAACAACTTGTTTAGTTTAGCCGAAATACATGATAGCTTTTGCCATCAAGTTTTAAGATGGAAAGAAACAACTAGCTTCCTATAAATTTCTAAAATAACACAAGATATTAGTTTTTTTCAGTCGCTAACAAGCGTTTGTCCAAACAGCAGTCACATTTTCAAAACTTAACACAGACTCACACCTAGAAAGCACAATTGACCAAATGTTTAATTTTCTTCTCAAAAACACATTTTGTTAAATAAACACTAACTCTTCATTTCAAAATAGAATACATCTTTTTCTGTACACACACTTTACCAAAACATACGACTCAAAATGAAATTATTACGTCAAACAGTAATGCTTGTTTTCACTTCATAAGGTACATGCAGTCAATCAGAGTACACCACGTTTCAAAATACTGGGTATCGTTGACATTTGAAAAATTACATAGACTTTTATGCTTCAGTTTTAATGGTATTTGCCTGCAAAATGTACACAAAATTTCTTGTTTGGGAACTTTGTGTCCACATGCAATTTTCACATTCAAAAGCATTCCAGTAAAGAGCAAATCAGTATTTTTCCTTTACAGTTTACAGTAAGAAGTACAGAAAAATACTGCTTACAAAATGATAGAACAAAAAAAGCTTACAGTGAACAAAATAGCCATGAAACCCACAACAGCATTATGAACAAAACAAACCTCAACAGCAAAAAGCCCGGAAAAAAGTGCGTGTGTCTGTGTGTGTGTGTGTGTGTGTGGGGGGGGGGCTTACGTTAAAAAACACAAAATTACTGTCTCTAATCTCTACGATCTCTGATATCATCCAAGGCGATGCACCTGGGATAGAACCTCTTGGTATGCGGGATCCAGCCTTGACAATGATCTGTGTGTCAATGGGGGGGCAGTGACTCAGTGGTAGAGCGGGTTGTCCAATGTTCCAAGATTGGTGGTTCGATTCCCCCCTCCCACCCAAAAATACCCGGAGTGTGAGCTGACAGTGGGAGGTGTCAGCTCACCTCTGGAGCACTGCCGTCGTGCCCTTGAGCAAGGCGCCGTCACCTTTACAAGTTGCTCATTTGGGCGCACCATAAAGGAGCTGCCTGTCACTCTACCCCCCCCCCCCCCCCGCATGCGTACAGGACACCTGTGTGTGTGACTGGGTGTTCAGGGCCTGTTCACACTAATAACTAATTTTCCTTTCAGGATTAATTGAGTAAATAAAAAACAACAACAATCAATTGTTTGTTTATCAGCTGTGATATATTGTTTTTGAGCTGATATCGTTGCAGAAGCAGAGGTTTTTATACCGTTTCTAAGGTTTGGATTATTGTTGTTGCTATTGTGGGATGTTGTGTGTTAACATTCGTAAATAATAAAAAAACAATCCATAATTTTGTTGGGAGGTATAGCTTGTCTGTTAAGAAAATGAAAGCATTGTGGTTATATGTTCACTGACTGCATATTGAGTAAAAACAACATGAAATATTGTGAATGGTATGGCCACAAAAGACTGATGCTGTGCTAATTGTGTTTAGAGTTTTGAAAATGTGACTGCTGTTTGGACAAACGCTTGTTAGCGACTGAAAAAAACTGTAACAGCGACCCAAGACACCGCAGTAAAACAAACACAACAAGAAATGACGGAAATGCTTACCGCAACAGGAGGAGGAGTGTCTCAATAATCAGGAACCATGATGTCTTGACTTACCTGGTTTAATCGATCAATGCCTTTGAATATTCATCATCCAGTAGAAGTGAGTGTTGATTAATTGAATTAAGATTTATTTAATTTCATCTTTCTATATTCTGTGTTATTGTACTTTGTGTATATACTGTTACACAATACAAATGTTGTATCGTAAGACTTACTTTTTATTACTGCTTTTTAACCATATGGGGGAGTGTGGTGGGGTTTTTATTTCTCTTAAGGACAGGAAACAGTGTATAAAATACAAGATATTTATTTTGTCAATTCAAATCAAAGTTGAGTAGCAATACAGTAATATCATCACTAGGTTGAGTATGATTCAGATAACATCATCGATGATATTGACAGACAGACAGGTTCAACAAACAGACAAGTTCAACAAATACTTATCTAAGCATGATGACAGCTCTGGAGACGATGAAAAAGTCCTCCGGTGTGTTGTTGCAGAACATTCTGGGTACAGGTAAAACTTTACAGACAAGAGCTGCAGCGGAGTTCCACGTACAAAATATGAAAAGGATCACACATCATTTATACCCTAAAGGTGTGACTAGGGGGGGGGGGTATTAACCTCGGCCCATCTACTTTCAACCAGTTCTTTACAGGCTTTCAGTTGGTACGTCATGACCTCCAGACGTTACCAAAAATATCAAGTCGACAGTTTCACAAAACTATTTGATGACATAATATAATCAGTCATGCGAACCCTGTGAGGATCTGCTGCAGACATTCTCTGAATGACCCTGTGCAGAAACATACATTCTAATTTCAAGTACAGTGTATGAAATGATCTGGCTAGCTGCTTCTGTCAGTGTCGAACTTCTTCCAAGGATACCGACAGTCATGCAAGCAAATTTCCAAATATGGTCTAACAGGAATTATTTCCATGCAGCGTCTTCATGACCTCGAGACATCCTGGGGCCACCTTCACGAGCGCTGAATAATTTGACACACACAACACTCCAGATCTTTGGTTCAATGAGATGATATTATTTTATTATATTATTTTATTGTATTATTTTATTGTATTTAAAACTTTCCACCACAGGAGCCTGTAACTTAAGAGTGTCATTGCCAGCAATTGGTTGTGATTTTTGCGCCCATGATAATAAAGTGTTGATTGACTGATTGATTGGTTTATTGATTTTTTGTGATTGATTGACTGATTCTTCCAACCACAAGACAACCATCATCAAAACCAGAATGTTGACTAGAATATATATATAATATCTGGGAACAGGCAGGTTGTGACAGAGCCTTCTTTCATGTAGTCTATAGTCTACATTGCTGGCACTAACTTTCAACCTGACCCGAATTGTCGGTAATCTTGATGAATGTTCCCATGCACACAAATATGTTATATGCTCCTTCCCTGCTCAGACTTTTTGAGAAGTAGATAAAGGAGGAGGAAACAGTGCAGAAGACACGGCAACAGGAAAGCCGAAGTGACCACACAAAGTCCATGATCAGAGCGAACTCTTCACTTAGTCTGATATTTGCTTTTTTTTGACATGACAAGTGAAGTCTTAATCTATGGGGTGTACTTTTTACAAACTGTTAGCATTAAGTAAATGACTCAATGCTCCTTCATACAATATTATCAGAAATATGCACTCAATGAACCACAGCTCCTGTAGAACATTCATTTATTTCTTAAAACCACAGGATGACAGGCAGCATTTACGATAGGATGATATGAATACAGAAGACTTTTCAGCAACTGAATATTGTTTTTGGCTGAAGGTTCAGACCTTGGCACAAAACGCCATGGACGATGTACTGTAACCCAAAAGTAATGAATGAGCAGCTTTTCTTCTGCTGCTGAATGTTTGAAAAACACAGAAGGCAAACAATGACTTTCAGAGAAGAAAGCAAAAAAGATTGTCCAAAATCACGATGGTGATAACATACAATATTCTGGTTGCAGATTTGTGCTGAATTAAATATTAGCACCCTGATACTACCCATTCTAGGTTATTCTATGGGACAAATTCAGTATACCCAGGTATTTTAATATACTGGTGCTAATCATCTGAAAACCAATATGGTATATCTATTGTACATATGTAAAATAGGAAAACACACAGTTTCAGACACAGTGTTAATGTCGCCCTGGAGATATAACTAATAAATGAAATAAAAATACTCACTGCCAGAAAATTACCATGACAGAACTCCTATGATTCACAGTTCTTAAAAGAGAACATTTACATTGAGCAAAAAAAGATTCACTCAACAGATGCTGCTCTGATCAAATATGATCTGGAGACAAATACCATTAAACACAGCAGCAGCTTACAATCAATATTATGGTTTTATTGTTGCTTTAGACAATATTATAAATTCTGTTTATATTCTATTCATCCAAAGAGAGCTTGACCTAAATGAGTGCGTCATTCCAATTAAACATGAATGTAAGTTAATTGACCTGTTACCATGACTGCAGCAAGTACTCGACTGAACAGCAGTGGTAATAACGGTTAATGGTTGAGATTTCAAACATCTAACTACTGGTTCTTCACAATACAACATCAGTTTTAGTGACTAAATGAGTTTAAGCACCTGCAAAGTCTTTAATACAGTCTTGTTTTCCTTTGGTCACATTGCAAGTAATAAAATGTCTGACAGAGGAAACCATCTTTTCTTTAAATCCCATTTTCAATATGATGCAAAACATCTTATCAAACAATGATACCCTAATGGAATGTCTTTCATTGTACATCAGTTAATATTTGATATCTTTGCACAAATGCTTTTTCGTTACGTCAGTGTTCAGTTGATAAAGTAAAGCAAAACTACCACTGTAAGGCAGGATTCAGGCCGACCTGAGACCTGTGTGAAAAACCCCATCCTGTAGCACATTTAGACAGAGTTTTGGAACACCCTGGGTTCCTGTACCAAAAACCTTGAGAAAAGAACACAAGGTTGTCCAGGAACCAGACCAGACTCAAATTTTGATTCAATACCAGTACATGTCTACATCCACTGTTTCCAGAGCTGTAGATTCCTGTTGTCAAAAATACAAGACACGGTAGAGTGTGTGGCATCTGTTTAGGGTTAAATTAACCTGTTTCCTGTATGTAAGCATCTCTAAAAAAACATCACATTCACATTGATGCGGTTTCAGTACATGGCTGTTTAACCTTTAGAAATACGAGAGTATTTACAAAAACAATTTATGTCAGTTTATTGACTTTATGAGCAAATGTATAATATCAGAGTCTATGCATGTAAACGGTATGAGGGCAAATTAGGATTGGGGCTTGAAGAAAATTTTGTTTTGTTTGCAGGCCCTCACTTTCTTCCAGAGGCACAGTAATGCTTAACCTTTTAAACCTGTAGTTATGAAATTCATTAAATTCCTTTCACACTAGATGATGGACTACAAAAATAAGCCTTACCCTGCTATTGCCACCAAGCAGGGGCTTTAACAAGCCTTTCTCAACAATTAGGACCTCGGCTATAAATTTTGCAGCTTTCAGGAAACAGGTAATAGATAATGTGATGAATAGCCCTTCACAATTAAAGTGGACACCAATTAATTCCTCATTTCAATTAACACCAACTATTGTGTTTTTGCAGTCAGCTCTCTTGTCCCTAAAATAACTTGTTGAAATACATACAGTATTTTATTATAATTATTATTTAAGCACATATATGCACACACAAAAATCCCTGGTTTCACAAAATGGCCACAGTCCTGTTAACACAATAGCTTTTCACATTCCATTGAACTCCTTGAGCCATATCACTGTTCAACTGACAACATGTACAGTATGTGTGATAAGGAATGTCAACAACATAGCATTAATAAATCTATAGTCACCCAAACCATGATGTCTAGGAGGGTCACTTGACAAAGGAAATCAGACATACACATTATGTTCAAATTTAAAATGCAAATTGGGTTAAATACCATATAAACTTTTAAATTTGACTTTACATACAAAATATTCATAAAAGTGCTGTACAATTTAGACACCATCCCATACAGTAAGCTCACAATACAAAAGTCAGACATGATAGTAATCAAGAATATCTACATGCAAACCACACAGAGGTACCAAAGTCTCTAGAAATTTACAGTAATCACATTAACACAGGCACAAAATGTACAACATCAATAGATTCAATCCTGTACTGCCACACTGAAGGTGCTGGATGTGTCACAGATGACTTGAATGCCATCATGAACCTTACTGTGCCTTAAACTCTGTGCCTTATGTTTCCGACTTTTATTTTCGAGCAATAAATCAATGCATAAATCCAAGAGTTATAAATCAGAAAAAAGAA
Organism: Antennarius striatus; assembly: GCF_040054535.1. Taxonomy (NCBI): domain Eukaryota; kingdom Metazoa; phylum Chordata; class Actinopteri; order Lophiiformes; family Antennariidae; genus Antennarius; species Antennarius striatus. Next base: position 10,614,278 of record NC_090778.1, on the reverse strand, counting down.
AAACAGTTCTGATATTTTTATGACACTTATACAGTAACCTCAATATTGTATGACTGAATGACTGAAGTGGCCAGGGTATAAAAAGGTTTAGCTACTGAAATCACCTGAGGTCAGATAATCAGTTTGGGGTTTGGATTAAAAATAAATAAATAAATAAATAAATAAATAGATAGACAAAATTAGGCCTACATTGATATGTTTTATGTGTAAGCAAATATTTTTAAAGACAACCGACAAGTTTTGGATATGGAAAGGTAGACCTACTTTCTTTTTTCCAACATCTGGTGCCGTCATAAAGTAACATTACCTTGTGGTAACTTTCTTTCCCAATTAGATCTTGAAATGACATTTCCAAAATTTCCCTATTAGACTTGGAAATGACATTTCCAGTTGAATTTGAATTCAACTTTCAACTCGGACCTTCAAGCTTGATTTCCTATTTCAAAAGGGTGTGCTTACAGAGATCAATCAAATGGTTTTTGTAATAATTTCTTTGTAAATTAAATTAACATATTCTTTGAAGAATCCAGTAGGGGTTAAATACAATTTGCAGACTGAATTGCTCCACATAGTCCACACAAAGGAGCAGGAGGGGAGCTTTCTGTGTATTTAAGTATGTGTGTGTGTGTTTGTGTGTGTGTGTATCAAATACATTAATGACTAATATGACTCACTAGTGTGTCTCTTTCACACCCTTCCATCTTTGCGCATCACGCCTTTGCAAGAATAGTTTGCTAAATCATTTGTACATAAGACTGTTTACTTTCAATTCACTTGGTAATTACTCTTAACCATACATTTCAGAACCTGATGCCCTGTGCGGTCACTTAATCTTCTCTGAAATGTAATGGAACCAAAGCGAACCGTCTGCACATATATGCACACACAAAAATCCCTGGTTTCACAAAATGGCCACAGTCCTGTTAACACAATAGCTTTTCACATTCCATTGAACTCCTTGAGCCATATCACTGTTCAACTGTCCTCTGCTTCGGAAGAGGACAGACTCCACTTCTGATGATTTTGTTACGTCCAGGTAAAATAATATTGTGTGTGTCATGGCTAAACATAACACATGGTATGATAGTATTTCACAGACCATCTGTAAAAACTGCTAACAAGCAAAGAAATTGCCATTCCACTAGTCAGCGTATCTCAAACATTCATTCTTCCCTTGAACTTAAACAATTTTCAGCTTCAACTTTCGTATTTTTGTATATGACACCATTTCCTTCTGATGCACTGTGCCAAAACTTATTGAAAGCAAATTCCTAGTGTGTGTGTGCTTGGTTAGTCTGAATTCACATTCATTTTGTTTAAAGTGCTGCTCTTCATATTACCTAGGATCAGTGCTCTGATAGACAGTAAATGCATTCCCTGTAATGCAGCACAGTTTCTCAGGCTCATAAAAACCTGGGCATCAAAGTACTTAATCATAGGAAAATATCACATCTACAATGTCATGGCACAAAAACAGATAACCTAAGCAGTATATACAAGCCTTTTTCAATTATTTTTTAATGTCTGTTTGCCTGTGGGTGGTTTTTTTAAAAATAGCTTTTATACTGTATGTTGTAATTAAAACGTTCAAAATACATGAGCCCATTAAAACACCCCAAAAAGAAACACCACCAGCAGACCTTTAAAGTAGGTTTGAGAAAAGCCCTTCTGAACAAGGGTTTTTTTTTGTACTCCACCCTTAAAAAAACATTGTTCATAGTACTTCCTTTCCAAAGACAGAGTTACTTCACTTGTCGGCCAGGTTTTAAACTCAGTGATACCCATATACGTACATACAAAAGACAACCTAGTTTTGGAGCCAACGTAAGCCCTTTTTTCCCCATTAACTGCTTTTCCTAGACAGGAAAAAATAAAATAACAACAAAACATGTTATTTAATATTTACATGGCACATTCATTGACAGGCACATGAGATAACCATGAATGAATAGTAGAAAATTTATCATCATTTCAACTATTTGTGCATGTTTAAACACCAGATTTCACAATAAAAGCCTTGATAAAAAGTAAATGTGTTTGTTATTTTACACACAATATAATCCAGTCAAACAGATAATAACAAAATCAATAACAATGACAACAATAACAATAAAACAGTTTGTTGGGTGCTGTAAACACAATTTATGTTTATCATCCGATAAAGAAAGTCTAAATTTAATTGGTAAGGTGAAGTATTGTTACTAAAGAAACTTATCCTTTAAATTATTTTCTCGCATGTTGCAGCTTTACATCATGACACTAAACACAGCCTGAAAAATACAAGTAGACAAACTTAAACTACTTCAAGTCACCACATCCACAGATCCTGCCATTATATTCGGTACAGTAACAGCCTGACTCTATCAACATAATCAGTCTTAAGAATCTGCATGTGTGCAGGTTTGGATTGCTATGCATATTTCATCATATTTAAATTTACTTTGGAATACTGTATAGTAGATCTCATCATCTCTGCTCCTCTATCCATTATTTGTCTCCCTTCATGGTTCCCGTCATCAATAAAATATAGGTTATTCTTCCTTGAATAATACTGTCAAATTACCTAAACGTAGCTAAAAAAAATACATTTTATACATTAAACTAAAATAATGACAAACAATAAGTTAGGGATTTAGACATTTGACGTGTAGAATTTAAATCACAAATATAGAATGATATTGATTAAGAAGAGTACATTAAGAATTATGGAGCTTACTAAGACAAAAAAAGTCTGGAGCTACTAAAACGCAAGATATTTACAGTATGTGGTGCTGATCTTCCATCGTCATAGTACTCAAACATTAAATGAGATATATTTTTCAGAATGTTTCTTTCAGTGGAAGGAGACATTTCATCTGCTATGCAAAAAAGTGGACAAAAGACAAGCACAGAGCGAGAAATAAAAGCTGTCCAGTGAACAGGGGGCTGAAAGAGGAAATAATGATCTTTGTTACCCCTTCTGTCTTCCTCTTATATTTACCCTCCTAATTATAATAAAATTAATGTTTAAAATTAAATAACGATCGCAAATTTGAGAAAAGTACAATCCATCCATCCATGAATTTTCTGTCATGGGGAGCTGGAGCCTATCCCAGCTGGCATAAGGCGTGAGGCGGGGGACACTCTGAGCATGACGCCAGTGCGCCGTGGAGCCACACACAAAGACAGACAACCTGTCATTGTTAACTTGACTCAAACATTTTCCTGAGCTGACAATTGAAATACCATATTCATGAAACTTTCTTTGATCCTTTACTTTCCTTTCTCAAGGTAGCATGACGCCACATGGCAGACAGCTGACAGAAGCATTGAAAGAAAGAGCTGCTGCCAAGCAACACACCGTCCTACCTGGACCCGTTGAAATTTTTCATGGCGTGACTCCGGTTTAAACCCACCTTACACAAATGTTCTACTGGAAAACCTCCATGGCAGCTTTTTAGAAATACTGCATCTAGCAGATGCTGACATTCTGTGAATGCTTGCTAAAGGCCAACACCTCTATTCCTGGGGAGCAACATATTGTAGCACATATTGTACAATACCACAATACAGATGGAAAACCACAGGTGTTTGTCCACTTCTCCAGGCTGTAATTCAGAATAGAGACATAAGACGCTTTTAAAGATGATGGCTTTTAAAGACACTCTATGATAAAACCAAGTTACATGACAGATATCCAGTAGATGTTGGAGGCTGTTGACTCTTGAGGTATTGTGATTTATAAATCACAATACCTTTAGAACAAATTCTAAATAGTGGTTCATTGTGTTAATCTAAAAGAATGTCAAATTCCTTAGTTTGTAAAATCTCTTCTGCAAACATTACAGCACCTTTATACATTTATACATGCATGGTGTATATACAGTCCTGTCATGAGCAGGGCAGTAGCCTCTTATCAATGCAACATCAACCAGTAATAACTATGGTTTCATCTTCTGTTGAGAGCTGTTGAGTCCCAACAGGAGCAATGTGCCACATGCATTAAAGGTGATAGTTTTGCTTTTTATTTGCCAGATGAGTCTTGTAAAAGTTAATTTCAGACACATAATTTTTCCAGAAGTAAATGTTGTGAGGTAGAATGCTGCATCATATCCTTTGCAGTACTGTAAAATGATACATCCTTCTTTATTTGTCACGATTTTCATTTCCCCCCCCCTTTCCTGCACCAGCTTTTTTTTAAAATTATACTGACAAATTTCACATAAACATCAGTTTCTAAAATCTGTTCAGGTGAGTCTTGTGCTTTTCTTATGCTCAACAGAGGACTTATTTTTAAAACATATGGACAGTTTTCTTGAAATGTTAACACATTTCCTCATCACAGAGAAGAATGTCTTTAAATAGACACCGCTGTCACTCCCCCACTGCTGCAAGATGCTTTCTCCAGGTCCTCCATGACTAAGTCCTGTTCAGTCACATGGTTGTGTCGCCGAGAAGTGCTCTTATCAAAGCTGTTGAGAGAAATAGGCTCCAGAGAAGTTTGTGCATTATTAGCTGGGAGCACAGAATTTGCCTGCAGCCTGTGCGAGTAAGTCTTCCTCCTCTGTCCGTCCTCTGTGCAAAGGCTAAACTTGAACACAGTTTGAAATCCTCTGCGGAAATTCTCATTGAAGAAACCATAGATGATGGGGTTGACACTGCTGTTGAAGAAGGCTAGCCAGTGGGCAAAGGGATAAATGTAAATGTTGATGATCCTGTACTGCTGCTCAGTCAGGCTGGCATAGTCGCTCAACATCATGAGGGTCCAAAGAGGCAACCAGGAAATGATGAAAAGAAAAGCAACTATTAAAAGCATTTTAATTACCCGTTGCTTTTTCTTTGACACACTGTGACGATTTTCATGGCCTGGTTTTCCCGCTGTTGGGACTGCTGTTTTAAAAAGCGTAATGCCAATCCGAGCGTACATGATCACGATGAGGGAAAGGGGAGCAAGGTAGATATTAGCAAACAGGACAGTGGTGTAAATCTTCCTCATTTCCTGGCTTGGCCAGTTCTCTCTGCACCAATAAAATGAACTTGTTTTATTGTCATAGCCCAATAACACCCGGATACTTTGCTCCTTGGTCACTTGCAGCATCACCCCCGAGGGGCACATGATAGATATGGCCAGAACCCAGATAATGACTATTATCAGCGAAGCTGTAGATAGGGTCAGCTTTTGCTTGAATGGGTAGACAATGCATCTGAACCTGTAAATGGATTAACAAAGACTGAATGAAAAACATTCATATAGACATTTAATCCACATTTGTTAGAATTACAACTACATCATCATTAATGTCCATGTCGAACCCTGCAGTCCTGTTGACATTTTGACAGCAGAGACACAGCAAATTTTTTGTTTCTGATGATGATGATGATGAATAGCAAAGGGAAGAAGAACAAGTATACTTTATTTATCCGCAAGGGAAATTACATAGTCACTCAGGTTAGTATAGTATACAGGCCCCCTGAACACAACACACAAGGGGGCCTGTAAGCATGCAGTTAGTACATACAGCTACACATCAAACTACACACATCAGGAGGCAGAGTGACGGGCAGCGGCTTCTGGAACGCGCCCCAAATTGATCAGCTTGTAGGGGGGGACGGCGCCTTGCTCAAGGGCGCCTCGCTCAAGGGCGCCTTTTATTATTGAAACTGTGCAGTGAACATTGTGTGTCTCTGCTTTTTGCTCGTATTTTTCATTCCACTGTTGAAGCATACAAAAATGCCTTCGAGATTGCGCTCTGTGCATAAGTATGGTGTTGACACTTCAACATTAGTCACATTTATTAATGCATGGCTCATTCTGTACAACTCATACATAGTATATACAGCTAATGGACTTTGAAAATGAATAATGGTTATGCTTGCTGGGACGCATAACCTGTGTCCCTAAATCATTCATATTTTGCTACATTATTATTAATGTAGTTCTTTCCCAAATTGAAGAAGGGTGGAGGTGTTTTGTCAGGGTGCAATTTGTGTGTTTGTGTGTGTGTGTGTGTGTGTGTGTGTGTGTGTGTGTGTGTGTGTGTGTGTGTGTGTGTGTGTGTGTGTGTGGCTGTGTGTGTGTGTGGCTGTGTGTGTGTCTGTGTGGCTGTGTGTGTGTGTGTGTGTGTGTGTGTGTTTCACATCTCTACCTCTGCTGAATGAATTTTATCCTCAGGGGTGTAGAGGCTAAGCCTAGCTTTAAGCCACTGAGGTTTTCCGCTGTACTAATGTGAACGATGCGCTGATGCACTTCCTTATAACCAAAAGTCTGACATGACACCTTATCCTGGATCACTGTTCTCTGTTTTCCTTCCAAGTTTCACTGTTAACTCGACCAACAGTTAGCATCAAATAGTAAAACCTTGAGGTTTCAGCGTTCAAAAAAACTACTGATGCTTCCGGGCAAAAACCTAACCCATCCAACTTTGGTTCTTACTTATTCCTGACCACCAGTTATCCCCAGAAGACCTAATACATCATTTAGTTCCTAGTGGGTGGCAAACCCATCAATGATTTAAAAATAATATGAAATAACAGGAAGGTTGTGATAGAGTTTTATTACAAGTAGTCTATAGTCTACATTACTGGCTCTAACTTTCAACTTGACCCAAATTGTGTCAATCTTGATGTTCACTAATGTCCCCATGCACATAAATACATTGTGCATTCGTTCCCTTCTAAGAAGTTCACAGAGATGTGAATAAAAGGTGAAACGCTGCAGATGACGTGGCAAAAAGAAAGCCAAAAGACCACTTGAAGTCAAACATCAGAGCAAACTCTTCACTTAGTCTGATATTTAGTGGTAACGGTTATTTTGATACATACATGTGAAGTCTTTATCTATGGGGTGTTAATGTTACGTTTTACAGACCATTTGCATTTGGCTAAATCTTCTTGCTATGTTTGCATGATCGGTCCTTATCCATTGACCTGAAACCTAATGGGGACATCTTCAACATCGCTGCCAGCACAGAAAATTAAATGTTTCATGTTTTCTTAAATTTATATCAAATTCAGTTCAAATGTTTGGAATTTAGGCTCATAGGGCATACCATTAACCCAAAAAAGAATTAAAGATGTTTACTGCTTATGTTTCATAATTAAAAAAATAAAATATTCCTGTTTTTTTTAACAAATTGCACCCTGTTTATCAGTTTATCTTGAAACCTTTAACTTTGTTTCAGAAAAGCTTGCGATATTGTACTTAATACTGATAAATACCAAATGCAAAGTTCTGTGAATAATTTTGGGCCTATGTTCCATTGAATCAAGTATAATTATACGATTTTATGCTCAAAATGTAATATTTTTCAGTTTCATGTATGCTACACCACAAAAACTAGGTTGGCAGGTTGCTGCTTCAGCCTCTGTGTGGAATGAAGAAAACAAACAAATCACCAGATTCTGCTATTTGATTACTTTCCTACACAATGAAGTTGTGTAGTTTAAAATTAAGAAGGATCAAAATACTGGCAGGAGTAGCTATTACTGTGAAGCAGCTGAAAAGGAAAGATACAAGCACCTAAATTAGGACCAGGGCTTTGAACCGGTTCATGGAACGAAAACGAAAACAGAAAACTTTATATTTTTTAATGTTACGGAACAGAATCGGAACAGAAAATAATTGTAAACCGGTTAATGCCGTTTTTTTTTTTTCGTTCTTGAAAAACCGTCTGGTGTCTGTCTGGTAATGATGCAGGCTTTTGGGAAACATCAGACGAAAGTCAAAGCAGATACGTTAGTCCAGACTTCCATAATCCACCACATATTGTGGGGGTGTAACTCGCTCGGCACTGCCTCCAGTCCTGGTAGATGTGTGTTCACTGTCTCATCCATCACTCCAGACACACTCAGCTTGCCTTTAAAGGCTCTGTTTACACCGATGTCTAGCGGGTGGAGTTCTTTCGTTAATCCTCCAGGATGATGACAAGCTCCGAATTCAGCCACTTGACGTGGTTTTTGACACAAGTGGTGGTGTGGGCGTGCATGGAGTCACAGATCAAGAGAGATGGTGAAGCGTGAAAAAAGCCCCCCGGTCCCTTTACGTGAACCGGAACAACCGGAACTGATAGCCAGGAGTTTACATTTTGCGTCGTAAGCGTGTCTCTTCGCTGACGTCATTGTCGGGGGTCTTCAGCCAAACAAATGTGGTTAACGGCATACCTGCGGTACAGTACCGGCATACACTGAACTGTATACCGGGTACCTACCGGAGGTGTGCCGGACGGAGCCTCGCGTCATGTTCTCTAATGTCGGTGGACAATGGCCGAGCTGGCGGATCGCTGACTAAAGTCACACAAAAACATTTTTACAGATTTTGAAACTGTGTACACATAAGACGCTTAATGTTAAAAGGCGTAGCGTTAATTTTTGAGAAACTTTAAGGCTTTTAAGCGCGTCTTATGGTGCTCAAAATACGGCACCTACATATTTATATTTGCAAGGAACGTTATTAACCGGTTCAGGAACTTTATTTTTTGTTCTATCCGGTTCAGGAACGTCAGTTTATGGGTGGAACACAACACCGTAAACGTTATAATTCCATTTCTGTTTGGAACAAACCGATTGGCAAAAAAATTCTGGTTCAAAGCCCTGGTTAGGACAGAGCGAAAACATTTCATTCATTCGAGCAGGACTCGAACCCAGACCCGCCGTGTTGTTAGGCAACAGCGCTACCCACTGTGCCACTACGCCAGTACATTTGTTACCATTTAATTAAAAGTATAGATTTGCACATTCGTGAGATGAGAGAAGAGTAATCAGCTGGAGGGGGTGCAGGGAAGTGGTTCTGTTAGGAGGTCTGTTGACTCCAACTTTCCTGAGAAAAAACTTTGTCACTGTCAGAATAACCACTGTTTAATGATTTAAAACCTGGTACATCGAAACATACTTCTTACAAGAATGGTATAATTGATAATAGTAACATTGATAATAGTAAACTAGATTGCAAACTAGTGTAGTCTTTGAATGAATGGAAATAATAACTTTAACAGCAGATAAAACAGCTCCTTTTTTCTCACCCATTGAAATCAAATTCTAATCATGCATTTGAAAGACGTATAAGGTGACTTTGACTGTTGGATGTCAGAGCATTTCAAACTCCATCTGTCCCTGACAGCCGTCTAGACACCCTCCAGTGACTACAAATTATGACAGAGTGATTTGGCTACATGTCTGGTGTCTGACGACAAGGCAATGTTAAAATATTTGAACAGCTCTAGCTTGAAGGGCTGTTGGAACCAACCACAATGTCCATCTATGTTTGGATTAAGTCCCATGGACCAACAACATTTCCCCTCTGTGAGATTCTGAGAGTGATTACAGTTTTTTCCTGTCACTAACAAGCGTTTGTCCAAACAGCAGTCACATTTTCAAAACTGTAAACATAATTAGCACAGCATCGGTCTTTTGTGGCCATATTATTCACACATTTCATGTTGTTTTCACTCAATATGCAGTCAGTGAACATATTTTCACAATGCTTTAATTTTCTTAACAGACAAGCTATACCTCCCAACAAAATTATGGATTGTTTTTTTAAAAAATTATTTACGAATGTTAACACAGAACATCCCACGATAGCAACAACAATAATCCAAACCTTAGATACAGTATAAAAACCTCTGCTTCTGCAATGATATCAGTTCAAAAACAATATATCGCAGCTGATAAACACTTGAATTAAAAAATAAATAAATACATTTTTTAATTTCATATACTCAGTTAATCCCCAAAGGGAAATTAGTGGCACACTCTCATTAGTCAAATCAAATCACATGCATATGTTAGTGTGTACAGGCCCTGAACACACACTCACACACACGCATGCAGGGGAGGTAGAGTGGCAGGAAGGCCCTTTACGGTGCACCCAAATGAGCAACTTCTAAGGGGGACGGCGCCTTGCTCAAGGGTGTCTCGGCAGTGCTCAGGAAGTGAGCTGACACCTCCCACTGTCAACTCACATACCGGGTATTTTTGGGTGGGAGTGGGACTCAGGCCGCCAATCTTGGAACATTGAGCGACCCGCTCTACCACTGAGTCACTGCCCCCCCATTGACACACAGCTGATCATTGCCAAGGGTGGATCCGGCAATGATCATAGTGGTTCTATCCCAGGTGCATCGCCTTGGATGATACCAGAGATCGTAGAGATTAGAGACAGTCATTTTGTGTTTTTTTACGTAAGCCCCCTGCTCCTTTTTTTGTGGGCTTTTTGCTGTTTTTGTTGTTGTTGTTGTTGTTGTTGTTGTTGTTCAGAACGCTCTTGACTATTTCATGGATATTTTGTTCACTGTAAGCTTTTTCTTTTCTGTTATATTGTAAACAGTATTTTTACTGTACCTCCTGTAATAAACTGTATAGGAAAAAAACTGATTTGCTCTTTACTGGAATTCTTTTGAATGTGAACATTGCATGTGGACATAAAGTTCTAAACAAGAAATTTTGTGTACATTTTGCGGGCAAATACCATTAAAACTGAAACTTACAGTAAAAGTCTATGCAATTTTTATAATGTCAACAATACCCAGTATTTTGAAACCTGGTGTACTTTGATTGAATGCATGTACCTTATGAAGTGAAAACAAGAATGACTGTTTGATATAATAATTTCATTTTGAGTCAAATATCCAGTGTTTTGGTAAAGTGGGTGTACAGAGAAATATGTATTCTATTTTGAAATGAAGAGTTAGTGTTTATTTAACAAAATGTGTTTTTGAGAAGAAAATTAACCACTTGGTCAATTGTGCTTTCTAGGTGTAAGTCTGTGTGAAGAGTTTAGAAAAAGTATTTAAAGTATGGGTAAGCCCTTGCTAGCGACTGAAAAAAACTGTAAGAGGAATTCGCATTAGCAATGGCTGAATTCAGTGTGACCATTTAAAAGGAGTGATATGAAAGCTCTGCAATCATGCCTAATTGTCTGTCTTCATTAGTGTCTGAATTGAAGGTAAATAGACTAAAAACAAGCGGCTTGATTTTGGTATTGATTGGCCTTTCAAGATGTCTCTACAATATCACATTGGACATATTTGTCATTTTGACCCAAATTTGTTTAAAAAATGTCAGTATTTTAATGGAAGTTATCAAATAAAGATTAAACATTCCTAGTTACAGTGACTTGAGCAGGGAGGTTTATCTTGTCACCAAGGCAGTGTATCCGTAAGCTTACTATGACTGACTGTGAATAGTTATAGCTAACAAAATTAAGATCATTAATTGATTACAAATATCTAAATGGATTAGTTCTAAGCCCTTCAGATTTATTCATGCAGAGGAGGTTTTTAAAACCTGACTGCTCACCCGCACGCACTTATTGACAACTGTGTTGATGCCGAAAGGGGGGGAAACATAATGGCAGAAGTCTGTTTGTTCAATTCACCAATAAGTCATGTGTGAAAGCACTCTGAAACCAACATTGTGGATGGGTAAGTTCTGTGTAAAGGACAAGCTGTTGGATTTCATAAAATGTTGCTATCTTGAGAAAGATTCCTAAACTGTTTCTTGACTGCATGTATATTTTTAATTAATGAAAAGAAATTAAATTATTGTTCATTTTTGAATGACATTTGAAGGACTTTTTAATTTCTGTAGTTTTCCATCAGATTCCTCATTTACAAAAGTTTGATTTACAGTTTTTTTCAGTCGCAAGCAAGCACTTACCCACACTTCAAATACTTTTTCTTAACTCTTAACACAGACTGACACCTAGAAAGCACAATTGACCAAATGGTTAATTTTCTTCTCAAAAACACATTTTGTTAAATAAACACTAACTCTTCATTTCAAAATAGAATACATCTTTTTCTGTACACACACTTTACCAAAACACTGGATATTCGACTCAGAATGAATTTACAGTGTCAAACAATAATTCTTGTTTTCACTTCATAAGGTACATGCAGTCAATCAAAGTACACCAGGTTTCAAAATACTGGGTATCGTTGACATTTGAAAAATTATATAGACTTTTATGCTTCAGTTTTAATGGTATTTGCATGCAAAATGTACACAAAATGTCTTGGTTGGGAACCTTATGTCCACATGCAATTTTCACATTCATTTCACATTACAGTTTATTACATGAGGTAGAGTAAAAATACTGTTTACAATATGATAGAAAAGAAAAATCTTACAGTGAACAAAATAGCCATGAAACACACAAGAGCATTCTGAACAAAAAAAGCCCAACAAAAAGCCCAGAAAAAAGCCCAGAAAAAAAAAAGGAGCGGGGGCTTATATAAAAAACCCCACAAAATTACTGTCTCTAATCTCTACGATCTCTGATATCATCCAAGGTGATGCACCTGGGATAGAACCTCTTGGTATGCGGGATCCAGCCTTGGCAGTGATCAGCTGTGTGTCAATGGGGGGGCAGTGACTCAGTGGTAGAGCGGGTCGTCCAATGTTCTAAGATTGGTGGTTCGATTCCCCCCTCCCACCCAAAAATACCCGGAGTGTGAGCTGACAGTGGGAGGTGTCAGCTCACCTCCAGAGCACTGCCGAGCAAGGCGCCGTCACCCTTACAAGTTGTTCATTTGGGCGCACAATAAAGGAGCTGCCTGTCACTCTACCCCCCCCCCCCGCATTCGTACAGGACCCCTGTGTGTGTGAGTGTGTGTTCAGGGCCTGTACACACTAATATATGCACGTATGAATTACTAACACTAGAGTGTGCCACTAATTTCCCTTTCAGGGTTAACTGGGTATATATATAAAAAAATAAATTGTTTATCAGCTGCGATATATTGTTTTTGAACTGATATCCTTGCAGAGTCAGAGGTTTTTATACTGTATCCAAGGTTTAGAATATTGTTGTTGCTACTTTGGGATGTTGTGTGTTAACATTCGTAAACAATAAAAAAACCAATCTATAATTTTGTTGGGAGGTATAGATTGTCTGTTAAGAAAATGAAAGCATTGTGGATATATGTTCACTGACTGCATATTGAGTGAAAACAACATGAAACGTGCGAATGGTATGGCCACAAAAGACCGATGCTGTGCTAATTGTGTTTAGAGTTTTGAAAGTGTGACTACTGTTTGGACAAACGCTTGTTAGCGACTGAAAAAAACTGTAAAGTGATAGATAAAAATACAGTAAGTTAATATAAAAAAAATGGAATCACATGAAATAATTATGCAGCCTTCTGGAGTGTTGGTGGTTTCTGGTTTTATCCCTCTTAGATAAACCTTTTTGAGGAGACTTACTGTCATGAAGAGGACACATTTTGTCATAGTATTTAGTGGTAACACTAAGATACAGAAACCTTACCTATCAACAGCAATGGCGACAAGAGTAAAGACGGATGCTGATACAGAGATTCCTTGAATCATGCCGCTCATTTTGCAGACCAAATTTCCAAAAGGCCATCCTACAGAGAGAGACAAGACGTAACAATTCAGAACACAATGCCTGTTCAAAGTCTGCTGCCTCAAACAGATTTGTGCCCACAAACACACAGGAGTGTAGGAGGATCTGAAGGGATTTGCCCTGATATCATTTTGAAGTGTTTTGAAGAAAAACAGTATTTCATATCACAGGATGTAATCATAGACAGTAGCAGGGAGGCTGACAGTGTTGTGACAGACTCAAAATAATCTCAGACTGTAGATATTGTGTTTTTCGTTGGTTTTTTTGTTTTGTTTTTCAGCAGTAGGGGAAGACATTCATTGAACCCCATAAGCCAATCACCTTCGATTTGCATGTGGGTTGAAAAAATAAGGATTATTGTGTGTTTTTAGATGTGGGCCATGTAAAGTGTAATTTGACACAGTATGATTTGTGCTATGCAGTGTCTAACACATGATGAATGTTGGCATTTACTGTGCATCATAGAAGATGAGTCATACCAGAGAATGTAGAACATCTAATTTGTCCCAAAAAACGTTGACTCTGGCTGCATTCAATCACATCCTATGTAGATGACATGACCAGGATGAAAACCGCATTTTTCCTCCTGCATCCAAGGTTTGACTATCGGTCTACAGTCATTCTCCTCTCCAGCACCCTGGTATGGACTTTCCCCAGAAGGCTGATGGATGATACCTCCATAGTTGGAGCACACCCTCGGATCCCTCTTTTTGAAAAGGCGGACCACCATCCCAGTTCAAGATAATCACTGCGCATACAGAGATTTGAGGTGCTCAGGGTGAATCTCCATAACATCCATAACCACTCAAGCCGTGGTTTGCCTGGCCTGTCAGTATCCTCCGGCTGCCTCTGGATTCTCATCAGTGACAAAGGCTTGATAAGACTTCAGATCCCTTACTTCTGGCAGAGTTCAGGGGTTGCTGTGGTAGGCCTCGGAAACCCTGCGACAACTCTGAGCAGTTGCTTCAAAAATGAAGACCGAGAACATTTTCCACTTGGACTCAATGAATTTCTGTGCAGGATGTCAGAATAGCCTTCTCACCCTCATAGATTTTTTGCTTGAGGTTGATCTAAAGGTTCTTAAAATCACTGAGGTCAGAGGAGGACAGGGGCCACACAATGAGTTTCTGTCCTTTTTTGCCCATAGTAGCCAGTGTTGCAGATGTACACCTTTCAGCATCAGATGGTACATTGTCAGACATAAAGATTATTTTGTTATCTGGACCGTCCAGGGTTACACGGTACTTATCAAAGTTTGAAAATTAGTCTTCATGTATTTCTGTCCCACTGCAACTGCTTGTGAGTATTTTTTAGGGGTGGATGAATGGAAGGTTTATGCATAACTGTAAGCCTCTGGAGGATCCTAGACCTTGATCACGCTTAAGTCCCTGTGAAATATCTAAGATTTTCATACCTTGTCCTAGGCATTCAACTATTTTAAATTTTTGAGCAGAGAGATCCATTTTCTTCCCCATATTGATTGAAAATTATGGTCTGCTTAATAATTTCGAACATCCTCCTTTAGTAACAAATTATCACAGGTGTCTATGATTGATTTCAGTGATCTAAACAGCCCTGAGACACAATACCATCTGTGACTTTAACTGCACAACCAAATATTTAATATTTATGATTATGATTCGGTCTTGGACTGGAGACCGGAAGAAAAAAACAGATGTGAAATTAAACATGTAAATGTAGAAAACCTCATGGGGAACCTCTTGCATCTCCTTGTGGTACTTCTTTCATGCAGTCCACAAAGTTCAAGGACGATAATCTGAATATTTTCATATGACTAACCGGTTAAATTTTAGTTAAGTATTAATGCAATTTAAACATCCTGATGGTACATTACATCATATCTTCCATCAGAAGACATGGCAGAATGTTAAGTTTAGAGGCTTAAAAGACCACCCAGAGTATCAGATGTTAGTAAGACAGAAAGAAAGGCATGGCAGAGAAACACATAAGGTCCTCTGTGGAACAATTCATTCACCAACAGCATAACTGCAAGACAGATCACAAAAGTCATCCAAAAGTCATCCTTGATAAACAGAAGACATTTTAAATTCATTTGAAGTTACTGTTTTGAGGACAAGCAAAAATGTCTGTGAGCTGCACATTCACTGTTACTGGTGTCTGAAAATGTGATTCAGTGTTGGATGTGTGTGTGTGTGTGTGTGTGTGTGTGTGTGTGTGTGTGTGTGTGTGTGTGTGTGTGTGTCTGTGTGTGTGTCTGTGTGTGTGTGCGTGAGTGCGTGCGTGTGTGTATTTGTATGCAAGACTTGCCACTTAAAAGCCTCACACAGCATTAGACTGTCATCACTAAGCTGTAAGCTGCCTGGTAGGCTCCTGATGAGCTCTGCCCAGTTTCTGCCTCATGTTACAGCCGGGTTACTTCAGTCACATCAGACACTTTGGGGTTCCACGCGTAATTTATCATTTTTTTAAAGGCATTGCACAGAGAATTAACAATATTGTGAATTTAAACAGCACAAGTGCACAAGCATCCAAACGAATAACAGTGAGAAATACACATGTTACTACTATTTCTGGTTTGCTGTTTATTTGTCCTTGTGCAGATCACTCTGTAATGTGGCACAGTAGGCACAGCTGTAGATCCAGATAATTTTTCCCTTCATAGTAAATTTGTTTTTCAAGATGATCTATTAAGTACAACAATAGTGTTCAGCAAAACTAACACCTGAACTTGAAGGATTTTACTGAGGGATTTCATAGAGGCATACCATGTTAATGGCAGCACATGTCAGTTCACAATGTTCTTGTTCAAACAAAATATAACAATTTTATAATTTACAGCGTCATGCCAGATACGTTTAATAATATCATGTTTCATATTGCTGGTATTTTTATTCCTGCTGTCACCACGTTATTAAAACAAAAGGAAGTTTAAGGAGTTGAAGGCATCGCGTGGGTGGTTGGAGAAGTTCAAAAGGAGGACTGGAATTCACTCTGTTGTTCAGCATCGTGAGATAGGAGCGATGAACCAAAGAGGGCAAAAACAATGGGGACAGCTGTTAAAAGGTAAATGAAGAAGAAGAAGAAGAAGTATACTTTATTAGTCCCTCAGGGGGAAATTACAATGTCAGTCAGTCAGTCATCTTCAGATTACCAACGCTATATCCGCCACAGCGGGTCACGGGGAGCCGGAGCCTATCTCGGCGGTATAGGGCGTGAGGCGGGGGACACTCCTGGCACGACGCCAGTGCACCGCGGAGCCACACACAAAGACAAACAACCATGCACAATTTAACTCAGCAGACCTCAATCTCTGCTGCACTCTCAGATCTGTTGTTTCCACATACAGTAATTATGTCTACACAAATGTACGGCATTGGAATTTTAGTGGTTCCACATCCACATCAACAAAGATGTAGCTATTTATCTTGACCTTAAATTCAAATAACATTTTATAGAAGAGCAACAGAATAGTTGTTGACCTGTTTACCTTGGAAACACAAATGCCAGCTTGATAGCAACACTGAATGAAACATCAACAAAGTGACTGTTTCATTATCGGCGACATTGAACATCTCATGCAATTTCCTGGAATTCACACAAAAGTTGTTTGGATATTTCAGTCAAAACCAAATGAATGAAACAAACCACTAAATGATTGCAGTACTCCTACAATCAGCCAGCTTGGATAAAAATCATTGAAAGCTTCAAATTTTGTCCTGCTTACCTGTAATTATGTTGTCAAGAAGAGTTGTGGGCATGCAAAAAATCCCAACCAGGAGGTCACTCACAGCAAGATTGAGGATGAACAAGTTGGTGACAGTCCGCATGTTTTTGCTTCTGAGGACAATGAAGCAAACAACTCCATTTCCCACCATGCACACGAGAAAGATCAGCAGGTAGGACACGATGAAGATAGCCGCTGTGTATGACTGATGCAGGTAATATCCAACATAGGTGACGTTACTAGGTTGGAAAGACTCTGAGGTGGGGCTGTAGTATGTCCAGTTGTCATAGGGTTGAGTAGGGTTGTGTGCAAGTCCTTCGTCCATTTTAAACCTAAAGAATGAAAGATGAATGTGGTGACTCAGCTTCATTTGTAGTACAATGAATGGGAAACATTTGCAGGACATGAAACAGCAGGATGTCTGTAAACAGCAGGAAGAGAAACAAATGGGCTGAACAGAAATATTTGATTTTCTTCTGCATACATGAAAACTATTTTTGACAAAAAACAACAACAACAACAACAACAACAATAATAATAATAACAATAATAATAATAATAATCAATCCCTTAAGGATCCCCGTGGGGAAATTACTTTTTTACACTCTAAAAATGTAGACATGTGTATATACTGTATGTGCAATTTCCTCCAGGATTATTAAAGTATCTATCTATCTATCTATCTATCTATCTATCTATCTATCTATCTATTTATGAGCCCATACATACATACACACACACACACACACACACACACACACACACACACACACACACACACGCACACACACTGGGCATGTAGAAATGGGAGGTTGAGTGGGGACCAGCTCCTATGCGGGGTGCGCCATGACAAACTTGTAAGGGCCATAAAAATGGCATTGCTGCATTTAATAGGTGCAAACAGGGTGTAATTTGATGGGGGGGTCACCCTCACTCCTGTTTTTACATCTCTACCTTCATTGAATTAATTTTATCATTGAGGGGACACTTCTGTTCATAATATTTTTAAAAATACAAAATATCTGGCAGGTTGTGACAGTTTTCTTAAAGGCAGTCTAAAGTTTACATTGCTGGCTGTAACTTTCAAAGTGACATGAATTTTCAGCAATCTCGATGTTCCTGAATATCCTCATGCACATAAATACATTGCACATTTGTTCCCTTCTCAATACTTCGAAGACATGTGGATGAAAGATGGAGGAAACGCTGTAGATGATGTGGCAACAGGAAACCTGAAAAGACCACATGAAGCACAACATCAGGCTATTTTGACATAACGTGAAATCTTGATCTATGGGTTGCTAATGTTATGTTTTACAAACCGTTTGCAATATAAATCCTCTTGCTATGACCTTTATCTATGGTCACGAAGCCTCGTTAGGCCATACTCATCATTTTCATCTTCCACATCGTGGCCTACACAGTTTGTGTTAAATATGAATGTTCAACTGTTTGAAATTTAGACACATAGGTCCTACCATTAACCTAAAAAAGATTTATGCCTCTTGACTGCTTATTTTTTCATGATTAAAGAACTCCCCTCTGTTCTTTTTGACAAATCCCACCCTGGGTGTAAATATGCAGTATATGTAAAGCTTGAGTTCAGGTTGTGTTCTACATGTAGTCCAGTTAGGATTATATCACAGGTGGCATTAGGAAACTTTCCTTGATGTAAACTTAAATACAACACTGACTTCCAGCATTTAACAAAGTTATTACCAAATAGTTGCTTATTTAGAAATGGAAGTACATGTCATCTGATTAATTTTAAGTTGGCAATTCACTTTACTTCTGTTCTGCTTTGTTCTGCATTAAGGAACTGGTAAATATGATAAATATCATCAGAACAATTATACTGAAAATTGCATCCAAAAGCAACTTCTCTCATATTAGATGCTGTAATTTCACCCTATGTCAATATAAATAAAGTAGTGAAAGGTCAGTTTGAGCTAGAGTTATTTTTGTTTAAGTACCATGCACTTCAGCATTGCATTGACATAGTACACATAAATTATTGCCATGATGCTTGATAAGATCATCATTGCCTTTGCATAAATCTACATATTTCTTTACCATAGAGTAGAGGCTTTCAGCCAAAGACCAGCTTGAATTACAGAAAAAAGGGTAGAAATAAACAGTCTAGTGAATATACTTCTGTGAAAGAGATGTTAGAAAGAGGTTCATCCTGTGAACAATGATTTCAGGAAAGGCATTCAGAGGAAGGGATTTCTCTTTCTGCCAATGTTCAGTGCTTTTTAGGTTTTTCTGCATTTCATGGTGAACTACCATTGTGAGCCTGCTGAATAAAAAGTCTTTAAAAAAAATAAAAAAATAAAAAATAAAATAAGCAAACAAAATAGAAAGAAAAGAAAGCAAAGACGAACAGTGTTGTGATCCATTTTGTTTAATTTCATTTCAGTTTTTGTTCTTCAGGCACACACTTTTCTTTTTACACAATCTTTTTGCTCTTGGATTTACTTTGGTAGTTGAATGAGTTAACACTGGATAGTCATGAAACAAATGGCTCTAATAAAGCTGGCGTTTAGGCCAGGTTTGGGTGTCTGAAAGGTTTCATCCAGTTATTGAAGTACAGCATGCTAAATAAAATCACTCAAGGGATCCCGAACCTATGAAATGTGGTCATCTCGGATATGCGGTCGGTCTTCTTACAGATAAAGGCAGATTGAACCAAGAGGCAATCACAATGCAGTGCTGACCATTGTTACAACTTAACATACAGATGTATGAGAGTGACAGAGTAAAGCCATCAAAGCTTGAAGCATAAAACATTTCTATTTAAAGGGCCTACCAAGGAGAAATGGTTGTCTCACACTGGGTTCATGTCTTCTACATTATATTTCAATAGTATGCTTTTATCTACATCCATCATAGCTAAACCATGTTCTGAACAGTATACACTTCCAAAAAAACAGAATTTGACAGGACTGTAAGCCAATAAGAACACTGCATTGTTTGCATTAGCTTTCAAACATGCAGCAATGTTACGAGGACTCAGCAATTCCTGCATTCACCCTCTCCCACAGTTTGAATATATTTTGTAGAATAAGAACTGAAAAATTTGTCATTGTTGAGCTGAAACACTTCTGAGAAGACAGTTTAACCTCAGCTGATAAGCAATAACTAACTTGAGAAAAGTGACTACTGACTACGTTGTCCAATTTCGGTATGGAAGTCATAGGTTAGATTCACGTTTTTGATTTGGCAAAAGTTTAACGCCGGATGCCCGGGACCGGCACAATAAGACACTGGCTTGTATGAATCTCATCTCTATGTTGTACAGTACTGTAGATTCAGACTCGTCTGCAGCAGTACGGTTTCATGCCAAAAAAGAGTACTACAGATGCAGTATTTGCTTCGAGGATGTTGATAGAGAAGTACAGAGAAGGCCAGACGGACCTGCGTATTGCTTTCGTAGATCTGGAGAAAGCTTATAACAGGGTACCCAGAGAGGAACTGTGGTATTGTATGAGGAAGTCTGGAGTGGCAGAGAAGTATGTTAAAACGGTACAGGACATGTATGAGGACTGTAAGACAATGGTGAGGTATGCTGTAGGTGTGAGAGTTCAAGGTGGAGGTGGGACTGCATCAGGGATCAGCTCTGAGCCCCTTCTTGTTCGCTATGGTGATGGACAGGCTGACAGACTAGGTTAGACAGGAATCTCCATGGATTATGATGTTTGCAGATGACATTGTGATCTGCAGTGAGAGCAGGGAACAGGTGGAGGAGAAGCTAGAGAGGTTCAGTATTGTCCTGGAAAGGAGAAGAATGAAGGATAGCCGCAGTAAGACAGAGTACATGTGTGTGAATGAGAGGGACCCAAGTGGAAGAGTGAGGTTACAGGGAGAAGAGATCAAGAAGGTGGAGGATTTTAAGTACTTAGGGTCAACAGTCCAGAGCAATGGAGAGTGAAGAAGTGTGTACAGGCAGGATGGTACAGGTGGAGGAAAGTGTCAGGTGTGATGTGTGATTAGTTGATAGTTGAGCGCTGTAGGTGATGGCAGCCACTCTGTACGCTCCGCAGCAAAGTCTTTTATTTGGCATGTTTTTTGTACATTTTTACTACCTTTTCTACTTTTTAACATGTATCACATAGATATGACAGCCGAAAAACCGAGAGCCATCCCTCTCACTCATTCTAGAGAGAAGTTACTGGCTCTTAGAAACACGAAACATGGACAGAGACATGACATACTGGCTGAACTGAAGAGACGTTATCGTGGCTGCAAGGCTGGGCTGTATGTTGCCCTAATCTGGAGCTGCTGGCCGTTAGCATACGGCCATACTATTTACCCCGGGAGTTCAGTCACGTGATCTCCCTCTGTGTTTACATCCCTCCATCGGCCAACACAGCCGCTGCATGTGAGAAGATCATCAGTGTCGTTGCACGGCTGCAGACCAAACATGATTATTTCTGGAGACTTTAATCATGTCACCCTGGACACTGGCCTGGCTGCTTTCCACTAGGTTGTTAACTGCCACACACGGAAGAACAGGACGATCGACCTACTGTACACTATTGTTACAGAGGCATACAGAGTCACCACCCTGCCTCCACTGAGCAAGTCAGACCACAACCTGGTGTACGTCCAGACCCAGTACACCCCCCTGGTCTCTACATCTACCATCAGGAGATGGACTCCTGAAGCAGAGGAGGCTCTCAGAGACTGATACAACACCACAGACTGGGACGTACTGCTGGGTGGACATAGCAAGGAAATCGATGGGATGACCCACTGTCTGACGGACTACATTCAGTCATCTGCGCATGCGCGAGCAGGCTGCAGTTTCCTTTGCTCAGAGCGAGTTTGTTATGCATAATTTTGTGTTTTTTTCTATGTTTCTGCGTGTATTTTTTTTAAACGTAAAATTAGATAATGTTAATGTATAGTAATATGCTAGTGTACTCCAGGGAGGAGTTGATGTCCATGAGGGTCAAAGGAGACCCAGCAACACGCGGATATCGCGGATGCCGAGCGGGTCGCGTTGAAAGGACTAGACTAACGGCTAGAGCCACTAACCGGAGGAGAGTCAAGCCCTCCGTCCCCTCCGTCATCATGGGGAACGTGAACTCGCTACCGAACAAGTTGGACGAACTGACGGCGCTGTGCAGGACTGAACAGCGCTACCGGGAGACCAGCTTGTTTGTGTTCTCAGAGACGTGGCTAACTGGCGACGTGCCAGACGCTAACGTCGGACTAACCGGCTTCTCCTCCATACGAGTGGACCGGGACACGAACACCGCCGGTAAGAAGAAAGGAGGTGGATTAATCATCTATACCAACGATAGATGGTGCCATCCGGGACATGTGACGGTGAAATCAACACTGTGAAACGCGATCTGGAGCTAACAGCTGTTAGCATCAGACCCTACTACCAGGCGCGTGAATTCTCACACGTCATTGTCCTCGCTGTCCACATCCCTCCACGGGCGGACCCTGAAACGGCACGAGAGACCATCTGTGGCACCACCTCTGCTCTTCGGACCCGGCACCCGGAGGCGCTCGTCATTATCACCGGTGACTTTAACCACGTCACCTTGGACTCATCTCTCCCCACAATGGTCCAGTGTGTAGACTGCCCCACACGAAGAACAGAACCATCGATCTGTTCTACGCTAATGCTAAGGAGGCATACACCGCCACCCCCCTCCCTCCACTAGGTAAATCAGATCATAACCTAGTGTACCTACAGCCCACCTACATCCCGCTGGTGAAACGGCTGCCATCAACAACACGACAGGTCAGGAGGTGGTCCCCGGAAGCAGAAGAGATGCTGAGGGAGTGCTTCCACACCACTGACTGGGATGTTATTGTGGGCTCACATGGGGAGGACATTGAGGGGGCAGCTCAGCGTTTTACAGACTACATGAACTTCTGTGTGGACACCGTGGCCCCTGTCAGGACAATCAAGTGTTACCCCAACAACAAACCATGGGTAACCAAGGAAGTCAAGGCTGTCCTGAACAGGAAGAAGCGGGCGTTCAGGAGCAAGAACGAGGAGGAGATGAGGAAGGCCCAGCAGGAAGTGAGACTGTTATAACTGCAGACCTGGTGACGACAACGCTGAGGAGGCTCCATCCCTACAAGGCGGCTGGACCAGATAAGGTCTCCCCAAGACTCCTCCGAGCCTGTGCTTCGGAACTAGGGGACCCACTGCAACAATTGTTCAACCTCAGTCTGCGGCTGGGGAGGGTCCCGTCACTGTGGAAGACCTCCTGCATTGTCCCTGTACCCAAGAAAGGACGCCCTACTGAGTTCAACGACCACCGACCGGTCGCTCTTACCTCCCACGTAATGAAGACCCTAGAGCGACTGGTCCTGGAGCTCATGCATCCACAGGTGCAGGGTGCTATGGACCCTCTCCAGTTCGCCTATCAGGCCAAGGTTGGGGTTGATGATGCTGTCTTGTACCTCCTCCACCGCATACTCTCCTACCTGGACGCCGGGGGCTGTGCCGTCAGAGTGCTCTTCTTCGACTTTTCAAGTGCCTTCAACACCATTCAGCCCCGGCTCCTGCAGGATAAACTGACCTCCATGGCTGTGGACCCCTACCTCGTGAGCTGGATTACGGACTACCTAACGGACAGACCCCAGTACGTCCGTATGGGGGACTGTTTGTCTTCTATGGTGACCAGCTGCACGGGGGCGCCACAGGGGACCGTTCTATCGCCCATTCTCTTCACCCTCTACACATCAGACTTCAAGCACAACTCGGATACATGCCACATACAGAAGTACTCCGATGAAACCGCAATAGTGGCATGTATCCGGGAGGGTGATGGGGGGGGGGTACAGGGCATTGGTGGCTGACTTCGTGGAGTGGTGCCAACAGAACCAGCTCCAGCTCAACGTCTCCAAGACAAAGGATATGGTTCTGGATTTCCGGCGGGCACCTCCCTCTCCACAGCCTGTGATCATCAAAGGCAGTGAGGTGGAGGTGGTAGAAAACTATAAGTACCTGGGACTGCAGCTAGACAGCAGACTGGACTGGTCACTCAACTCGAAATGTGTGTACAAGAAGGGGCAGGGCAGGATGTACTTCCTGAGGAGGCTGGCCTCCTTCAACATCTGTCCTAAGCTCCTTCTCATGTTCTATCAGTCTGTAGTCTCCAGTGTGCTGTCATACGCCATTGTGTGTTGGGGTGGGGGGGCCAGGAAAATTATATATATATATATAATTTATTTATTTATATTATTTTTTTAATTTTTATAATGTTTTATATTTTAATTCAATTTTATACTGTTTATATTTTAATTTTATTCTGTTTATATTTTAGTTATAGTTTAGTATATAAGTCCTGTTAGTGCTGCATGTGTTTGTCTTGTGGTATGTCCTGTGATGTCAGTGTTTCTTTTTCTCCTGGTGTTTATCCAGTATTATTTGTTATGTAATGCCTGAGCAGTGGATATATACAATTTCCTCCGGGATTATAAACTAACTCTCTCTCTCTCTCTCTCTCTCTCTCTCTCTCTCTCTCTCTCTCTCTCTCTCTCTCTCTCTCTCTCTCTCTCTCTCTCTATCTATCTATCTATCTCAACTTCTCCTCAACTTCTGTGTAGATGTGGTTTCCCCCCACCAAGACAGTTCGGTGCTATCCAAATAACAAGCCGTGCACAGGTCGTTAAGGATGTCCTCAACAGGAAAAACAAGGTTTTCAGGACGAAGGATGAAGAGGAGATGACAGAAGCACAGTGAGAGGTCAGGCACTGCATAAAGGAGGCTAAAGACTCCTACAGAAGGAAGGTGGAGAAGCAGCTGAGCACCAACAGTATGAGGGACGTCTGGGAAGGTGTGAGAAACATCACTGGGCACAAAGCCAGGACCAGAACACAGGTGGAAGGGGTGCAGAGAGCCAACAACCTGAACGACGTCTTCAACAGGTTCAACAACCCCCCCCCCCACAGCACCCCCTATCACCCTCCACCCTCAAGACCTCAGCAGCAGCTCACCAGCCTCACCCCTATCCCATGGGCTCCTTCCCCCCTCCACAGCAGCAAAGTGGCCCCTCTCCACCACCCCACCCCCTGCCCGTCTCCCTCCTCCCAGCTCCCCCTCACCCCATTCAAACTCCCCCCACAGCCTCCACACGTCTGTAGGTATAAGGGAGCTCCCCACCATCCCTCTTCCCCCGTCCCTCCTTCTCCTCCAAACCTACTGACCCCCTCTCTGCAGCAGCGGAGCTGTCCCCCTCAGCCCCCCTTCCCACGAGCACTCCTCCTCCCCCCATCCCACCACCTATTCTACCTCCCTCAAGCCCACCTACACCTATCGTAGCAAGCCCTCCTCTCTGTCAAAACCCCTTCCCTCCAAACCCCCCAGCTCCTACCACCATCACAGTCTCCTCCCGTCTTCACGGCGGACCAGTTAAGAGGAGAACTGAGGAAGCATCTGCGCCGCTGAACTCAAGGAGCCACTACAACGGGTCTTCAACCTGAGCCTGCTTCTCAGGAAGGTGCCCTCTGGAAGACGTCGTACATCGTTCCAGTTCCCAAAAAGAACCGGCCCAGCGAGCTGAACAAATTCTGACCGGTGGCGCTCACATCACATCTGATGAAGACTCTTGAGCGGCTCTTCCTCAGTCTCCTCAGGCCAAAGGTGAAACATGCTGAGGACTCTTTGCAGTTTGCCTACTGGGAAAAGGTCAGCGTGGAAGACGCCATCCTCTACATGCTACACCGAGCTCATTCACATCTGGACAAGGAAAGCGGTACTGTGAGGATCCTTTTTCTGGATTTTTCAAGTGCCTTTAACACCATCCAGCCCTGTATACTACAGGAAAAACTCCTACAAATGCGAGTGGACCCCGGCCTGGTTGATTGGATCCAAGACTACCTCACCAATAGACCACAGTTCGTCAGGCTAAAGGACGCTACGTCTGATACTGTGATCAGCTGCATCGGTGCTCCATAGGGGACTATTTTGTCCCCAATCCTCTTCTCCCTTCTGCTACAACTCAGAACTGTGTCACATCCAGAAGTACGCAGATGACACAGCTATCGTGGGATGTATCAGGTACAATGAGGAGGAGGAGTATAGATGCCTGGTGAAAGACTTTGTTGACTGGTGTCACAGCAACAGCCTGCAGCTCAACACGTCCAAAACTAAAGAGCTGGTCATTGACTTCAGGAGGAACAGACCCCAACCTAGACCAGTTCTGATAGGAACGGAGGAGGTGGAGATTGTGCAGACCTATAAATATCTTGAGCTTTGGCTGGACAACAAGCTGGACTGGACCAGCAACACGAGGCAGCTGTACAAGAAAGCGAAGAGCAGGATGTTCTTTCTGAGGAGGCTGAGGGCATTTAACATCTGCAGGAAGCTCCTTTGGATGTTCTATCAGTCTGTGGTTGCCAGCGTCCTGTCGTTCGCTGTGGTTTGTTGGGGAGGGAGCGTGACTAAGGCGGATCTCTCCAGGCTGGAAAAGCTGATCGGGAGGGCCAGCTTGGTGGCCGGGATGAAGCTGGACCCTCTGGCAACGGTGGAAGAGAAGAGAACCTTGGACCTACTGCTGGACATCATGGACAATGTCAGCCACCCTCTGCACATCGTAGCAAACAACCAGAGAAGCCTGAGAAGCCTGAACATCTAGAGGCTGCGCCTCCCAACATGCAGGACAAATAGACTTAAGAACTCGTTCATCCTCCGAGCCAATAAACTGCTCAAATCCTCTCTGGGAGAGATAAAGAAGAAGAGAGTCCACACGAGAGCTGAGAAATGACACAAACAATTCACCAAAAACAATGCAAACACTATAGACATTTCAATATACCCATACTTAACTAGGCCTGTTTATTTTTATTTCTATACCTATGATGATTTTCTATGTGTATATTCTTGATGGGTTATTTATTAAACTTTCTATTTGGTGTTGTATTACCTTCTATGTGCTGGTGCTTTCTGTGTGTTTTTCTGTGTTTTGTGTAATTACTATGCTGTGTGCGACGGAGAAATTAATTTCCCTGACGGAACCTCCTTAAGGGATAAATAAAGTTATACTCTACTCTACTCTACTCTCTACTCTGATTGAAGAGCTTCAGCTAAAATGAAAGGTGTACAAAACTGTGGTGAGACCAGCGATGTTGTTTGGTCTATAGACAGTGTCACTGAGGAAAAGACAGGAGACAGAGCTAGAGGTAGCAGAGATGAAGATGCTGAGGATCTCTTTGGGAGTGACCAGGAAGTATAGAATCAGGAATGACCACATCAGAGGGACAACTAGAGGTTTTGGAGATGAAGTCAGAGAGTCAGACTGAGATGGTTTGGACATGTCCAGAGGAGAGATAGTGAGTATATTGGTAGAAGGATGCTGAGTTTTGAACTGCCAAGCAGGAGGCCTAGAGGAAGACCAAAGAGGAGGTTTATAGATGTAGTGAAAGAGGACATAAAGGTATTTGGTGTGAGAGAAGAGGATGCAGAAGACAGGGTTAGATGGAGGCAACTGATTCGCTGTGGTGAACCCTGAGGGGAAAAGCCGAAAGGCAAAGACGAAGATTATGATTTTAAATTATGCTTGTTTTTTCTTATTATGTTATCTTATCATCATACTAGAGTGCAGAGCACATTAAAATAGAAGAAAGTGTGTTTGTTCCCTGTGGACCTGCTTCACACGACTGAGTGATAACCCTCACTGAGGGGAATATTGCACCACTGGCCTCCTATTGCCTTATCTGTGTGAATGAGTTCAATAAAGAATAAGGGTAAATAAATCATGGCTTGGCAGACAAAGGGAATGACAGTGTCTCGAATGTAACTCTGGTTTACAACTGAGACTGACAGCTGATTCCAGATAACTTTCTAACTGCATCAAAATATAATTATTTAATATTAAGTTTTCAAGCTTTAACTCTGCAAAAAGTGATTGTTTTCGAAGTATACCTCTAAAGGTTTAAAAAAAAAAAAGAGGTTCGTGGTTTTAGAATGCCTCTGGATTTCGAAGCTGTATTAGTGGGAAAGACGCACCTGCAAGGCTTGCCATTACATCATAAAATCTAAGAGACACGTTTCACAGGGGATTTAAGGAAAATGTCAACGCTTGATTTCTGCATCAATAATCAGATTTAAAGCTTATTCAAATGATACCCATGTAGTACAACCTGTCTAATGTGAAAATCTGTGAATTCATATTTAAAACATTGCTTGTCTTACCCCTCAACCATCTTTTATTAGTAAAATTCAGTGAATTGCTGCCAGAGTCCACTGCCTGTATGACAGAAGTTCTCTTTCACCCACAACCATTGATTTGATTGCCAATGCTTGATGAAAAAGGAACTGTTCTAGTCAGTGTGTTATAAAAGCTCCTCCTCTCAAAATGTAAAGCCATGTGATATTTGATAAGATGCAATCAATCCCTTAAAGCTCCAATACTATTAGTCGTTACGGGGGTTTAATGGCAGTCATTACCATCCAATAAAGACCTCAAGGTGGTTTCAGGGGCCTCTTTCAGCCACGGAAAATAATGTTCTCAGAGCATAATAATTCCAATTCAGGGCCTTATTCTTATTAAGTTGGACAGCCTAGATCAACCATTGTCAGTTATTGTAAGTATGCATGCCTTATTGATATATAGAAGTAATCTGCAGTTGGTGGGGCTCTGAGGGTAAGGGGCACCAGCTAAGATGTGTTTTAAAGTTACTGCAAATGGGAAAATGATATTATTTGTAGACATACGCATTTGTGCACCACTGTGGGGGGGAAGAAATATTCAGTTACATCCGGACTCCAACTAATACCAGATTACATTCCAGATTTTCAAGGAATGTAACAATATTTTAACAGAAAAAGGTGTAGGTATGAAAAACATATAACTACTTTGCAGTTAAATAATAACAATTATTTGATTTCATGTTCCCATCTTGAACATACATCAGATTGCAGTGACGCCTGTGGACTCTTCATTTTTTCTTCCTCCCAGAAGGCGTACCATTATGTCATGGTAAATACGGCACCTGCAGCTAACAGTCCTGACTGAAGCTGGTGGAAAACAACTGCCCCCTGTGGTTTCATTTTAGGATGCTGATTGGCTGATATAAATGTCATTCATTAGTATCTTGAACTGGTTTTTGACTAAACAGCTACATAACTCCACCTGCTGACATTGATTTATCCACTGCCCCAAAGCTGAACTGCAGATAGAAAGGTGGAGAGGACTGACAGGAAAAGCACATATTTTTCACAGATTATATTCCATCACCTGTTACACACACCTTGTTTGACATTTCAAACAAATGCTGACAGCTTGTGAAGTTTTCTATTGCAATTATTTTGAGTAGGTATCACAAATAGTAGTGTTTTAGTGTGTATTGCGCTGTGACTCAGGGATGTGGTGCCCTAGCGCCCTCTATTGACCAGTCATCAATGCGCAGTACTGTCGCACAGGTTGAAGAAAGATTTGGCAAAATTCCTAAGACATGGCAAAATATTTATGATGAAATATGTGGCTACCAACGTTCATTTATCTCTTAAATTTGGTAAATGGCCGCTAAAGACACTCAATTATTTGATAAATGTTTTTAGGAGTGCTTACAGGTTCTTATTCCTATAATCTTACCTACAAATTCAGATTTAAAAAAAAAATCACATTGTGTTCAAAAAATCACATCGTGTTCAGAATCATGGTGTTTCACTTCAGCTATTATCACTGCATTTTCCATAACCTCCATCATCAACCGTGTGCATTTTTCAAGTCTATATTATGCATATTAGTCCTTATTTTGAAATACCATAATGTAATAGAACAGTGGCCTCTGTGGCACATAATATGAAGGCATAAAAAATTACTCATTTAAATGTAAAACACTCCAAAATTTGACTTTTGAGGCACAAAGAGGTGATATTTTTCAGGATTTTCAAATGCTTTTAAACCCTAAACCATAACATTACGACAGGAAATGGTCCACATTGTGTGTACTTCTTGCACTACGCATAGGCACATCACCAACCTCTAAACAAATACCAGCCATTAAAAGACTGGACCTTCTGACGTTCAGAATTTTCTGCAATTTTTTTATGATTCCATTAGAAAAAAGAATTTTAAGGTGAAAGGAGGTCATTTATTAACAGCCAGTCCCCAACAGATTGAAGTGTACTGACACACACTGACACTTCAATCTGCAACCACAACATTTTCTGTGTTGTACTTTTTGCAGGGATCAGGGCTGTATGTCATCTTCAGATGACTGCAGTGCTGTTGGTTCTGCTGAACCCGTCCGCTCCTCTTTGACAGGGTTTGGTCCCCCATATCGGAGCTGCTCCCCAGATTGTCCCTCCGTAACAGTAAGATTCGCCGTTTACATCTTCACGGTTACCAAACGTGACATCAAGGTACAGGTCACTTGAAAATACACAATAATTAATAATTAACAGTTAGCAGCACCATAGTACGAAGTGTTAACATCTATCCATGTCAATTATTCTTTGCTTAGAACTTTGCTCACCCGGGTATTGATTGGGATCTGGACTCAAACTTGCGGATTTGTCTGCGCGTTAAAGCACGCACGACTGAACGCCGCTGGACAAAGAGGTTTGTGTGTCCGAATGGATGTCGAGAAGATACTGGCAGGATGGAGATCAGAAGGGTCACGGGAACGGGCGGTGAGCACAAGTTACTGAACTGGAAGAGCAATCACCCGAAACAAGCACTTCATGGTGGGTTTTGGCTGCGTTGGCTCCAATTAAAAGTTTTAGAATGAAAAGAAAAATTAATCATGAAAAAGTCCCAAATAATATAACGGCCAGCCACATGTCACCTGTCACAGTTATGACAAGAAAAAAAACCCACAACTTACCTCCGTTTATCTCAGTTCCAGCGTGCAATAGGTTGCGTGTTTGAGAAAAATAAAAATAATGTCCACGTTCCACTAAATCAAACATTGGTAGGTCGAACAGTAAGAGAAAGCAGGGATGAGCGCGTCCCTTCGATGGCCACTCGTTTTCACGTGGGTCGTTGTCGTGCGTTTCATTTGACAGGAGATGCGCTCAGCCAGATGTTCAGAGCGCAAATGGGCGGTCTGGAGGCGCATGAGTCCATACTTCATTAGGTGACGTCGGTGGTGATGGGGTTGTGGGGGAGGGGTGGTGGTGATGGGGTGGTGGTGATGGTGATGGGGGGGGGGGGTGCATGATGGCTTCATATCAGCCTGATGGCAAGCATGAAATACGACGTAAAAAATATTTTTACTTCACGTTTTTTTTCCTTTCCATTTTCAATCATTTGGAGTTGACAGATGACTTGCTGAATGGAGTTGAAATAAGACATATCATTCATATAATGCCTTAATGTATAACAGAAAAGGCTGAGAAGGATCCATACGGGTCAGAACAAACATCTGGTAGCACCTCAAAACATCATATCAAAGAGGTTAATTCAATATGAAACTGAAGAGAGAGATGCTTAAAGAGGGGGAAGTTTATCACAATAAATGACCCATGGTTAAAGCACCAACGTCACCAACACCTTTACTTTTCATGTGTAATTTATTTTCATTTGTTGTCATGGTTTCTCCAGGACATTTCAAATAAAAAAGTTGCTAAAGAATAGAATCAGGTAATATAGAATATAAACCATTGACCTTTGTTAACATGACGTTTAAAATATAACATAACGTAAAAAAACAGACAATTTTCTCTGCAAACTGCTTTTGATTATGACTGTTCATTTCTTTAACAAAATGCATTTGAAATAAATGGCTGAATATGCAGACATTCACAGGATTTCTTTCTTACTGTTACACAAGTGAGTGTCACAGTCAGGAAATTTTTCCACTCTAAATATAAAATTTCACACAGTTGTATATATGTACAGGCCTTAGCGTGTTCTCTCTCTCTCTCTCTCTCTCTCTCTCTCTCTCTCTCTCTCTCTCTCTCTCTCTCTCTCTCTCTCTCTCTCTCTCTCTCTCTCTCTCTCTCTCTCTCTCTCTCTCTCTCTCTCTCTCTCTCTCTCTCTCTCTCTCTCTCTCTCTCTCACACACACACACACACACACACACACACACACACACACACACACACACACACACACACACACACACACACACACACACACACACACACACACAAAAGCCCTGTTGGCATGTAGAAATATAATATATATTGTTATATTTTATTATATTATATTACATTATATTATATTATATTATACAGTATACAGTATACAGTATAGACCAGCTTGTTTGTGTTCTCTGAGACATGGCTAACTGGTGACGTGCCAGACGCTAACATCGTACTAACCGGCTTCTCCTCCGTACGAGCGGACCGGGACACGAACACCGCCGGTAAGAAGAAAGGAGGTGGATACGGATACGGGAAAGGGTGCAGCACTGTGGGGGGCAATATTGAACGAGCGAATGAACTAAACAGCTTTTTCAATCGGTTCAGCTCCCCCACCACTCCCGACTCCTCGTCCCAGGCCTCTTCCGGTCCTGCAAACCGCTCCCCTTATGCTCCCTCCTCCTGTGCTTCCTCTCCTCCCACCCCTGCCACTTCTCCCGAGCCCACTCCAAGAACTGCGAAGCTCAACGGCCCCACCACTGGACTTCCAACCTCGCCACAACCTCCTGCTCCCACCACGACCGAGACCGTCATCACTGCAGACCTGGTGATGACAACGCTGAGGAGGCTCCATCCCTACAAGGCGGCTGGACCAGATAAGGTCTCCCCAAGACTCCTCCGAGCCTGTGCTTCGGAACTAGGGGACCCCCTGCAACAATTGTTCAACCTCAGTCTGCGGCTGGGGAGGGTCCCGTCACTGTGGAAGACCTCCTGCATTGTCCCTGTACCCAAGAAAGGACGCCCTACTGAGCTCAACGACCACCGACCGGTCGCTCTTACCTCCCACGTAATGAAGACCCTAGAGCGACTGGTCCTGGAGCTCATGCGTCCACAGGTGCAGGGTGCTATGGACCCTCTCCAGTTCGCCTATCAGGCCAAGGTTGGGGTTGACGATGCTGTCTTGTACCTCCTCCACCGCATACTCTCCTACCTGGACGCCGGGGGCTGTGCCGTCAGAGTGCTCTTCTTCGACTTTTCAAGTGCCTTCAACACCATCCAGCCCCGGCTCCTGCAGGATAAACTGACCTCCATGGCTGTGGACCCCTACCTCGTGAGCTGGATTACAGACTACCTAACGGACAGACCCCAGTATGTCTGTATGGGGGACTGTTTGTCTTCTATGGTAACCAGCAGCACACGGGGGCGCCACAGGGGACCGTTCTATCCCCCATTCTCTTCACCCTCTACACATCAGACTTGAAGCACAACTCGGATACATGCCACATACAGAAGTACTCCGATGACACCGCGATAGTGGCATGTATCCGGGAGGGTGATGGGGGGAGGGGGTACAGGGCATTGGTGGCTGACTTCGTGGAGTGGTGCCAACAGAACCAGCTCCAGCTCAACGTCTCCAAGACAAAGGAGATGGTTCTAGATTTCCGGATAGATAGATAGATAGATAGATAGATAGATAGATAGATAGATAGATAGATAGATCTATCTATCTATAATAAATATAAATATAATATGTTATACAGTATATTTCCAATGTCTTGGTATAATGTTTGTATAGCGACTTCAATTTTAACCAATGCACTTACTCAGTAGTCTTCTGTACATATCCAAGAGCGGCATCCTGCTTAATTATAGACTTCAAATTGGTAGGGTGCCAAACCACAATATTCTTCAGCCGTTGCTAAATATCAGTTTCAGTGAGTTATTTCCATGCTGATTTACTCTGATGATTATTTTTTCAATGATTAACTGACCTCTTGAAATGCCAGACAAAATTAAACTTGACGATTAAATGACACTTGAAATACACAAACATATTCAAGTCACAACAGAGTAAGTAAGAACACAAAGATAAGACATTAAGTAAAACTGGAAAACTACACGCTATTACTGAAAACAAAAATGGCAACCAAAAAGTCTGAATGCTTACATTGCAAATAATGTCCTAATGGATGAGATTGTGTGAATAGATTCTCAGTCTAATGCTAAATGTTCTTCATTGGTATTGCAGCCTAACAGGCCTGATGGTGACAGCACAACAATGGTGTTACTTTTAGAACTGTTTGTTAAAGAAAATTTATCATCAAACAGTCATACATGCTCCAAATTTCATGAACATGGAAGCCCCATTGAGCATAAATATTTACAGCTATCTGACAGCTAAGAACCAAGAAGTCCATCACTCAGTTTATAAAACAAAATTATATTCACACCTATTAACCCATTTATAAAGACTTGTTAACAGCTTTTGGTTCGCCATGAATGCAATTTCAAAACATTTGACGCAATGGTAAAATTCAGAATTAGTATTAAAATATATATCTTCCTGTTAACTATTGCAATCGTGAAATAAAACATCCTATATGGTCTTGATATCTGTTTTAATAAAAACAAATTTAACACTAATATAAATTCTCTTTTCTGCAATCGTCTAAATCATAGTGTGAAGAGATCTTTGCCTTCTAACTTGGCAGGCAGCTCAGCTCAAGCCCTGACTTCAGCAAATTTACTAATCTAAAAATGTTGGAGGCATTTACATGGGTACCAGCTTTCTCCTTTCAGCACTCCTGATTTATGTGCATTTGATGAATCTCGTCAGAAAGCTTATAATGACCCATATATTGCCTGAATTTTCACTGCTTTTCAGAATTAATACCTCAGCGGCTAACACACAGAATTGTGCTGCCAGTGAGGCAATTGCCTTCACATGGTCTGGTGTACTCTTTTCTCTTGTACTCCACATTTACTTTTCTGAGTGGCTACAGATTTTTTATCACGTCAAAAGGTAAAGTATTCTCATCTTGTCAGGCTAAAATACAGAAGTCAAACCATTTTTTTAAAATCAATTTTACGTGATTGCCAAGGAAGTAACTTCCTGGGCAAGTAACCATGCTTAGAAGCATGTTTTTTTTTCAAACTTCACCTGTAGGGACGAGACACAGTGTGAATTGCACACAGGAATTGTGCAGCATGAAGAAGAGACACGGCTTTAAGATTTAATCATTTTGGTCCAGACAGACCTACTAATGGAACATGGTTTACAGGTATTTCTCAGTTTTTTCCTCTTCATCCCTTTCTTGACTTCATCTTCATCCCTTCATCCCCGTATAGTAGTGAGTCACAGTTATCCAGCAGCTATAATCATAGCTTTTCATTTTACTTTGCAATACACTGAGGAGCAAACATGATTTGATGAAATGGTGACTTACTCTGCAGCAGTGAAATGACAGATTTCACAATGGATGAGAGGCTTGATGCTCCACATTACCTCAGTTGCTCTGAAAAGGAATGTCGCTGCTGTACACTGTCTTCATGAGTGCAACTTAGTGAACGTTTCACGATTGAATTCAAACAGATTTAGCTAAATTCTGCTAGAATAAAGCTCAAATTGGGAAAAAGGACTGTGTGTCCAACTCTTAGCTTTCTATTTGGATGCTAGATGCAAATTTGTTGACTGAAAAGATTATAGTAATCATCAAAACTAAAAATTATGTTGAGGATAGATTTGTAGATAAAAAAATCCTTGGATAGTGGAAGAAAGAAAGAGAATGTATATTGATGGAAAATGAACACATTTACAATGAAAGTGTTGAAATTACCTTTGGTCATTCTTTGGTCGGTGGATTGCTGTTGACGCTGTTTCTTGCTTGCTGCGTTTCGTCGTATATCTGGTGGGGTTATGCCTGCTAGAAGGTATAGACATTCTGTTGGTGTGGATTTCAGACAGCCTGTGATGAGGCGACAGCTAGCATTGAGGGCAGGATCCAGCGTCTTAGCATGGGCAGCTCGCTCCCATACTGGGCAGGCATATTCTGCAGATGAGTAGCTGAGGGCAAGTGCGGTTGACCTCAGAGTCTGTGGGTTGGCACCCCAGGTTGTGCCAGTGAGCTTGTGAATGATGTTGCTCCTCGCACTCAATTTGCACTTAGTTTTCTCTATATGGGTCTTAAAAGAGAGGGTTCTATCCAGGTTTACCCCTAGGTAGACTGGGTGCTCACAGTGTTCAAGGGGGGTTCCTGACCAGCTGACCATCAGGTGTCGCTTTGCTTCACGGTTTCTAAGGTGGAAGGCACACACCTGTGTCTTAGATGGGTTAGCACATAGGTGGTTCTCTTCATAGTAGGGTGTTAGCTGTGCCAGAGCGTTGGAGAGTCTGTCTTCCATAACTTTGAAGTTGGTATCCTGTGCAGCTATGCCAAGGTCATCTGCATAGATGAAGCGCCGAGTGTCTGCACTTTTTGGCTGGTCGTTGGTGTAGACTTTGAAGAGAAGTGGTGCAAGGACACTTCCCTGTGGAAGGCCATTTTTGAGTCTTCGCCACCTGCTTTTCTTTCCTCCTAGCTTGACAAAGAAGTGCCTATTCTCAAGAATGCTTTCAATCAGCTCAGTCAGACGGATGTCTCTTATAATCTCCAGGATCTTACTGAGGAGACGTCTGTGGTTGACTGTGTCGTAAGCAGCTGAGAGGTTGACAAATACCACTCTGGTTACCATCCCTTCCTCATAACCATCTTCGATGTACTGAGTGAGGTTGAGTACTTGGCTAGTTGTTGACTTGCCAGGGCGGAAACCTGCTTGTTCAGGGATGAGATTTTTGTCGATGTAGGAACCAATTCTGTTGAGGATCAGACGAGTCATTAGGTAATAACCGATCTTCAGGTAAGTCAGACATGAACTGCGCACCTTTAGTACCACCCAGTCTCCTACAATAAACACACTTTGGAATCTCTTTCCTGATTGCAGAGTGGTATCCAATATTTTTGCTTTGGGCTTGACAGTAAATGTTTTCAGCCACATTGAACAACAGATTCATGGACGCTCCTGATGATTAGGGTTGTCCCGTGATTGTCTTTTGGCAGAATAGATGGATTCTTGCTTGAGATGGCGTAGCTGACTTGACCTACGTCTTCCAACTCTTATGATACCTTCCTGGAAATTTGGATTAAGTTTATAGATGTGACTGTTCTTTCTTACAACCATTTCTCTTCTCAGATATGCTAGTTATCTTTTATATTCTGTTGATTGGCAAAACTGTATTATGGACATTTCAGCTTTCAGTAGGTCATCTTTGGATAGCAGTTTTGTCTATTTCTTTTTCAAATTATATATCTCTTTTCCTTCTTGCATGCTTCTTTCAGTACTGACATCGAAAACAATGCCAGTCTGAAAAACGGGTGGTGAACTTACTGTATTTATATCTTCCATCCACACAGGTATCGCTTGTAGTGAAAACCTTCACTTCAATCAATCAATCAAGTTTTATTTATAAAGCGCTTGGCTCATTGGTAGAGCAGACGCCCCATGATCAGAGATCGGCAGTTTGATTGTCGCTCCCGCCAGCCATCTTCGGAGTGTGAGATGAGGCACACTTAAGCGAGGCGCCATCCCCCTGACAAGTTGCTCAATTGGGGCGCACCACGAGATCGCTGCTCGTCACTCCGCATCCCCCTGTATTGTACTAAATTGCATGCCTACAGGCCCCTAGTGTGTTGTGTGTTTGTTTCAGGGGCCTGTACAAGAATTTGTATCCATGTTTGACATATATGTACAGGTATGTGTATAGTATGTGCTATGTGGAGTGAAAAGATAATTTTCCCGTTTGGGGACAATTAAACAAAATGTAGCTCAATGTTTAATTATTTTAAGATTAAAATAATTAAACATTGAGCTACATTTTGCTGATTGGGAATATTTTTTATTCATTTAGTTAATTTTTTTTGGATATGTTAATATAACACACTTCACACCTTCATCACATTTACAACATCATTAACAACATCTGAAAAAAAAGGGCTGACGGGTAGAAGCCAATAGGCCTGTGAAATTCCCATCCCCCAGAATCAACAAACATCGCTCTCATTACAATACGTCATCCATTGTATTTTGACAAGAGTTAATACTCATATCCACTTCCAGATATTAGCCTTTTAAACCTAGAGCATAACCATGTTTACATTCTTCCCAGAAACAGCAAGGTTTGTTAACATCATAGATAGACAAAAGAAGAAGTTGACCTTGCCAGTGTTCTCCACAAGAATGTAATGATCATATTCACCACTTTCAGCAGACAGTGTTTATACAAGAATTAACCAGTTTGTTACATACACTTTAACAGTTTCACATGATATTATTTAGTCAAAATATATCAACATGCTCCTTAAGGTCTCAAACTTAATGTTATCCCATGTTAATAAAGTGTACTTCTTCTTCTTCTTGTACAGGGACTGTGCCGGACAGCAAAGATCCTTTCCCTGAGGTCCACATCAGTCCCCTGTTTGGAGAACTGGAGGGTCCTCTCCTCGGAGATGAACGACAAATCAGCCTGCACACGGCCAACAAAAAAATACTGTACAAACAATGTGTAAAAGTAATCAACAAGAAAAGCCTGTGTAACAGAGCACCCACTACCTGGGCCAACAGGATGACGGGAAACGGACCTGACCCACAGAAGAAGACTTCTGTACAAACCTCCCTTCAAGAGAAAAACAGCCGACCTCCAGTGGAGAATTTTACATGGTGCCATCGGTTCCATTGCTTGTATCTCTATTTTTAACCCTGCTGTGTCCAGCCAGTGTCCCTTCTGTCCCCTTCGTGAGACAGTCTTTCATGCTTTTAGTGAGTGTGGGAGACTTGCAGTGCTCTTCACTCTTCTAACGAATGTTTTTAATTTGTTCAGCGAAAATTTTAGTATCAGGAAATTAATCTACGGTGCTGGGTACAATAACTCGAATCAGAGAAAGTGGCAGCTTTTAAATTTTATCTCTGGAGAGGCAAAACTCTAGTTGATGATCACCTCACTTTTGCAAACTTCCTGATATAATGCAATAATTTTTAAATTGTATTTCCCTTTGTTTATCGGTGTTTAGTGTTTTTGAAGTTTCATCTAATGAAAAATTGTTAAATGTTCTGAATGTGATTGAAGGTTTTTTGCAAAAATCAAAAAATCAAAATCTTCTTGAATTTGGTCTTACTTAGATTCAATGATAATTTGTTCCTGTCAGACCACATTTTTAATTTTCGTATTTCATCAGTGACCCTCCCCAGTAGTTAGTGCAATTCCCCCCCAGAACAAAAAATGCTAGTGTCATCTGCAAATAATACTAATTTTAATACCTTTGAAACTTTGCATATATCATTTATATAAAGAATAAACAGTTTAGGACCCAACACTGATCCCTGTGGGACGCCACAAGAAATGTCCAAGTATGACGATGAATGTTCACCCACCTTGACAAATTGTTTCCTGTTGCTCAGATAACTTTTCACCCAGTGCAGTACTAACCCCCTGATCCCATACCTCTCTAGTTTATTGACTAGAATTGCATGATTGTGTCAAATGCTTTTTTGAGATCTATGAATATTCCAATAGAGTGCAGTTTATGATCTATGGCATTGGTGATCTCCTCAATTGATTCTATCAATGCTAGTGATGTTGAAC
Organism: Antennarius striatus; assembly: GCF_040054535.1. Lineage (NCBI taxonomy): Eukaryota > Metazoa > Chordata > Actinopteri > Lophiiformes > Antennariidae > Antennarius > Antennarius striatus. Next base: position 10,574,764 of record NC_090778.1, on the reverse strand, counting down.
TGTTTGCTCTAAATCGATATTGACTGTCAGAGAGTAATTTATGTTTATCGATGAATTTATCTAGTCTATTGTTGAACAGTTTTTCTAGGATTTTGGAGAATTGTGGAAGCAAGGAAACAGGCCTGTAATTTGTGAAGTGGTGTCTATCCCCAGTTTTATACAGCGGTACAACTTTAGCTGTTTTCATGCTGTTAGGACATTCACCAGTCTGGAATGATAAGTTGCAGATGTATGTTAGTGGTTCTGAAATCCCCTCAATGACCTTTTTTACAACTTTCATATCAATTTCATTTAAATCTGTAGATGTTTTACTTTTACATTTATTTACAATATCTATTACTTCCTTTCCTTCCACTGCTGTGAAGAACATTGAACTGGGATTCCTTTCTATAAGGTTGTCACTCCACTTCTCATATAAACATGGATCTGGGATTTCATCTGTCAGTTTTGGTCCAACATTTACAAAAAAAAACTGTTAAAACTGTTGACAACATCATCCATATTATCCATCTTCGTGTTATTTTCAACAAAACATTGAGGGGTAGCTCTGTTGTTTAGTACCATTTTTAGTAATACTGTTTAATGTCCCACATTCCTTTAATGTTGTTTTGGTATTACATAATATTGTGCTGTAATATTCCTTTCTACACACCCTTATAATATTAGTTAACTTATTTTTATATTTTTTGTATTTATTTTCTGCCTCTTTCGTTCATCTTCTAATGATCTCTCTATATAGTGTTGGTTTTTTTTGCAGGCGTTTTGTAATCCCTTTGTGAACCATTGTCGATCTTTGTACTTTTGATTTCTGTCACATTGTTTTATTGGACAATTTTTATAATATAATGATGTGAATATTTTTATAAAAGTTTCATATGCACTATCAATGTTTTTTTCATTATATACATTCTCCCAATTTTGTGCCAATAAGTCATTCTTTAATGTATTCATAGTTTCCTCTGTCCTCTTTCACCTGTATTTTAGTCTCTCCTCTGGGCGATTTCTCTGCTGGCTGTTATTATAAATAGTAAAAATTGGTAGGTGGTCACTGATATCATTTATTAATAGTCCGCTTACTGTATTATTTTCAATATCATTGGTCAATATGTTGTCAATTAGAGTAGCACCGTGGGTGTTGATTCTACTAGGTCTGGTGATTGTTGGATATAAACGCATGCTGTACATTGTATTGATGAAGTCATCAATTATTTGGTGCTTATTTGGATTTAACAAGTCAATGTTAAAGTCACCACAGATGAAAACAACCTTTTGGTTAGTTTTAGAAAAAAATTCTTCCTTCCATTCCTTGAATGCTTCAACACTAGAGCCTGGTGCTCTGTATATGCAACTGATTATTACATTTTTACTTTTTTCATTATACATTTCAATTGTTATACATTCTAACAAGTTATCAATAACAGTTTTCATATTTTCTACTACTTTACAACTCAAGTTTTTGTTCACATATACAGCGACCCCTCCTCCGCTCTTGTTCCTTCAGTTTGCACAGTGAAGTTCATATTGATCCAGTTCAAAATCCATTCCTTTAACTGTATTGATCCATGTTTCTGAGATTGCAATTATTTGGAATGGTATAAACTGATCTAAATATTCCTTGATTTTATTGAAGTTTGTATATAAACTTCTACTATTGAAATGTATTATTGATAGTTTGTTGTCCAAATGTATATATATATATATATATATATATATATATATATATATATATATATATATATATATATATATATACACATATATTCAAATATATGTATAAATATATATACATTTTGATATAATATGACTTAGGCCAACACTGGGTCAGAGTTCTATTTTTAGGTTAGAGGGGTTTTATCCAATCAAAATTCAGATAGCTTTTGTTGCCAGGTGCAATGAAATCTTCCCAGGACCTTCAGAATCTAGAATGCAGGTCTCCCTGCACATTGAGTGAACGGGAACATATAGTTAATATAGTTAGGGGTGGGTGTGACTCAGTGGTAAAGCGGGCGGTAGAGCGGTTCGTCCTATGATTTCAAGATCGGCGGTTCGATTCCCGGTCCCTCCAAAAAATACCTGGAGGATGAGCTGACATTGGGAAGTGCCGAGGAAGTGCACTGCCGAGGCGCCCTTGAGCAAGGTGCCGTCCCCTTTACAAATTGCTCATTTGAGGCGCACCAAGAAGGAGCTGGCTGCGACTCTACCTCCCTTGCATGCCTACAGGCCTTCTTGCGTGTGGTTGTGTGTATTAAAGGGGCGTGTACACACTAATATGCATGCGATTGTTTGACTAACAAAAACTAGAGTGTGCATTCTTAATTTCCCTTCAGGGATTATAACAGTGTATTAAATTAAATTAAATTAAAATTAAATAGACAGATGCAATAGTTGGCAACACTAAGGCCTTCTAGCTGGCTTCACGGTCACCTGATATGTATGTGTCCTGTGATTGGACACTCACTCTGAGAAGGCGGCGCTATGCAGATGCTATGCAGACGCACATTTGAAGAGAAGCTCTAGTGAGAGGAGGGTCCGATCCCTGAAGGAGCTTACCTGTTCTAGCAAACCTGTTCTAGCTAACGGAGTGTTCTTGAGGAATGAAAGGAGAATGGATTTTGTGTTTAAATAAGCCGTTTGAACAGCTGTGAGTACAAGCATTTCATTTATCTAAGTTTTCATATTTAATGTTCTCGTAATTTAATTTAATTTATATCAAATCAACTGTAACAAAATAAGAGAAGAAGAGGATTCAAAGGACAGGGCTAGATGGAGGAAATTGATTCGCTGTGGCGACCCCTGAAGGGAAAAGCCGAAAGGAAAAGAAGAAGAAGAACTGTAACAAAATAAAATGACAAATATACTAAAAATGAAAAAAAAAAGGTTGCTCTTCTGCAATGTGTGTGAATAATATGGCTCACTTGCGCAGCTGTGTGATTGTAGTGGAAATACACAAAGAGACTTGTGTCCCTGATGGAAAATAGCCTATACCTGATAGAGGGGATGCAACATCTAGCAGTGTGTTAGTGAATGTTTGTATTTCATTTCTCCAGCTGTGGTGTCATAAATGATGGTCATTTCAGTCGGTTTTGTTGTGACAGAGTTGTGTGATGTCTATAAAAGGTGTTGCTGCAGGGTTCTTTTGTGCCAGTGACAATAAAAGGAGTGGGGCTGATGCCGGTTTTTGTCCAATTTGAGAGAAGTTATAAATGTCCTGACAGCTACATTGGTGGCAGCGGTGGGAGTCACTCACAGTATTATGGGATGTATTTATGCATGTTTTACTATGGAGAACATCACTGAAGGCCTAGGTGTGTTACGCACTGCCCGCCACTGTGTTTCAACCACCTTTTCCTGGTTCATGGTTCTTAACAGAATAGAACAACCTTTTGTCTGCAAATGTCTGAGCCAGAATTTGCTGCGAAATGTTGTAGAACCTTCTGGATCCACAAAGGTATATGTATGAACTACCCTGTCATTCTTTTTCATTTAGTTTGCATTTTGATACACTGGCCCCAATATCACTCCATACATCTGTTTGATTCATGTCTACTAAAGAACTTGTAACAGCTGTATCTTTTGCATTTTCACCTTTCCAAGCAGTGATCTCCTCTTTGTTAATATGCAGAATTATGGGATGTCTGGGAGAGAACACACTTGACAGGTAAGCCTTTTTTGGCAACTTTTGCTCATATGACCTACTTCTAAAGACCCAAAGCACACTCCTTTTCTTTGGAGAAACTCCACTTTTTGTTCATAGTTTTTCTTTTTGAGTTGTGGACAACAATTGAGACAGGTTTCCCTTGGCATGAAACAGTCTGATTGGTTTAGTTTGAATCACTGAATCAACCTGTCCCCTTTCTGTTTTTAGAGAATGGGTCTGTTTCGGGGTGGAAAGCCAGACTCGTGTAGGACTTAGGCTTCCAAACTACAGATATGATAGGATTTTTGCTACTTTTCTTGTGTCTTGTAAGGTAGCTTACTCTTTCATGTTTTATGGATGATTTTATTCCTCCAAAGTTAACAACTCCACAGAGTTTATGGTGTTCAGACATCCATTGAGAAAAACAGTAGGCTTGTAATGCCTCCGTATCTGCTTTAATAACGGGCCAGCTGATACACAGTCTATCTAAGTACGCAGTACCAATTTTATGATAATCTCCAAACTGTTTTCTCAAAAGTTTCCTTGCTTCACTATTATTTATTTATTTATTTATTCAGTTCATTTTTCTTCTTTCCAGACATGTAGACATGTTATTACAACATATTTCACTTTCATCAGTGTTGAAACATCATCAGCAACATCCGAAAACAAAAAAAAAGGGTTAACGGGTAGAAGCCATTGGCTTGTAAGATTCCCGTCCCTTAAATCATCAACAAAGCATCTCTCTCATTAGAATATGTAATCAACAAACTCAGACATTAAAAGTCTTCAACCAGCTCATACATTGAATTTTGACATATGTTCATACCCTTATCCACTTCCAGATATTAGCCTTTTACCCTAGAGTATAATCATGTTTACATTCTTCCTAGGAACACAAGGTTTGTTAACATCATGGATAGTCAAAACAAGAAGTTGACCTTGCCAGTGTTCTCCACAAGAATATAATGATCATATTAACCTCTTTCAGCAGACAGTGTTTATACAAGAATTAACCAGTTTGTTGCAGACACTTTAAAAGTTTCACATGGTATTATATTGTCAAAAGATATCAACATGCTGTTTAAAGTCTCAAGTTAATGTTATCCCATGTTATCACAAATACATGTTGTTGTTGTTTTGTTTGTTTGTTTGTTTTTTGTTCATTAATCCATGTTTCTGACATCAATGATGTTGATTTTTTTGACTGTTCCGTGAAATACTTGACGTGTCCAAAATCGTAGAGCTCCCAATATTGAAGTGACTCTGTTGTACTGATCTTTGGTGTAGTATCAATTCCTGTCCGTCTTTATTGCTCATATTTCGCCAACTCCTCTGCACTCCTGATCACCATTGTTTTCATCTGGTCTGGAGAAAGCCCTTTTGTTTTGATGAAGATCCTGCAGTTATTTGTCCAGGTGTTGTCGATCAGCCCATTCTTCTTCAGTTGTCGAGCTTTTTTAGCGATATCAGCATTCTTTTTAGTGAGATTCTCACTAATGTAGACATTTTCTCCTTTCAGTTTGAAGCCTTGTTTCAGAAGAGCTATCTTGTGTTTACGATTGTTGAATTTTATCAGCACAGCAGGTGGTCTCCTACCTCCAGATGGTAATGGGTAACATGTCTCAATCTGGTCCGGATCTATAGTTATCTCCAGGTCTCTCAGTTGAGAACTCACTTGTTGCTCCAGAGATTCGATGTCAGCGCTAGCCATAGCATTTCTGTAATTCCTCGGCTTGATTTTGATTCCAGTGATGATCACATCATTTATATGAATGCTTTGTTCCAAATTATCCATTCTTTGTTGTCCCTGTTCCAAGACAACAATTTTTCGGTCTTTTTCATCCATGTCTTTCTGCATTTTCTTCATTTTGTCCTTTATTTCTTCCAAGGCATCTAGCACCAGTTTTAGCTTTTCTTCCAACTTTTTATCAAAGTCACTCCCTAACTTATCAAAGTTGCTCTTTAACTCACTCTTTAATTCTTTCATAGAGACCATCTGGTCTTTAGTATCCTCCGATTTTCCTTTTGGTTTCGTCATTTTGCAGAGAATAAGTGAGAGTCAGTCTGGGTATGACTTAGAGAGATAGCGACAACAGGAGACAGAAGAAACACGTCTGCTCCCGTTGAGAGCCGGAAGTGCTTCAGCCTCTATCTGGGTATATACTGTATACTTGCAACTTTGCAACAATTCTCAAGGTTCTGTTCTGATTTCTCCATTATATTTACAAGTCTTACAATTTATGGTCCATTCTATGGGACACAGGTTTGAACTGGACACCTATAGGAGAATAGAGACGTGACTTCAATACAAACACATTAATTAAATATGTAATATTTTAAAATAAGACAGTGCATGGTGTTATTTACTATGATAAAATGAGCATGCAATACATCACTGTTTGTTCACCAAAACACCAATAATAATTGTGTTGACCAAAAAATGAGCCTGTACATCATGCAATGCTGTAAGGCCAGAAAACACTCAGTAAAAAAAACAACAATTAAGCAAACCTATCTTTCAACAAAACCACTACAAACCATAATCAATAAATGAACGAAATAATAAAGCATGCATCAATATAAGTACAATATATACATTCACCGTCAGTGGTACATGCGCGCCGTGCCACAGAGACAAACCAATGATGGTGCGAGAACACAATGCTGGGAACCTGTTACCAGCAGTGCTTGTGGAAATGTACAATATCGAGTAAACACTGGTCCAGAGACCAAATCAGCAGACTGAAATTAGATTGGGGCTCCTGTTGAACAGAGCCCGAGACAAAGAAAAGATGGGGCAGACATGAGAAGGCAAGACCAGACAGCATGATAACATAAGACAGCAGCAGTGCGCTACCCGGCCATAGCGTGCACACCTCAAGATTACTTCCCAAAGTCATGAATTAAGCTCTAAAAAAGGTGCGTACCTACCTAGAACAGAGGTACAGCCTCCCAAACAATGAGGGGGAGAAACAAAGCAAGCCCCGTATTGATAGCCATTGAGAGACCAGGAAGAGTTGTATTCCACTTCAGACCAGATCAAAGCTGCTGAGATATCTTAATCACAAGCAGGCCTAACTTCGAAAATGAATCTGCCGACAGGCAACTCAGTCCAAATGCTGTGGCTAGTAGACTACCACGAAACCCAGAAAATCAGATGAATGCAGTGCACTGCTGCCGAGTCCACTGAAGCAAATGGAAACCAAGGAGGTAAATGTAGCAGTGGGACAAATCAAGCCAGTAAAAGAGTCAAAATTTAAAAATTTATAAACTAACTAAACATGTCTCTTTTGTACCATGAATCAAAAGCACATTATGGCTCCAATAGCCACCATCAATCAGGAATTGTCTCAACCAGCTATGAGGATCAACACTGGGTAAAACAATTGTTAATATATGAGTATACAAGCAAAAGCAAAATATCACATATAGTATTTTGTTCACGCATGGGTGACGCATGCTCCGTTACCCCATGGACAAAGGTCCGGCGTTTAAGCCTCACCTGTGCTCTCCTCATGTCTGCTTCAGTCCCTCAAGCTTCCTTCCACAGTTCAAAAACATTCAGTGTAGCTCAGAATTTGACTGTAATTGCTCTGAGAAGTGAGTAGTTGTGTTTCTCTCATGTGCCGGGCTTGTGAACTCACCATCTGTTCTGTTTGTACCCCAATGCTCTTTCCATGTCAGCTGGGATACACTTCAGATACTTCAACCCTGCAAAAGATGAGTTTTATAAAATGGATGACTGTGTGTGGACATATATTGGATTGTGTATGAACATATTTAGTGTTTACTTTATTAAATGTTTGTAGGGTCAGGTAAACAGAATAGATTGTAGTCATCTAAATTGCAAAATACTCTATTTGAAAGTTTTTAATCCACCACTACAAACACTGCTACATCTCTTCAAAAGGTGGAAAAAAATCTGCTTCAGGTCAACATCATCTTAAATTGCTCTAACTGATAAATGAAGCAGTTTCAGCAAGTTATGGCAAAATGTTCTTGAACAAATATATTGTTTTTTTAATCCATAGTTATTATATGAAAAGCTGTTTTGGCTGCAGCCTACAATCAATATTCAGTACCATTATTCAGTAATCGATATTCAGTACTTTTGTATTTAGAGTAGTAATCGCAGTTAAATCACCTCAACCTGCAATTACATATAAATGTTTATAAATAACAACATATGATCAATTCAGGTTACAAACAACCCCAGGCAACCAATTGTGTTCATAGGTTGAGGACTATTTGAATTCCAAGAGACATAAACAAACATGAAAAGAAAACTTTTCCTACCTTTAAGCAAGATGCAATCACAAACAGGTAGTGATAATGTTTGTCATCTATAACTGAAACCAGTATGTATGGCATCTTCTAAACTGCATCTTCTCTGAATTTTCTGTTTTCAATAACAGACTCATGCATAACTTTTCTTGTCATTGATATTGAAATTGATTTTTCAAAAGAAGACAGTTTCATTATTTCACACATAACAATGTTGTTACACAGATGCAATTTGAGAAACAGATATCCTTCTCACTATGTTGTGCACACATGCTTGTCTAATACATTCTGATAATGTATTCTGAGATAACGTTGATGAAGAACCACTCGGCAGGGATCAGAACTGAAGGCAGCTGAGCAAAAGGGGCTTCCAGAGGGATTCATGAGCCTCATGTTAAACAACTTTCATTTTACTAATTGGCCTCCTAGTTTTTATATTCATATAAAGATTTCCAGCAGAGCCCTATTGCTGCCATGTCACCTGGACTGCATCTGGGCACCCCTAAATACAACTACTGCCATAACAACCCCACATTTTGATTTTGATGAAAGACAAGTCAGTTTTTATTATTATTATTGTCTGAGATGCAAAGAACACCAGCATATGTATCATGTACATATACTGTACAAAGATACAGGGAGCATTCTGGGTATCGTCATAGAGGTCATTATAATCATTCAATGCAAGTGATTCTACCAGAGACAACAGCATATTTCAAACATGAGGTTCCTAAACTGATGAAAGCCAAGTAAAACTGTGTGATATGACCAATGTTGCACTGTTCTGTTCATACCTACGAGTGTGATTTGTCCAAAAAAGTGGGGTTTAACCATGAAAAAATAAGCAACTGGCTTAACTTTTAGGTTAATGGTAAGCCGTATGAGCCTAATTTCTGAACATTTGAACATTCATATTTGATACAAACTTCAAAAGACATGAAATATTTAATTTTCTGTGCCGGCCCCAATGTGGAAGATGGCCTCCTTCAGCGGCAGGACCATGGATAAGGACCAATCACAGGAATATAGCATGTGGATTATATTATATTATATTTTAATTTATCATATTTATTTATTATTTTATTTTTATGTATTATCAAAGATACTATTATTTTTATAATTACTGGGGTTGTCCCCCTGTTGGGGCTAAATGATCTTTTGGGTCTCCAACAAATGGCACCCTGCCTGTGACTGAACCATGTGTGAGAGAGATAGAGAGAACGAAATAGTTGAGGAAAGAAAATGAGTTACTGCCTGAGAAAGAATCACTGCTCACACAGGGAGGATATTTTCTACTACTGTATTATGATTGTGTGTCTCCTGCAAACTACGACATTGGAACACATGAAAAATAAAGTGAATGCATGACATCAAAAAGAATAACTGGTATTTATATTTTTTTTAAAAAAGAAACACTTTTATATTTTATTCACCATTGTAAGGAAAGGAAATCACTTGTCAAGCGTGAATTTCACATGTTTCCGTTGTTGATACTTGTGGAGAAGAGGAATTCTTTTCAGTCAGCGCCCTCAGCAGTGTGCAATACAGTCACAGGCATCAATGTTATATCAACACAACATCTTTAAAAAGAAGCATTGAAAAATTAGCATTCTGGCAGGTGATAGTGTTTCAATGTGTTTCTGTGTGTAGTTTGTATGTTGTCCTCGTGTCTATGTGGGTTCACTTCAGATTCTCCGGCTTCCTCCCACTTCCAAAAACATGCAGGTTAGATGAATTGGTCCCACCAAATTGTCCCTAGGAGTGAGTGCGAGCATCAGTGTTTTTTTTTTCTTTCATGTGGCCCTGAGATGTACCCGCCTTTTGGGATTATCAAGTTGGGATAGGTTCCAGTTGACCTCTGGCACACAAGGTGGACAAGCAGTTGTAGACGAGACAATCATAATCATCTCGTCTATGGATCGATGGATGTTGGACGGTAATGAATATAAATTCCAATTTTGAGTTTCAGGCATGGAAAATGGCAAAGGCATGTGTGTGGTCGACCCATCAACCATCATCACATCCGCTTCAAGCACTCATTGAATTGAACTCAATCCAAGACAGGTGTTCAGTCTGACCATGCCCCAGTCCAGAAGCTGAAGTGGTCAATTCATTCCGAAGATGGAGTCACATCCTTATTAACTGTATCCTGAATACATATTACTTCAGTCAAATGTGACCTCATACAAGGCAAAGAACTTTACTGTATAATTTCTCCAAACATTTATATACCTGTACATTGGATCCTTCGATTTATAAAATCCGATGTATTTTGTGTCACAGTCAAATGAAGTCCATGTTCCATAGATTTTCTATTGACTTTTGCATTTCACACTTTAATTTAATTTCACAAAAGCAATTTACTCTCACTGATGACAAGCAAATGGAAAATACAGAATTGTAGGCTGATATTTTACTGCCATGCTGCACTCTCATAATTATTGCTCTCAAATTGATAAATCTTTAACTCTCACACATCTCTCATGTAAATGCATAGGTCACATGTATGACATTTATCCTGATGATTATGAAACATGTCAGAATGAGGGAGAGGAAGTGATTTCCGATAAACTATGCAAATCTATCCCCTTTTACAGTGGCAATGTCACCATTGTTTGTTCAGAGTAAGATACCCTGTCCTGCACACAGTTCTTATGAACAAAGTGCTACTAATGTGAGTACCAACATTGTTAATAATTTTTCAGTGTAGAATAAAGTAAATAACTTGACAGCTACAACTCCAAATATTAGAATTATGTAAGAAGTTAAAGTGGAAAATCCAAAAATCCTCTCAACCACAGACTGCAGATTCCCCGCCCTATGAATTATTGTTTGATTCTTGGAACAAGTTGGAGTCTGTCAGCTGAGAGCACTAATGCTGGCACCATACACACAGACACAGATGGACTTTCAAACTGAGACCCGGCCAGTTTGAAAATTCCAAAATCCTGCAGTAACCAGGCAGGTGAAACTTCAAACTGTGATTAGAATCCTGTATGCGCCAACACTGTGAATTGTGAATTCCTCAGAGAAAAAGGACTTGGAGATGCTTTAACTCAGAGAAAATGTACTTTAAAACCATTTTTATGCTTTAGGTTTATGTAAATTAGGACTTAATATCATTCAACAATATTCATTCATAATAAATCAATCCACAACATTACACAACTACATGTACAGCACTAGGGGTGGCACGGTGGTGCAGTGGGTAGCGCTGTCGCTGCACAGCAAGGCGGTTCCATGTTTGAGTCCTCTCTGGGTTCTCCAGTTTCCTCCTAACCGCAAAACCATGCACTTCAGGTTCATTGGCCATTCAAAATTGCCTGTAGTGTGTGAGTATGAGCATGCATGGTTGTCTGTTTCTGTGTGGCCCCGCGGTGCACTGGCATTATGCTACAGCTAGAATAGGCTCCAGCTTCCCGTGACCCGCTACAGCAGATAATGTGTTTTGGCAGATGAATGAATGTGCAGCACTAATGAATGAATACACATCTATTTCAGTTCAGTTTTGTTTAAAAAATTAACCATGTGACTTCAGTGGGAGTACAAACTATTTGCAGTGCTTTTTGTGTTTGGTATCAAAATAGCATTTTTAGAACAACAGGAGTGATGTTTAAATATAACTAGTGGTGTACGAGTACAAAGAAGCAGATGCACAAACACATGAACTGTATGGTTAACCTGATTAGGCACATCACACCTGAGTTTTGGGAAATGGATTTTCTATATTTGCTTTTGGCTGTTACTTGGTTAACACAACTTAATAGGTTATAATGTATAATTGTTGCTAGTACTATTACTACTACTACTTCTACAACTACTACTATTACTACTACTACTACTACTACTACTACTAATAATAATAACAATAATAAAGACATAAAATTGTTTATAGCACAAAAATAGTAGCAAGGCAAATACATTTCAGTAATACTAGTGATATTAATGGAGTAATAAATACATGGTAATGATGTTAATATTTTCAAGATTTGTAAGATGCTATCCTTGGAATACATGAAATGCTCATGGAATTAATTTATATTGTAATTACCATGTTATAAGGCTAAAATGTGCACTGCACTTTGCCTATTGTTTCAAGTGCTGTAAAATTTGTCTTTGATATTGTGATCCAGTTGTCTGCGGATTACTTGTGATTGTTTCTGTCAAATAAGTGTAGATCGGACCTGCAAAAGAATTGCATTCTCTCTTAACTGTAATTTGTCACTAATTCCAACCAAACACATTTGAAGACATGGAAATTCTGTACAGCCTATATGTAAGTGACATAGAAGTAGAAATATAGGTATAAACACTAAGGTTTTTTTCAAATCTTCATGTTCTCTTTTAGGGCTTCTAGTACATTGGTGATGTTTCATTTAATCGCTCCATGGGGAGCCAGTCAGTGACTGCTTTTGACTGCCCAGTTGTTTTTTGAATCTGTAAAACTGCCATGTGTACTAAAACCCTGAAGTAGCGGTGCTTGCGTAGAAGCAAGAGACAGAAAAAGTATGTGTCGGCAATTTGGGGGATTGCATCCGGGGGGATTTATTATTACATGTGTTTTGCGTTGCACTGACTGGTCTCTTCCTTATCTGTAAAGTGTAGTTGCTTGCAGAACCAGAGGAAGCCTGACTGAGGCTGTAAAGTCTGCTGCTGGAGATAGAAAGACATCACAGCTTGAAGGATAGCATTGTGTGAAAATGTGTTTCTAGAACTGACAATTAAAATCCACAGAATAAACTGACAACGTGTCATGATGGTGTGTCGATATAAACTACCTAAGTGTAGCCTCTGAGAGAACTGAGAACTCAGAATAGAGTTCAGGAACATTAAATGACAAAATTGTAAGACTTGTCTAAGTTCATGGACAGGCCACAGATATTGAAAATTTGCACAAGTGACGGTTCAATAATGGGCAAAGACAAAGATCTTCCCAAGGGACTAAAAACTTTATTAAAAGGAGAATAAAAAACAACACGAACATCAACGGACCTATCAGGTATCAATTACCTGCATGAGCACTGCAGGACAGCCGGGATGACTGCGATCAGGGAGCCAATCGAATCCAGAGCACTCACCAAGCTCTGTGCCTGACACACACACTCACACAGCAAATAAACCCAAAAAGACAAGGGATAAAAGTATAAAACGCGAAAGCTGTGCGAAAACCACTACACACATAAATTAAGGGGAGTGTGGAGCTGAAGTGAGGGACCCCGACCACCAGTGCCGGCTGAAGTCTCCAGGGGACCCTAGGCAGGCCCTCTATCCAGGGGCCCTTGGAGTGGCGTTCGGTGCCGGTGAAAATTTTTGGACGTTTTAAGGCAGAAACCATAGAATTAGAGGAATATTGGGGTGTCTGGTGGCTTGTAGGGGTGTGGTGTTAATGTAAAGTAAAGTAAGAGTCATCAAGTAAAGAAAACAGCTTCTATTAAGCAAATACAAATCCTACAGTAGGATTTGCATTTGCAGTGGTGCAGTACGATGAGTAGGATTCATACTGATAGTACTGCATCACTGCATGTAAACCAAGACTCTTGACAGTGCATCAGTCCTCTATCCTTTAAAACAATTTGCTCAATAGACATATAGACCAGAATGAGGTATAAACAAACATTTACTGTATATAATATTCAAAATACTATAGTTGTGCAAATTCTGTAGCTTAGCAGTAACAGTAGAGAAAACAAAAAAATTAAAATAAAATAAATAACAATAATAATAATAACACAACTCTCTCTCTCTGTGCACTGTGGCTGCACCATCACGTGAACCGGAAGTAACTCTGTCTGAAAGGGAGCGGGGGAAACTTCCCAAGACTGACAGCTGTCAAGAAAAGCTTGTTCTGACAGCCAATCAGGAGTCTTATACAGTCACAGAAGTCACACTGACGATCTTGCTTGAGATTTGTCTTGGCACTTTCAGCAGAGCTGCTCATCATACAGGACGTGACGCTCACAGCTGGCTGGGACTGATGTTTTGTTACTTGTCAGCGACATTGGGGGGCCTTTTCGCTAGGTGGGGACCCTACGCAACGTGCATTGTGTGTGTTAGCCAAAATCCGTCACTGCCGACCACCGATGGCTCCACCGTCCGAACATTTCCCCCCCACTCCGACCTTTCACCGGCCCCGCAGCACTCATGCAAGGGAAAGAACAATTAAAAACACGTTAAAAGCTAGCAGGACTGCTGCCACAGTCCGGTATGTTGCCTTGGGGGAAAATACAAGCCTAGAATAAATACAAGGAGTAAAAGGGCACAATAGCCTAATCGATAAAATAGAATAAAATAAAACAATAAAAACCAAACAATGAAACAAAACTATGAAAACCATACAGCAGTGGCAGTCTGTCTACAATGAAAGAAGACAGGTTAAATAAATATCTCTGCCAGATAAACTAATTTTGTACACAAAAGAAATTGTCCCTTTACCTCCTGTGGAACAATCCTCTCCAGGAATCCACCTGTGTGGGCACGAGGGAAGCCACTGAACAAAACCTAACATGTGACAAAAAAATCTAAGAACACATACAAAGCACATAAACATAAAAACAGACGACAACTTACGGCAGCATGTGTAGCAGTCAACTCCTAGCCAGAAAGGAAGCATGGTAACACCTTATACCCATTCCTGGCTGATTGGTAGGAGCTGACTGCTACCCAACTCTGGTGGCTCAGGAGGGACATTTTCTACCGGTCACATCAGCTGCATGTTGAAACCTTTGCTCTTAGTGTGAATGTACAAACACTACCGGTACTCATGACTACCCAAACCTTTCTAGAACATCTGGTTGACAAGTGATCTCTACGGAGACACTTTATCCAAGACTGATTGGATTTATTCATGTCAGGAGTTGAACTTGTATCAGCATTTTAAGTACAATTTAAGTGTGCACTGACATACTCATCTGAATATCACAAAACAAGAATGATGCTAAAGGGTGGTGACAGAGTAGTGACCACCTTGTGCAATGAAAATGTTTTTTTTTGTCTAGATCATTTTTTGACAACAAATGACACAGAAAAGAAAGATTCACAAGCACTATTTGAGATTCCTCTTCAGGTTTATTGAAAGGAGAACTGAAGGTTTGACCAGAAGACTGAAACTCCTGTCCTTAACTTATTGTATTCCTACAAATGATATGACGTTTTGTAAATCACTTAGCTGTATTTTGGAATTATTCATCATTTAGCTTTTGTGAAGATGCTGTATTTATTCAGTCATACAATTAAGTTGTTAAGACATAATCAATTGTATTATAAACATAGTTTAATTATTGTGATGTTTGTTCAAATAGGTGCTTACTCAACCTTGTAATCATTTTATAGACATAATGACTATCCTTAAAGGTTTATTCACTGTTAAGCGAGTATAATTAAGTCAGATCAGTTACACATTTTGTTCTGCATATTCTCATATGTTTAACACTAAATGAATGACCTGTACTTCACACACTCATGGTATGGAAAATAAAATCTAAGTCTCAACTGTCACGGTGTTCATATCAAACAACAGAAACCATCCAACAGATAATCAGACCATCCCAGGGTCATTCTGCACTATCTATAGAGAAAGAGTTAGATGAAAAGAGCCTCCTAGAATCACCATAACTTCCTATCACAGTTTAGACTCACAAAAAAATCAATACAATTTATCACCATAGTTGACAGAAAAATAGTTGTGCCACACTGTGCCACTTGCCCCTCAGGTGCGTCTGTGTCTCATGATGCAGCACTGCTCTGCACTTGGCAGGTTGTCTGTTTCAACACTTTGCACTCAGGGGTACAATTTGGTTTGTCTGCGCTAACTTAATTAAATTGCAATGAATGTAAAAATGAGGTAAGGAAAATTAAATGCCTAAAACAAATAATAAATTACTGTATTGGCCCGAATATAAGACGACCCTGATTACAAGACGACCCCCTCTTTTTCAAGACTCAAGTTTGAAAAAAGACTTTTTGAACACCAAATGTAATTTTTATACAGAAAATAATTACAGTACATCTGAAACAAATGAATATAACAATATATTCGATAGAAAAAGCATGTTATTTTGCCTCATTCAAATCATGCAAAAACTGTCTATCACATCTTAATATCTGAACATTTAAATATGTAAACTAAAGTGCAATCACATTTGTAAATGAATGGTGAGTGGCACCAACCTTGCTACCCACTTTTCTCCAGATTGTCGCTACGTTTCTCCATCTTCTGTTATCTCTTCCCTTTTCGTTCTTACCGCTATTTTTTATTTTTCTTCTTCGTCACAGGGGTTCGCTTTGGCCTGGGGAGGTCAGTTCAGCATTCGCTTTAAAGATATCTGGCGCCATTTAGCGTTGTGAATGGGTATAATGTCTAGACCCCGAATGTAAGACGACCCCCACTTTTTCAGTCTTATTTCAATGAAAAAAACACCGTCTTATATTCGGGCCAATACGGTAATAGAGCAAGTGAAGTAAAGGGAATGGAGAAAAAAATATAAAGACCTTGAATTAATACATTTAATGATGACAGTAAGGAGGTAGAGAACATGAGCAATACAATCTTAAAAATTTTGGTTACTAAAAAAGTAATTAAAAGCATAGTTAGAATTTGGGCTCGGCCAAACCTTAATGTCACTGTCTAACAAACAAACAAACAAACAACAAACAAAACAAACAAACAAACAAACAAACAAACAAACAGACATGCATATATCTGCCTCACAACACTTATAAGTATTCACACACATGGGGAACATATTTCACTTTTCTCTGCGGCCTATCATTATAAAGTGGATTTAATCTTTAATCTTAATACTTTCCATCCATCCATCCATCCATCCATCCATCCATCCATCCATCCATCCATCCATCCATCCACCCATTTTCTTGTATATGAGACAATTGCAGTCATCTATCTAATTTCTTTTCTGGCTTGTGGGTCACGGTTCTGCTGGAGCCTAACTCAGCTGGCCAAGGACGAGAGGCAGGGTACAAGAAAAGTGCAAAACACCAGTTCATCACAAACAAAAAAAGAAAGACAAACAACAGCTCACGCTTACATTCACACCTATGGACAATTTAGAGTGACAAAATCATCTCAGCTGCATGTTTCTGGAGGTGGGAGGAAGCCGTAGAACCTGGAGAGAATCCAAGTAGACACGGCAAGAACGTGCAAAGTCCGTACAGAAAGAACCAAACATGGAACCTTCTTACCGTGAGGCAACAGTGATACCCACTGTGTCACCGTGCTACTGACTGAATGTGACTGCTTTGTCTTTTCAGAAGCCAAATACAGGACTTCATGCTTCACTGTTAACGAATCCACTACGGAGATCACAGTGAAAAGGAAATTAGTTTTCAAACATCTCCAGTTGTGAAATACGTAATAATTAGAAAGGAGAGAAGAACCTAATTTCCTAAACTGTATTTTTTTTATAAATGAAAGGAAAACTTAGATAATTAAATATTCCAGTCAAGTCAGCATTGCATTTCCCCATGATTGAATTTGCTTTTGGAGTTACGTGGGAAAGAGGTTGGGGTAAGGGCTTCATTACTGAAGCATGGTTTAAAAAGCCTGGACAAAATTTCAATTTTATACCCACATTGTTGAACATTAATTTGTAGGATGCACATGTGTGTTTGTAGAAGTGAGTGAAAGTGGAATCACAGAATAAATTATCACACAAGACCACGTTTTCACAGGAACAAGAAAGGAACCAGTTCTGGTTTGTTAGGCTCTCTGGGGCTTCATCTTGTTTTCTCAGTTGCACAGCGTTTATTCAGTCCTTGTAGGTAATTAGCTTTCTTCTTTTTTTATTGATTACATGTGTCAGTATCTCTGGTCCATCTTGTTGTTGTTAACTTACAAATGATTCAACACTAAGCTTTCTCCAAGGCATTTCCTTTAGATGGAGAAATATTAACTTGTGTAAATGAGCTCACAGCATCACACCAACAATCGTCATCTGTTAAAGTTTTCAGTCCTATCGTCTTACACAGGTTCTAATTTACTAAATGAGTTATTGTATTATCTTTCTCATCTCCAGCTTTGCAGGCTTAGTGTCATTAGTCCAGATACTGATTTTCAATTTGTTTTAAAAGTTGGAGTTCCATGGGCATGTGAGTATTAGAGTGGATGCTTATCACTCCCAATTACATCATGTGTGGGCGCCTCTGCTGCAATTCTATATTTTACTCTCAACATGAGTCTCAACACTCTTCCATGGTCAACAGTATGTGGAAAGTTATTATGTTTTAATAGTATATGTTAAGGCACCAACTTTTTTTTTGCTTGCAGGCAGTTGAGCTGTTGAGGCCAGCCTGCTAAACTCAGCTGTTCATGAATGGCTCGCAGACAGATTATCTTTGATGTTTCTGCAATGGATGCACTTCACAATTATATCACATAGTGCTACACAGGCTATTTAACTTGTAAACTGTATTTTAATTTACTTAGCTTTTTTTGTAATTATTTTAACAACACAATTTAGTAATTTTCACTTTTTTTCCTTTTTTATATTATTTGCTACTGATTTCAAGCTATAGAATTTAACAGTCAGAGGAGACGGCAAATCAAAAATGTTCAATATTTTTGTATTAGTGTGGATTCCTTCCAGTTGCTTTGGTTTATTCTAACAGTTCCCAAAAATTGCAGTACAGGTAAATCGGGGACTAAATTGCCCGTGTGTTGACCCTGGGATTAACTCTCACATATTATGAGCTGGGACAAGCGCCAGTTGTCAGGTCTCATTTCTGGAATTATTTCTTAATGTGTGCTCATCTCTGTGCTCACCTGTATCTCCCTCTGCCTCAGAGCTGAGTGTTCTCAGCTTGCCAATACAATCCCTTGTTGCTTCTGGGCAGCCTGCCCCACTGCTCTTTCAGACTACGCTGTCTAAACACTAAGACTTCTGCTGCTGTCAAACTCCCCTCACGACTCACTGCAACCGGCCTTTCCAAATCCACTGGAACAACCTTCACCAATTACCTGGTCACTTACTTACAGGGGTGGACAGTAATGGAGTACATTTACTTAAGTACTGTACTTAAGTACAGATTCTGAGGATTTTTACTTTACTCAAACACTAGAATTCTTTCATACTTATTACTGTTACTCGAATACATTTCCAAGGCAAAGATTTTTACTCTTACTCGAGTTAATTTCTGAGAAGGCTCATGAATACTCGTTACTTTTAGGTTTGCCTGTTGCAATGCAATTGGCCACACGCAGTGTTCGTCAAAGAAGGAAACCTATCACAGTACACGTTCTCAACTGGTATTTACGTAAAAGCAGAAATACGTCATCCCCTACTGAATCAGCTCAAAACAAGACCGCGGTGGCAATGGCGACTGCCGAACTAGCCTCCGTTGAATCTGATGAACATGATGAGCCGGAGTTTTATGAGGCGGAGGAAGAAAACCCATGGCCTCATCTTAAAGATATATTTGAGTTTGTAGAAGTGAAAAAGGACAACGCGGACTCAGACAAGAAAAAGTACATTTTCAAATGCTTATTGTGTTTGCCGAAGAAAAACTGACAAAAGTCACACCTAGAGACCTCTTGTCACTTAATTTTACAGTAGTACAGACTGACAGAGACTGGTGGACACAGGGCCACAGAGACACACAGACTGGGGGGCAGGGGGAGACACACAGATTGGGGGGGGGGGGCAGACAGACAGACAGACATGTGGGGGCAGACAGACAGTCTGGGGGAGAAAAATATTGTGGTACTGGGATATGTCCTTCCTGTAAACATTGAGTTGTTGAAGGCAGAGATTTAGTTCGTTGTAAAGCAGTGGTTCTCACCAGTGGTCCACCAGTGTGTCCTTCAGGGGTTCCAGTTGGTCCCCAGTTAAACGAGTTGGTTGGGCCTGTATGGCTCCATTTGGTCTTGTGTGTATGGAAGGGGGAATTGTTTAATAAAATGTGAAAATTGTCCTCTTTGATGATTCCATTAATTTTATTTCCATTTTTATAGATGTTGGGGAAGGCTTGGTACAGTATAACATAATGGTTCTACAGGCAAGCACATCAATGCAGGTGGTTTCAAAGAGTTTTCTCTGAAACAAGAGATACAAGGTACTATATATAAAATTGTAAAATGACAGTAATTCAGTCAGGTCCATTCTCATCAAAGATACAAAAAAAAAAAAAGGAATTTACTCTTTCCTTTACTTTAAGTACATGTAAAAGCATTTACTCTTGAATACTTAAGTACATTTAAAAGCAAGTACTTTTTTACTCTTACTCAAGTAATGTATTGACTGGGCTACTCTTACTTTTAGCGGAGTAAATTTTGACCAGAAGTATTTGTACTCTTACTCAAGTACTGGGTTCAAGTACTCTGTCCATCTCTGCTTACTTACATATTGTAAATGTTTATACCTTCGCCTGCATTTTAGCTCTCCTCTTGCTTTTAGCTTTGTATCCTTGAGCACTGTATTGCTATGTGAGGCTGGAAAGTGCTGTGGGCCTGTAAAAAAAAATCCCCAGCATAAAAAGAAGAAAAGTAGAAAAAGCAATATGACAATAGAAACGTACATCACATGCGTTACATGAAACAATCTTAACATCAAAATCGAATTCAAGCAAACAGACAGAGGTATTTGTGAGATATGTAGTAAGTGGCAAACTAATCATGAAAATGTTTTTGTAAAATATTTTTTTTAAAATTTTTTTAATGGTGATGCAAAAATATGGATTCAGCATTTTACTGTTGCTAAAAAAATCAAAATAAATTGGCAGTATGATAATCAAAAGACCTGTACAGGAAAAAATTGAAAGCTGATGGGGTCACAAAATGATTTGTGGGGGAACACAGAAGAAATCACAGGCCTTGTGCCTGACAAGTTCATTTCCAGCACTGGTTTTTTTAATCATATGTTTTTTTTTCTGACATAAAATTGAAAAACATTAAAACAAAACATTAAACTAAAGATCAAGATTTCAGAATGTCACTTATCAGAAAACACTTGTTTCAGCTGGTGTATTACATCCTGTTTCTGCAGTAGTGTATTACCAAAGAACAGCTGAAAGTTCACTGTGTGTCGACAGAGAGGAAAAGCAAACTGTCATCACTCATGCCCAGTAAGCTGATGGCTCAGTGTCAGACAGCTGAACTATGAGCACAGCAGGAAAGCAACACAATTAAAGTCAGTCCTATGAATCTTTGCTATGTCCTCAGTAATGTACCTCTAGGAATAATAGAAGGCATAAAAACAGCTACCGTACTGTTTACTGTATAGTGCAAGTTGTTTGATATTGTAATTATCAGAGTGGACAGACTGTTCTCAGGTTATTCATATTAATTCACCCACTTGTCCCCTCAGAGTCACGCCAATGCTTCTGAGCAGAGCAACGTTGGCAGGAACATGTAATGATTTCATCAGGATGGTGTCTTCCTTCATTCTCTCTGCTCCTGTGTTTGCGATGCTTCTGTCTCATCCCATTTCTCAAGAGAGCTCAGAGTCTGCCGTTAGTGGAACCTCGCCTCTCCTGGGATATCTGAGGAGATCTTTTTGAAATGTCTGTCATGTCTCCTCAACTTCACCCAAAATGGTGACGATCGAGCAGACTAAGAACGATAGCTTGTAATGTTTGTTTTTTTAAAAAGTTTTTGGACAATAGATTTTTAATTATTCTTCAACTCTACTGCCCATGGCTTTTGGAAATTGTCTGTACAGCTAATACCCTTGAATTGAATCTAAACACAATATGCATCAATGTATGCTGGAATTAATCTTTATTCCTATTTAAAAGCTTAAAATAGAAAACCGGACAAATCCAGATCTAGAAATGATGCTCATTTTGCTTATATACCTTTAATAGGCTTACACTAAAAGCAATTTCATGAAGACTGAAAAAGAACATTAAGCCAGTGATAGACCCTCACCGATTTAGGTTGGGTGGGGGGTGGGGGGGGGGTGGGAATCACATGTCTCAATTTGACAAAAAGGAGGCTCAATCATGAGTCAGCGGGTCATACGGAATTTGCTCACTGTGCCTGCATGTGTTTCACCTGATCTGGAGAGGCTTTCAGCTATGCTGTCTGATTAGGTGCTGTAGGTGTACAGAGTAATGGGGCCATTGACATGAGTTACCGAGTCCTTTTACGAGCAAGGGGAGACTTGTGTCCATATTATCTGCACAGTCAAACATTTTCTCAGTGTGTCTTGGTCTGATTTCTTTCTACGTGCTTATTTTCCCTCGCAACTTAAGCATGATCTGGAATAATGAATGTCTGAAATAACCTTCTTATTCTCATGCTGGTTTGGAGAACAAACTTAATTGAGACATAATTTGTGTGGTTGATGTCAGAAGTCTGTGCATACCAGTCAGCTACCTTCACAGCAAACAGGAGTAATAATTTCTTTGTGCAGGTTGGCATTGTCCTGATGAGAGGGCTGAACTCTGTGACTGTGGCATCTTATTATGTTGTTTTCAACAAAAGAGCCTGACATTTAGTGTCTCTTTTGGTAACTGATGGAAGTGGTCGTTAACATGGCCTCCTTAATAGCCCTGAAAAATACTGTTTTCAAGTATTTAAATGTTAATTATTATTACTAACTGTTATCACTGATCAATACTCCTCAGTCAGGGGAGAGACCAGGGCAGCAAAGGCCAACGTGATTTTGAAGTACTAAATCTGATGTTGCCATAGGTTTGATCCTGAAATATTCATGATTATAAAAATAGACTTACTTTTTTACTACTGCAATCTTTACTCGTCATGATATATTCAGCTGGCAAACAAGGTTCATTTTCAAGCATTGTTACAGGAAATGCTATAAAATCAAGCCCAAACCCATCTGCAGTTCTCTGCAGGAAATTGAGAGATTTTCCATTTATTTCCAATTACTAAGTAATCCCAACCACTGCTGCTGATATAAACCTAGATTATCTTCACAAACTGCGAAAAAGTTTGAACATAGGAAAATTCACGTTACGTGCACTGAAGTATAATTTCTCAAGTATTGACTCATTTCTACACTGTTTCCTGTCTATTCAATTATAAATGATAAATGTTATGTCTCTTGAAAATAAAATAAGCAAAATGATTTTCTTGTGTGAAAGATGTATTGTCTTTGCTCTAAGGGGTCATTTGGGAATACCATGATATCATTATTAAATTTATTGTAACTCAGCTATGATGAGAAACACAAGCACATTATTCCGGTTTCAGCTGCCCTGCGCTGGCTTCTTCTCTTAAGAATTAATTCAAATTTCCACTCATAAGATTCAAACCCCTTGTTTTGGTAGGACAAAGACATTGTTAAATGAAAACAACATCCATCCATCCATCCATCCATCCATCCATTCATCCATCCATCCATACATCCATCCATTGGGCATGAAAACATTTAATATCTGAGGTTTTTGACAACATATTATAATGAGAGAGACGTTTGTTGATTCTGGGGGACGGGAATTTCACAAGCCTACTGGCGTCCACCCGTCAGCTCTTTTTTTTTTAAATGTTGTTGTTGATGTTGTAAATGTGACGAAGGTGTGAAGTCAGTTATATTAACATGTCCAAAAAAAAAACAACTTAATAAACTAAACTTCAGTTCACAGTTTTGAATTTGTGACAGGAATACTTAGCAGTCAAAAATGTAACACAGGCATAGGGAGAATACTGCACACCTATGCTCCTGTTGAAGAAACAAACAAACCACCAAAACCACCAAGAAAATGGTTTTTGCCCTTTGTTTTTAGCTCCAAAAGGACTATAAATATCTGGATGCTACCAGTCAAAACTGAAGGAGCCTCTTGAATAAGGGATAAAACATCTTCAACTAACTTAAAGCAAGTCCGGTTGATTCTGTTTTGCTCTTCTCTTCTTTTCATTAACTTGGTAACCTGGATACACAAATGATTGACTCTGATCCCCCATCATCCTCCAGCTCTGCCTCTGCAACAGAGGACGGGTCAGTTGGGGTAGTTGGATTCAGGAGTTCCTCAAAGTGTTCCTTCCACCGACCGACAACCTCCTCAGTCGAGGTCAACAGTGTCCCATCTTTGCTGTATACAGCTTGGATGGTTCCCCGTTTCCCCTTCCTGAGGTGTCGGACAGTCCTCCAGAACAACGTTGGTGCCGTCCGATAGTCCTTCTCCATGGCCTCTCCGAACTCCTCAGCTCCTCTCCTCAGTTAAGTATCAGCTCCACCTGAACCTAGTTTTGCACCCTGGTATATTTAAGCTCCTTCATTTCTGTTAAGTGCTGTCGCAGTGTAGTTTGTGTTTGTTCAAAGATCCATGTATGACTAATTGTTAATTCTTGACCATTTCCCTTACGACCTTCGAGTTTTGCCTTGCCTTAATTGTGATTTTCCAGATTTTGACGTTTATGCCCTGTGAATGACCTGGACCTGTTTGATTAGATTACATTGGCCACATTATCGGCCTATCTTACAGGTTGCCGAAAAAACAATGTCGGGGCGGAGTCGTCTTTCAGTGTGCTTAATGTGTGAGGTCATATAATTGCGACAGCAGCAACAACAACAATAGATAAATAGATAGATAGATAGATAGATAGATAGATAGGTGGTAAAAATATAAACTGTTGTCTTCCAAGGTACCAAGGTGGTCACCTTGTGTACAGGGCAACACTCTTCCTTCCGGCGCCTTCCTCTCGCATCGTTAATATGACGTCGCGGTCCACTGTATCCAATTGGAGTGTTAGGAGCTGTTCAGACTGCAGATGCCTCTGTCCATATCCGACACTAAACTACCTCCCAAATATGGTTTCAATCTGTCCTGCAAAAATCTGATTGGGACTGTTCAGACAACATGCAAGACATGCACATCAATCTGGATGGGGCTAAAAATAAGATATAGGCGACTAGTCTGAACAAGGCATAAGTGCTCCATTCACCAGGTGAAACAGTTTCGTGGTCCGAATCAATGGGTGATTCGAAACACTGGCGAGTCCCAGATGCTTTAAAATGCATGAAACAGCACAGTGCTCTACCAATCGTGTCACTATCCCTTGGATGAATAAGACACAATCTCTGCCCCATTTCATTCACAGCTGTCATCCTGTCACAGACTTGGTGAGTCTGATATGCTAACAAGTCAGTGACATGTAGTTAATGTTAATTTATATCTTCAATTGTTAGCTCCAAACATTTCTTTTTTCTACTCAAGTTAAGCTTTTAGCTAGCTAGCTACAAGTGAATTTGTACCAATCAGAGGGAGGAAGAAAAAGAAAGTCCAAAAATCAGTAAATCCCTTACTGAGAAGGTAATACTAGAGCTGCTCTACAGGGAAAGCAGTAATGAAGATGATCATATGGAAGCAGAAGTGATGTATGACAGTGACAGTGATAAAGACTACATACCAGAACCAACTAATGAGGATGAGGATGAGTATGACAGGGATGGCATTGAGCCTAGCACTTCAAGTCATAAGAGAAAAAAAAAATACGACACCGTGATTGTGGTAGCCTTACCACCAGACAAATGGCCATCCCAGGACCTGTTGCCTCTACATCTACTGCCTGTTCTACTCACCAACCAACTGCATGTAAGGCATAAGTTATGTAAGTTGAGTTGTCCCAGAATTTTCAAGTAATCCTTATTTAGTATAATGTCTATGAATAATCATCACTTAATGGTAATTTCCAAGGAAATTCATATGGTAAAAACATTTGTTTATTTTTTCCCTCTCAAAAAATGCCATTTTTTGTCTCTCCCACATTTGTCAATGATGCAAGAAGACTGTGCCTTCACCAGACAAGGCTGACATGTCCTAGGAATGGGTGGACCAAAGAACAAGTTCCCAGCTGCATTTTTCTTTTTTGTTCCAAAATTTATCGCTCAGGATTACCTGTTTTTTCAATAATTTTGCTGCCTTTTTCAAGGGTCCGCCATGGTACCTTTTTTTAAATTTATGTGATATTGCATATTTTTAAATTAGAGTACTACAATTTGGCATACAGTCTTGTACTTTTACATAAATTGATGAAAACTGTATTTTATCCAGGATATTGTATTGGGTAAAATATACCCAACTTTAGTGATGGTGTTACTTATTTTAACGTTAGTGTTCTAGGGTTAAGTAGGAAGATCAGAATGTAGAAATTGAAGTGTGTTTTCATATTTAAATAAAAATATGGGTATCTCATAAAGTACACAGCGTTTCCTGATTGATCTTCACTATTCCTAAAGATTTATTAAGCTATTCTTTTCAATGATATCCCTGTTTCCCAGTGACAGTGGCTGTGTAGACTTCCATGTCTTATGACTTGATCAATAGTGCTTTGCCAACATAGCAAGATGCTGCCCACTCAATGCACGACTACCATGGATGTCGAGAAGATCATTGGTCACAAGAAGACATAGTTAATTGAAATATGCTTTAATGACACCGTATTACCATTGTCTAAGAACAGTTTCACATGTGCCTGTTAACTTAGCTAATTGCCTCCCAAATTACTGTCAGGTTCAAACAACCTAGAACATTTAAAACACACTCACAAACAAGAGAAGACAACAGTTTATATTTTTACTCGCGAGGAGAACGGACAGAGATGTGCTCAGTTACGGATCTCCAACCCGTTCTCGAAATGTCTCTGCCGAACCCTCTCCTTTATTCACTTGGGGCGTTCCCTGTTTACATTATTTTTCGAAGGGATGGGGGCAGAGGAACAACAGTAAAACAACACCTGTGGAATGATTAAAGAGTTAATAATTCTTATTTTTACGACATCCTCTCCTTAAAAGAAAACAACCAAGCACATTCCTGACTAGCAGTTCAGAGGTCATGCCCTGCTCAAGGGACCTCTACTATCACTCCAGTGATCCCACTGCTACTGTTGTCTCCCTGAAAAAATAACTCAATACATAGCAAAACACTTACACACAGACATAAACATTTATATGGTCATGAGGTGTAATACAAAGAATAAAGGACTATAAAAGAGTAAATATGAGATAACTTATATACATTATTCTAACATTTCCCTCTTGTTTATCACATATTTGCTCAAATCGTCACATTACTGTATAATGATTTTCAGCTGCCAGTTCATTCTTATGAGCACAAACACGCTTACACTCAGAGATCATGGTTACACGTCTAAGTCATAATCCTCACTGTCATTGTTGTTGTAGCCATCAGGAGCGAGTAAAGGGTACATTTGAGCCATGCTTTCTTCCATAGGCGAAATAGCTGTGGTGTTCAAATGGTTAACAAGAGAACACAGACAAGGTATACAACAACATCCACACAAAATCATAATTGCAGTGAGAACTGCAATTGAAATTAAAACTGAGGTCACTAAGGCTCTATACTTGCCAAAGGCATTCATCCACAAATCCCACATGGACATGTCAATTCCTTCATTCTGCCATTGGGAGTCCTAAGTCCCTCTATAGCTTTGGTGAGGCTTCCGTCAGCAGCTGTGTTCTTGGGGATGAAAGTGCAACACCCCTCCCCAAACATAGAGCAAACCCCTCCCTTCTCCGCCAACATGTCCACGGCTATTCTATTCTGAAATGTCATCAGGGGGGTTGCTGATAGCTGATTGTAAACAGCCTCAAACCCACTCTGTGTCCAGTTCCCCAGTTTTTAAACATTAGTGGATGTAATTGATCCTGTCTACTTTCCTATTAATCATACACCACCAACAAAACAGAACTCAAACCCTCCTGCTACCTGATCAGCTAATTTATGGCACTAATGGCATCCATATGAGTAAGTTCATTATAATAAAGTGAACCATGTTGTTTTCATAGTACTATTTACACACAGCAACAGGGAAATAAGGGTCAGATCCCTGGGACCAGGCCCACAGCAGTAACCCCCAACAGGATGTGTTAAACATTGTGGCATTTGGGGGCCGTATTGTCACTCCCTGTGTTGGTGACTGCTCCAGCCTCTCCTCCTACTCCTGTGTTCATAGGTGTGGGTGTGTGGGCGGAGTCGTCCTGGGAGCAGCTTCCCCTGGATCCCATCTGCAATCAGCCGGCTTCTTAGACCCAGCTCTCCACGCAGACGGTGCCAGATTGTTGCTCCAGTTTGATGTTGGTGATTCTGGTCTCTTGGCTGCTGCTCCCTTTTACCACACTCGTGCTGTGATCCTCTGCCTGCTTTTGTTTGAATAAACACAACTTTTTGGATTTTTGGACTCTGTTGTCACTAATTGGGTTCTACTCTATAGTGTGCCGTAACAGAACAATCTGGCCATGACGGAC
Organism: Antennarius striatus; assembly: GCF_040054535.1. Taxonomy (NCBI): domain Eukaryota; kingdom Metazoa; phylum Chordata; class Actinopteri; order Lophiiformes; family Antennariidae; genus Antennarius; species Antennarius striatus. Next base: position 10,546,657 of record NC_090778.1, on the reverse strand, counting down.
CCAAGTGACTTAGACGCTTTTAAACAAGCTTTGTCCTCACAAGGGCTTCTTGTGGGCCAACATGAACAGACGTGACGGGGAGTAGTGGAGAAGCTTCACAACCTGTCTTCAAATATCTCCGAGCTCACTAACCACATGAACCAGCTCTTCTCGCCTCCTCCGCTGCTACTGCGGCTGCTGCTGCTTCTCCTGGACCAAGTAATTCTTCTGATCCTGCTGTACCACCATCGGGCCCACCTCTTCAGCCTTCCTCCTCCCGGGAACCCCTCATACCCATTCCTGAGAGATACTCTGGTGATTTGGACGCTTGTGGTCACTTCCTTCTCCTGTGCTCTCTGGTGTTCCAGCAACAACCCTCCACATACAACTCAGATAAGTCCTGCATTGCATTCATTCCAAGTTTGCTTAATGGCAAGGCTACTCAATGGGCTACTGCCTTGTGGGACAGCAATTCACCTACATGTCAATCACATGTGGTATTTTCCCAAGAAATGAGTAGAGTGATTAATCATCCTGTCAAAGGCTTCTAAGCGTTTGCTTGCTCTTAGCCAAGGTTCCTCCTCAGTAGCCCAATATGCCATAGACTTCTGTGTTTTGGCTGCTGAGAGTGGATGGGACAATGAGACTCTCCAAGGTGTATTTTTACAGGGATTAGCTGAGAATATTAAAGATGAATTGGCAGCCCGGGATGAAACAAATAATCTTGAAGAACTCATAACTCTGACTATCCGTCTTGATAACCGGCTTAGGGAGAGGTGCAGAGAGAAGGCCCATCGTCCGCCTACTCCTCGGGGCCACATGTTTTCTCAAATGCCTGTGTTTAATGTTCCAACCAGTTCTCCTGTGCCTTCTAACCCTTTGGAAGTACTGCCTACGGTGGAACCTATGCAATTGGGTCGAGCCCACCTTTCTCCGAATGAGCGACTACGACGCCAGAGATCGGGCCTGTGCATTTACTGTGGTGAGGCTGGCCACTACATTATCACCTGCCCGAAACAGCCAAAAGAGAGGGCTCACCAGTGAGGGGAGAGGTCATGGTGAGCCAAATCTTCTCTCCCCAGTCCAACTGCCCTGATCGCCTCCAAGTCCCGTCATCTCTCTTCTGGCTGAGTGAGTCTGTTCCTGTTTTCTCATTCATTGACTCTGGTGCAGACGATAATTTCATTGATGCAGCCCTAGTTCAGCAAGCCAATATTCCCACTGTATTAATTGAGGCACGTCACAATGTTAATGCTTTAAATGGAGACACCCTCGCCAAAATTACTCACCGCACTGTGCCCTTAACCCTCCTACTGTCTGGGAATCATAGTGAAACTATACAACTTTTGGTTATCAGCTCCCCCCATGCCCCTGTTGTCCTTGGTCTTCCCTGGCTTAAGATTCATAACCCTCACATTGATTGGGCAGTTAACAAGATAACAAGCTGGAGTATTTTTTGGAGTATTTAGTTCCTGAGGATTATCAAGATTTAGGAGAGGTTTTTAGTAAGCAAGGGGCTCTGTCTTTACCCCTGCACAGACCATATGACTGTGCTATTGACTTGTTGCCTGGCGCCCCCTTGCCTTCAAGCCGTCTGTACAAGTTATCACGCCCTGAAAGGGAAGCAATGGAGATCTATATCAAAGACTCATTAACAGCTGGGTTAATTCGTCCATCATCATCTCCATTGGCTGCAGGATTCTTTTTTGTTGACAAGAAAGACAAGTCATTGCGCCCATGTATTGATTATCATGGATTAAATGAAATTACAGTGAAAAACAAGTATCCCCTGCCTCTCATAGACTCGCCTTTCCAGCCACTCCACCAGGCTTCCATTTTCACCAAATTAGACCTCAGGAAAGCATACCATCTTGTTCGCATCAGAACTGGAGATGAATGGAAAACGGCCTTTAACACACCTATTGGCCATTTTAAATATCAAGTTATGCCATTTGGGTTAACCAATGCCCCTGTGGTTTTTCAGACATTAGTTAATGACGTTCTCAGGGACATGATCAACAAGTTTGTCTTTGTCTATTTAGACGACATCCGGATTTTTTCCAAAGACTTACCGCAGCATATTCAACATGTTCGCACTGTTCTTGAGTGTCTGCTCAAAAACAAACTCTTTGTTAAGGCAGAGAAATGTCAGTTTCATGCACCTTCGTTCATTTTCTTGGTTTTATTATTGAGCAAGGTCAAGTCAAAGCAGACCCTGAAAAAGTAAAAGCAGTGGCCAAGTGGTCGAGACCTGAGACCGGCAAACAACTCCAATGTTTTCTTGGTTTCACGAACTTTTATCGCAGATTCATTAAAGACTACAGCAGGAAAGCAGCCCCTCTTACCCAACTCACCTCCACATCTATCCCATATAAGTGGTCCTCTGAAGCAGATGCTGCATTCAATATGCTTAAGACTCTTTTTGTTTCAGCTCCAGTTCTCTCTCACCCAGATCCCACCAGGCAATTTATTGTGGAGGTTGATGCTTCTGACTCTGGAGTAGGTGCCGTCCTTTCTCAACACTCTGCTATGGACCAAAAACTTCACCCGTGTGCTTTCTTTTCCCGCCGAATCTCTCCAGCAGAAAGGAATTACGATATTGGTAACAGAGAACTGTTAGCTGTGGTTTTGGCTCTCCAAGAATGGCGTCATTGGTTAGAGAGAGCTGAGCATCCCTTTATTATCTGGACGGACCATAAAAATCTCTGCTACCTGCGGGCAGCTAAAAGGTTAAACTCTCGGCAGGCTAGATGGGCTCTTTTCATGGGGAGATTTAACTTTACCTTTGCCTACAGGCCTGGCTCTCGGGATATTAAACCGGACGCTCTATCGCGTCAGTCAGTTGTTGACGAATCCGATTCTCAGCCTGAGACCATTCTCTTGGGCCATTCATCTAAACTTACTTGTCACCCTGGTTATAACCGCACACTTTCATTTCTGCAACAAAGGTTTTGGTGGCCCACCATGAAGCAGGATACTCGTTCCTTTGTTTCATCTTGTACTGTTTGTGCTCGCAGCAAGTCCTCTTAAGTTGTATTTAGCGCATATTAAGTATGCTCTACAAAAATTTTTTGAATATGAATTAAATCCATAAGTGGTATAACACTGATGAATTAAATCCATAAGTGGTATAATACTGATGTATCTGTCCTACCATCCCTCCTGTTGAGACATGTGTAACACCATGGCTCAAAATAGCCAGACATTTGTATAGGTTTCTGGGTAGGACAGGTTTATTGCTAGATCATACATGTTCTTTCACAAAATTACTCCAATTACTTGTTCAGACTCAGGACTTTGTTATTGCATTTCTTTTAGTATCTTCTAAAGTTGATTTTTCTTCTATAGTTAACACATGAATCTGTTCTGCTGCGGCTACTTTAGCTGTTTTATCTGCAAATGCATACTGACTATCTGTATAGATTTTCAATTCCTTATTTTTTATTAATTAACATGTTTCGGTTAACACTGCTAGTTCAGCTGCTTGAGCTGAATAATTCAACAGTAAATGTTCAGCTATTACTACAGTATTTTTTTTGTTACTCCTGCATATCCTATTCCTGTTTTTCTGAGAGGAACCATCTATAAATAGCACTTCTCCTGTTTTGAGTGGTCAATGTTTTAAATCACTTCTGCTTTTAGCTGTCTTATCTGCTACCTCCTGACAATCATGTTTAGTCCCATCTTCAGGAAGAGGTAACAATGTAACTAGATTTAACGTAGTGCACCTCTCTATAGTCAGATGAGGTTAAGATAACAATGTTGCCATGCAAGACAGATGTCTTTCAGGTGATAAAAACATCATATTAGTCTGCAGGAACAGAGCAGAGACAGCATGTGGTACTCTCAAAATTAAAGGATCAAACAAGACTATCGTAGTGCTTGTTTCCACAGCCATGGATGCTGCAATGAGTACTTTAACACAGTGTGGCAATGCACATGCTACACTATCCAATTTAGATGAGGCATACGCTATTGGCTTCATTTTATCTCCATATTGTTGTACTAAAACTGAGGTCATAAAATGACCTTTACAATCTACCATCTGAAAAAAAGGTTTACTATAATTTGGCAAGGCTAGATTCCAGTGCTAGATACCAGAGTTTGCTTTATTTTACAAAAGGCATCTTCAGCCTCTACTGTCCATTTTAGAGGTGCTGTTATTTTAAGGTCTTCGTCACACATCATTTTACTCAAAGTTGAGGTTATTTCCACATAGTTTGGCACCCAATTTCTGCAATAATTTATCAAGCCTAAAAATTACATCATCTGCTGTTTAGTTTGTGATTTAGGCAATTGAAGAATTGCAGTTTTCCTGTCTTCTACTATTGTTCTTCCTCCTGCACTCAGATTATGTCCCAAGTATTTCACCTGTTGTTTACACATCTGTAATTTATTTTTACTCACTTTATGTCCCTCCTCTGCCAAATGTTTCAATAAGGCCATTATATCTCTTTTACGTGCTTCTTCGTCGGGTGATGCTTGCAAAACATCATCCACATAAATCAGAATTTGGCTATTTCCTGGAGGTTGTACTTTTGCCATACTGGCACTCATCGTCTGAGAGTAAATGATCAAACTCTCTCAATACCCATGGAGCAGTTGAAATGCAAACCAAAGCTGACTGTTTATCAGCAGGTATAGACAAAAATGCGTTACTGATGTCTACAACAGTGAACACTTAGGTATCTGGTCGGAGTGAATTTGGCAAGGTGTAAGGGTCTGGGATGCATGGTGCTCTCTAAAAGATTTATTATTATTTACGGCCTGTAAATCTTGAACCATGCGCCAACTTACAGACACTGCTTGCTTTTTTTTTTTCACTAGGAAAACTGGAGTATTGTATGGCGAATCATTGCATTTCATTATCAAACCTGCAGCTGTTAAATTATTAATTACTTGTTTTATACCTTCATATGCATCCTGTTTCAATGACAGTGAGTCTCTGGTAATCACAACTTTACTGCTGGAGCTGCATTAGACTCTCCATCTGAATAGACATAAGTTACAGTGACTCTTGCTGGTGTGGCTTTAGTTAAACTCTTTTCATAATTCTCATCAGGGCCTGGTGTGGCCTTGCACCAGAATGTGATGTGCAGATCCTTCTCTGACATTTTGTCCTGTGGTTTTGATGCCATCTTTTCTCCCTCTGTCATCAGAGCTGTGGTTCTCATGAGGTTTTTTTATTTGGAACATCAAGGGAGTAATAATAAGACAGTTCACCTGTTCCCTGGAGAACAGGAATGTCTCCTTTTTGCAGCTCTGCTTTTCTCTTTACTACAATGTTTCCCTCAAAACTTGGCACTAATGCTAATCGTAGCAATAGAAGACCGTCACGGCCTAATAGATTTACAGGACAATCAGGACACATTAATATGGACATCTGACAGGACTGTTCTTGGGGATCTCTCAACGAAACAGGTTCTAATTGTGGTACAGCGGACATTTTGCCATTAGCAGATCTCACTATCACACTCTGGTTACTCTGTCTGGAGTCTGGAATAGACTCCTTACATATCATTCTTCATGCACCAGTGTCACAGAAGAAAGTCACAGGTTCTCCATTTACCATTAGGAATGTTTCTGGTTTTACTCCATCAAAAACATCACTTATTCTTTAAAGAAACTTCAACTCACCACTGCTGTCTTCCCTCTCTCGAAATACCGTCAACCCGTGGATCCCAGCTGGTGATTTGGAGGCCGGTCCTGGAAAGGATCTGTTAGGCAGCTCCTAGGCTAGCCTGCTGTGGCCATGGTCTTTCCGGTGTCCTCATCACCCGCTGGAATCCTTAGGTATATTGGCATCCGGCTCGAAGGACCAAATTAATGTCAGGTTCAAACAACCTAGAACATTTAAAACACACTCACAAAAAGGAGAAGACAACAGTTTATATTTTTACTCGCGAGGAGAACAGACAGAGACGTGCTCAGTTACGGATCTCCAACCCGTTCTCGAAATGTCTCTGCCGAACCCTCTCTTTTATTCACTTGGGGCGTTCCCTGTTTACATTATTTTTCGAAGGGATGGGGGCAGAGAAACAACAGTAAAACAACACCTGTGGAATGATGCCATTAAAGAGTTAATAATTCTTATTTTTACAACATCCTCTCCTTAAAAGAAGACAACCAGGCACATTCTTGACTAGCAGTTCAGAGGTCATACCCTGCTCAAGGGACCTCTACTATCACTCCAGTGATCCCATTGCTACTGTTGTCTCCCTGAAAAAATAACTCAATACATAGCAAAACACTTACACAGACATAAACATTTATATGGTCATGAGGTGTAATACAAAGAATAAAGGAATATAAAAGATTAAATATTAGATAACTTATACACATTATTCTAACAATTACATAACGGTATTCTTACAGCACATATACAAACGGGAGTCCTCTCTTCAAACTCTACAACTACAGTTCAATAAGAAACGGGAGGAGGAGTAACAAACAGATTTTATGATGAGACTGGTTTGCCTTCTTGATCACCCTCTTTGAACCCGTGCAAAGTAGAATTGCTCCAGTATGTTGTGACACTGGAGCTCCATCAGGGGACCTGGATAACATCCCTTCTTTACAGCGAAGGGTAGGGAACAAATCAGAAATTGAGAGCCTGCAGAGAAAATGAAGGAACCTTAAACTTACTTTTGGTGACTTTTCTCTTAAGGGGTATCAATGAACTGAACACAGACAAAATAAACTAATTCATTCATTCATTTTCCAACCCGCTTAATCCGCTAACGCAGGTCGCGGGGTAGCCAGTGCCTATCCTGGCAGTCTCAGGGCGTGAGGCGGGGGACACTCCGGGCACGACGCCAGTGTACCGCGGAGCCACATAGAAACAAACTACCACTCACACACACACTCACTCCTATGGTCAATTTGGGACCGGCCAATCAACCTGAAGCGCATGCTTTTGGAGGTGGGAGGAAGCCGGAGAACCCGGAGAGAACCCACGCAGACACGGGGAGAGCATGCAAACTCCGCACAGAGCGGGACTCGAACCCGGGTCCGCCGTGTTGTGAGGCAGCAGCGCTAACCACTGCGCCACCGTGCCGCCAAAATAAACTAATTATCATTGTTAATAATAAGGATAATGGATTACATTTATATCACACTTTTTTTGTGGATACTCAAAGCAGAATGGTTCCATTACTCATTCACTCCTGATTCATACTTGGTTTAAACCCTCTAATGCCAGTAGCCTCTAAATTACTCCCCATGACACATGCAATAAAGTTGTCTCTTTCTTTGCACACAAAAAACCTAATTCTGCAGATTATAAATACCGTTCCTGTATCCACTTAATATCAATGCCAGTAGTTTGGCACAATATGTCTACATCAGTCATAAAACCTTGGAGGACGATAATTTTTGCTGTTACATGGCAAGCATATAATGTCTTCTGTTCATTGTGTTCCTGCATGACCTGAAATGGGCAATTATACAGCCTCTCCTGAAAAAACAGCAGTCTAAACAACAAGGCAACACAACGAGAGGTGCTTTGCATAGTTCTAAAGCTATAAATGATGGGGGAAAAAACCCTAACTCAGAGACCGCTCTGTTGTCTAAATGCTTCCACTATCTCTCATTGTTGAAAACCATGACTACATTAGAATATCTATGCCAATGACACAAAAATCTATGTGACAATCTCCACAGATAATAACATACAAAATCCAAGTATGTGCAATCAAGAAATCAATATTGGATATGCTAATTTTCTTTAACTAAACAGAGATTGAAGTCACTGCTGTTAGAAATGAGGAAAAACAATTGGAATTGTCAACTCACGCCCATTTGGTATATTAAAGAAGAGAAACTAAGCCAGAAGACTAATGTCAATGAAATCAGTCACTTGATTACTTATGTAACCTAGTGACATTAAAAGGTTAAAAATAGAGAGCCGATAAGCCAATCATTATATATTATTGGTTAGGTTCCGCCCACGAGTGGACATGATTGACAGATCAATCTGTGCGACGGGATGAGAGAGATGTTACGTGCTCATGACAGGCGGAGAACAAATTGATGCAGCTTTGAAAAACTTTAAAACTTAGTTTTGCAAGTTTTTCAATAAACGTGCAAGATATTTGAACACTTTAGAAGACACCATGAGTTGGGAAGTCCCTGTGACTTTCTACAATATATCTCGGTAAGCTAGCAACACATTTTAACATGCTAATTGTGATATAGCTCGGTAAGCTAGCAACACGTTTTAACGTGCTAATTGTGTGTGCGATGCTACGCAATTTATTGTACGAGTTAAACTATTGAACAACTTTGTTAAAAGTCCTGTTTGTAACAAAAAACCAAACAGGTCAGGTTTTAAGGATCCAGTTCTGTTGATGTCGAGCCTCCCAGCATGATTTGACCTGGACTAAAAGGACCAATCAAATACTCCACGTGGGGTAGGGTGGTGCCAGTCGTCTGGACTTTCACCCACAAGTGAAAAGAGTGCACTCTGTTTCAGAAACTGTTAAAACATTTGAGAATCTACAGAAAGTAGATTTAAAAGTGATCACCAACGAAAAGAAGATTTATTATTTGAAGGGCCCAATTTTGTTTTGTTAATATGTATTTTAACATGTAATTTTCCTGTTGTTAATTTCTATTTGTCTTAGTAAAACTGTGCAAAATTTATCTGGTCTGTGTACCTTCATGTATAGTTATTACAGTTCACTCCCTCAGCTCCATACGAACCTGGATTAGAGGTGTATTCACTAGAAGTGGGTTACACTTACTTACTGTAGTTATAAATAAATAAATAAATAACACCTGTTAACACCGTCCTAACACCTTTTGAGTGTGGTAAAATATTACCTTGAAAGCTTTCTTCTTGCAGTGCAGTTTAATACAACTTGTATAGATGGGTTTTGTTTTTTTTTACATCTATTCATACAAATTAATGTAGAAATTAAATAAACTGAAATGCAAACATTTGAATATATTTTAATTTCTATTATGAAAGCCTATAAAATCAATGTCAATATTATATTTAACAGGAGCTAGAAAACGGATCAAATGACATTATTTTGTAAAAGAAAACATGTCATTTGATTTGTTTGCTCGTCTTGCCATGGAGTTTGGGGTAAAAAAGTCAGCACAACCTTAACAACCCACGTGTTTGAGCTCTAATATGATTTTGTTGTTGCTGTTGTAACCTGGACTGAGGATAGAGGTCACATGCTGCCTTGTAAGGCCTGAGATTAACTTGTAATTTGGGCATTAAAAAACCAAGCGTGATATTGAATGTCACAGAATAATTATTTATGGTAAATAAATCATGAAGGCAAGAATTCAGTGTAGTTAATCATACATTTTATTTCTATGTGCTCCCCATTACAACAAACAGCATCAGTAGTGTACACTTCAAACTACACAAATATATAGAAAATGCAAATAAAGCAGGGTGACTGAATTACAATCACAATAATTCATGAAGAGATAACACAGGGGTGTTGATACAGTACATTAGAATCCTATGCAGAAATATCTGTCTGAGGCTCAGGGATTGTCAGTGTTAACATCTACATCTATGCTACTTATCTTACAAAGCTATGTATAACTTTAGCAGCAACGTTGTACAGGCAGCAGAGGCGAAAGGAACAGATGAAGAAGTTAAATGTTTAGACAACACTGAAAACTACGATAAAAAAAACTTTACTACATTATTGGTACTACACTATTATGTTTTATTGGTTAAAATAAAGCATTTGTCTGGTCAATACATGTCGCTGCGACATAACATGTTAACTTCTACAAAACAGCTGTGAAAAGACAGCTTTGTAAATACGTAAAACATCTCAAAATAGAGCATGTAAATTTACATCGAATTGTTTGCAAAAAAACAATGTGCTTTCTAGTCTATCCTTAAAAAAAGTAGAAATCCAGTTTAAATTTGAAAATGTGACAGATAACATTTGCAGGTTGTAATGAACTTAGTAATTTTTCAACGGATGATCATCTGGCAAAGCACAATTTGTAATAACAAAGCAGGACCTTTCAACTTTCAATAAATATGTATGCAATGCTATATACATGAACTATACATTGGCACACAGGAGTGAGTGTGAATAGTTGCGAACTTTTTCTTTGCTGAAAACACAAAACTGTGTCTTTGCTATTGCAGTCAGATGCATGGTGGTTGTGAAGAGATTTGTGTTTTCATTAAATAGCTTTCTATTTCCTGAATCTTCTTCCGCCATCAAAGCCATTCAGGAAAATTAATGTGGAAAAAATCCCCAAAAATATGTAAGTAGTTGTTTGAAAGTTAAAATGTTTGTGCTTAGAATGAAGCTTTGTTGATGAAAACACAAAATGTTCAAAAGATTCCTATTCATAATTATTTTGAAAGTCCGTCATGACCTAAAGCTCCATTAAGCGAGATGATTGACATTAATTTGGGATACAAATACTGCATGGGATACAAAAAAGTCACACACAGTGAATTAACAAATACCTCCCAAGTATGTAGCATTACACTGTAAATATGTCCTCCTTTACCTCTGAACTAAAAATACACAGTGTAGTGTCTCCCCACCAGCACAAAACAGAGCTAAATTACAAGGTCGTGGAGCATCTAGCAGACAATGAGAAAGATGTTATCCCTAAAAAGACTTAAGACGCGGCACAGTGGCGCAGTGGGTGGCGGCACAGCAAGGCGGTTCCAGGTTCACATTCTGCTCTGTGCAGAGTTTGCATGTTCTCCCCATGTCTGCATGGGTTCTCTGGCTTCCTTCCACCTCCAAAAACATGTGCTTCAGGTTATGCTCCAGCAACCATGCAACAGGGAAGAAGTGGGTACTAAAGATGTTTGTATGTAAGAGTTAAAAGAGGGAATTAGGCAATAAACAGGATTCAAGGACATGGTGACTTTTTGTTCGGCCTCTGATTATGGATATAGAGCATCCGCTAGAACTTGATTGGTGAATTGTCATATTTGACTGTTGTAACTATGGTATTTGCTTGTCTTTCTGCACCCTAGTGGTCAAAAAATGCTTAATGAAGCTTTAAGTGTTTCAAATTGATGGCAGACAATGCTCTATGTCATACATAAAATCCTATGCTACAAATTCACACCAAACTGCATTCCAAAATGAGTGTTAATCTTTCTTGGTGTAATTGAAGTAAAACAAAATAACACACTACAGAACACTGGTGAAAATATGTAATTTTCTGCTTGGTTCAAACTTAACAAAGCAGCTGAAGACAATGAAAATTTTAAACATACCATATAACACTTGTGTAATGTGTCATCTACTTTGTTCCCTTCTTTGACCAAAAAGCTTCAAACATTTGGTGCATTAGCTGTGACCGTACAAAAAGGCTGGGATGAATCAGGAATATTGTTATTGACCTTCTTGAAAAACATTTAATCCCACTTTAAAAGTCTGCATGTCAAACATGAATTGGTGAAATTCCTTCACGGCAGCAGCTAGAAATACAGAGACACAGTTAGCCCGTCTGTGTCCAAAGGGAACAGAATTAATTTGTATTTGTCAATTGTCAGCTGTTTGCAGCTTAAACATAAGATATGATGACATAGTTTTTTAAGACTTTATGATAAGCTGTCTCCTTGCTGAAATTTACTGTCTTGATAAAAAAATATTAATCATGTTGTAGCTCTTGGGAAGACAGCAAATAAGTGTATTTCTAAAAACTCTTGATTGATATTTTAACATATTCCCTGGAGTAACATGCTTCTGTATGTGGTGTGTGACAGTGGCACGGCCATTTAACACTGCTGCTTAAAGGCTAAACATTCAGAATAGCCTTCTTATTCTAACTGACTGAATATGTTTTTGAATGAATCACCAGCTTATTAAGTTAATACTGATATTTTAATGTACTCTACTGTATTTACAGGAGCCTTTATAAATACTTGTTTCCATAGAAACTGTAAAGCACCTTTTTCGGATATAAAACGATCCGTACATCTAAAACCATTTCCATGGTTTTTACTGGCTAATTCTGGCCACCTCATGAGTGGGGTCAGCTGATTGATATTGCTTATGCCCCAGCTACTCAAGGATGGGAATAGTTGAACTTTATACGAGTCAAGATCCAAAAAAGAATGTCATTACATTTTGCTGAAGTTTTTCTTTCCTGTTGTTTGCAGTGTTTTTGTTGGTGGATTTGCAGACACACTGAGGACAGGGGCCAGATTCATTACATCATGAGATAAGACAGAAGACCAATCAGAGGGGAAATGGAATGCTTTCAGATTAACTGAGTGAAAATATCACAAGTTTGGCATTTATAAGATGTTAAAAGTTTGGAGCAATATCACAAAACAGATTTTAATAGTAATTTAAGGTATTCTTTGGCTCCTTTTCAAAGTAAAATCATTTACTATGAAGTTCTCTTTCACATGGCCAGAAACTGCTTTGGACTTCAGCCTAAAACCTGTTAATTCCTTTTTAGTCATGAGAACAAGTTATGGGTGTCAATATCAGGGATAAAACGAAGGGAAAATACTCAACATCAAAGTGAACCAGCACTTGTTTTTGTGTTTCCCTCTTTGTGGTGTTTTGGTGTGAGAAGACTCAGGATGAAGCTGGATTATCTACTGTACAATAAGAGTCCTGAAGAGGAAGGCTGTCGCTTTCATCTCTCCACTTCAGAATATGCTGCAGGCCACCGACTCTCTGTCAAGCTGTTCCACTTTTGACGGTCACTTGGATCTGATGTTGCCACAGCAGGCAGCTTCCCAGGGTTGACACCCGTGTGTCGTGGGACCCGCTTTGGTGCGGCGGTGGTTTTGCTTTTGGTTTTCTTGAGAGGAGCAGGAGTGGTGACATGTTTGCCAGCCTTGGCTTTTGTTCCCACTCCTTTGCCTGAGCTTTGTTTAACCCTGTGGGTGCTGTTGATTGGTGCAGAAGCTGTTAATGTTTCTAGCAGCTGGGTGGCTGATCCGAAGCGGACATGCTCTTCTGTCTCAGCTGCCTCAGCAAATAGAGACAGAGATCCACTTCGCTTGCTGCAGGACTCACAGCACAGTTTGTTGTAGCCAGGAATAGAGCAGTATCGTGCTAGGACCTCCATTTGGCAAAAGATGGATTTGTCTCCATGACATGGTTCGTCTGAAAGTTAAAAAGCACACAGTGAGTGAGCTGGCATTGAAAAGAGTGACACTTAGCGAACGCTGATTCTTTATAGAGCACTGAGCCCCACCCCACCCCCCCACGTCTCTCTGACTCTTTGTCTAATGCTTGCTTTGACACAAAGAAGATAATGTTTACTTTTTTACATCTTTATTTTCAGTTAAAATTCTGAATTTAATAATTGGGAGATTATCTTATTAACTGGTGATTTCTTTCACGATGCACAAAAGATGATTAATTAAGAGACCACAGTATCTGCCATGTAACTAGCAAAAGATGGTGTGTTTGTGTGGTGTGTTTGCACCACACCATAAGAAATTATCCAAATAAAAACCTTGGAATGATGGAGAGGGATCACAACCAATGAAAACAAACACATTTCACAGTCAGACATTTCCTCACTGATTCATAGTGATATACCAAAATCTGTCATGCTAGCATAAGATAAAGTCCTAATTTGACTCAGAAATGTCACTTACATGTGTATCACAAGATTTTTATATTATTTAATGTTAGTGTGTAAGTGGGTACAGACTTTCCTAGTGAATATGGAATTGAATAACAGTTAATGCAGACTTGACATTCAATGAAGACTTAGATGACTTCAGGGTCTGTCAATTGATTTAATGCCATATGAAAATGAATGGAAACTAGTGGCTGCCCAGAAGGTTGCCACTGGATTGACTTGTAAGAGGTGTACCCTGCAGAATTACTTCCAGGAAAAAAGGAAAAATGATGGATTTATTTCTTGAACAAACCCTTAATGGTTTAGAAAAAGGAAAAAATAACTGAAAGTCAGATTTGTTGGGCAACATGATGGTCAATGGTAGACATTCAATTCTGGACTGCTTATCCTGTTTAGGGTAGTGGTACAACAGCTTCTCCATTGCTGTTTTAAATTGAGTGATGTTAAGTTGTACCCACGCACACACACGCGCGCGCGCGCGCACACACACACACACACGTGTGCGTGTGGATGGTATAGGTACTTTAAACCACACCTAAAGAACTTTGAATAATTCAATACAGTGAAAAAAACTGACAACATTTTAAAAATATTAACCACCCTTACCTGAAATGCTGATCCCTAGAATTGAAAAGAAACTGTATGTGAGTGTTTGGCCAGAATGGGTATTCGTTTTCCTTTAGTGCTTAGTAACTGGAACTCTTACCATGACACGGTCCTGACCTACATGGTCTCACATTTTCAGGTTTTTCTCCATTGCACTGATCTCCAATCCGGCAAGTGACAAGGCGTCTCTCTGTGCCCTCTCCACAGGTTACAGAGCACTGTGACAGAATATAAACAGCAGCTCACTCACAAAAAGCAAAGGCAAAATCAGATCTGAATGAGATGCAGGCAAGGTAAACATCAGAGTAGCAGGGTGGAAAGTGTTGTGACAACATCATGACGTCAAAGTGAAAATCAGCTTTGGAACACAAATATCCTCTCTTCATCATTTGCTCCTACAAAAATTGATTTTGCATATTTACTACTGACCACAAAATATTACTGTGAGTCCAACTAGACCAAATTAAAATCTGTTTAATCCTGAGATATTTTGCCTTCATAAAATGACAATAACCCTGACCTTCGTCCACCAGTTTTGAACAGGTTTATTATTTGTATGTGGGGAGAGAGGAGGGGATAGTAATGTAAAACACTGATATGACCCAAACCATAACTTTCGTCGTCAACTGCATCACCGTCAAATATGATTACAAAGTACATATGTGATTATAAAAAGTTCTACTCTTAACTTTTACATTGGTCCCATTGTAATCAAACCTCTGAGTACAGCTCACATAAATTTTCTGCTGACATTAAGAAATGAATCTGATTTTGTCATATTCTTATGTATTCACCAACATTTAGCTCCATGTCTCACTTACTGGATTTTTGATGACTTCAAAGGTCTCATTTGTCCAGAGGAAAAAATGGATACAGCTGTGTTCTCAGATAAGACACTGAGATTACAATAATTATCTGATGCCTATTTTTTTTAAAATCTTTACAGAAAAACTTCTCAACTTAAGGAATAAAACAAGGAATTTTTATTGTACTTTTTCAGTGACTTAAATCTACAGAAAATATTGAGGTAGTAGTGGGTGAGCTGATCTCAATTCATTAAAAAGGAGACTCTATTAAAAGTTAGAGAGACGGACAGACGTCCAGATGAAAGAATACCATGTTGTAACCTGTAGAAATAATACCAGCTGCACCAAATGTGATAAGAGTTACAGTTTCTGTCAAGTATCAAACAGACGATGTGGATACAGAACCTCTGACCATGCTCCAATCCTCCAATGGGCAGGACACGAGACTCTGTTACAGGGCCTCCGGCTCTCTGGCTTCTCACCACTGCAGTACTTGCTGTGAATGGAGCGGTTGGTACCATCCTGGAGATACTGAACACAGCGAACCATCCGGATCTGAAAGCCCAGACTGCCGCAAGTTTTTGTACAATGCTCCCATTCTTCAGAGATCCATCTGGACAAATTCAAGTGAAGAGATAACGGATCCATAGTAGGTTTATTTGATTATGTTTTTATGAATGGTACACATTTAAGAAGAGAAGTTTGGAGGAAATATACAGATTCTGTCAAAAAGAACCTCTTGCTAGAGAGGTGGTTAATTCGTTATATCTCTCTAACAATGTCTGCTGCATATCACGGTGGTAGCTGACTATGGAAAAATTCAAATGAATTATTCAATGCTAATTACTTTTTTATAATGATTATCCAATTATTTTGTTAATCAATAGTTAATCAATAGTTAACATTTTAACCCTAACCTCCAGTACTGTACTGCTGAATCCAAGAGCTTGTTATGGGCAAGTATTTTTTATTCATTATTAGAGAGGATTATATGTGTTTATGATTGACATTTGATTCAATTGCACAATCCAGATTTTGCAATCCTCACTGCAAATTAGTATTTGTTGCTTGTTTGCTTGTATGACCAGCAATGAAAAACAAGTCAAATCAAGATGCAAGACAGGAAGTCTGACAACTCTTAAAAACATCAACCTATCTAATGAGTGTGAGTTCTCTTCTTTTGGAAAGTTCATCTCCTGACACAACAACCCAGACATCAAATTATGTCAAATTTAAAAATAATTTAAAAAGTAGAACAAATGAGCAGACAGACAAGTTATGTCTGAACAATGGCTTCAAAACAGCCTAGTCTTTCATTTCATTTCATTAATGTTCCATTAACTGCAGTCATTTATGAGCAAAAAGGATAAAACAACAACACGATCAAGAAATTTGTGTTGGAAAAACATTCCTTTAAGGTTTTGCACAAGAAAACATTCTCTTTATTGCTCTGTCTGCTGTTGCTCACTGCTTTGGTTCAGAGCAAATCAGAACAGCCAGCAGCTCAATGGGGGCCTGCCTTGATGTTGACAGTTTATGTTATTACTAGACTGCAATGGACATCTATGTGAGGGAGACTGAGAAGTCTGTACTCACTGTGGGTGCATGCAGTCCTGAAGATTACACATTCTGCGGATGGGTTTTGGTTTCTTGTTGGCATCGCAGTAGCCTCGATGGACCATCTTAGTGTCTCCTTTCTTGCGACATCCATACTTGGTGTACTGAAAGCCTGTTAAAGAAGTCATTTATTTGATTTGGATATGCAGATTTGCTATTTCTTAGAAAAACAATATTATTAATTCATTAATTTTCTTTTCTTAGACAATCAATAATCATTTTCAGTAGCTTATCTGGATCTGGGTAGCGGGTTTATGTTTGATCCTGTTTATCACAGGGCCACACAGAAAGACAAACATCAATGCACACTCACTGTCATACCGACACTCAACTTAGAGTGACCAATTCATCTAATTTGCACATTTTTAGTGGAAGCTGTAGAACCCAGAGAGAAACTCCATACAGAATGAACCAAGTGGAAACATGTGGAATTGACCTTGTTGCCATGAGGCAACAGCCTTAGCAACTGCAATCGGTGTGATATATCATCGATATTGAATTTCACACCTCTGTTTGCTTCATTCATTCCACACCTGTACTCTCTCCAGGCAATGATTCAGAGAGGAATATCCAGAATAACTGTCCAATCTTTTTTCCATCAAACTCCAAGGTGAAAATCTTGTTAATTCTCCTCAAAAAAATGTTTTTGTCAAGTCAATGAACAGCTACTCACAGTTGTTCCACCCTGAACTTCTCTGACCACTGCTAAGAATGTTAAGGCTGAAGAAGTGAGTATAATGTTTTCATCAAAATATTACTCTCAACAGAAAGAAATAATTACCCTCCGTTCTGCCTAATTTAATGGTAATCATTTACCTCCAGCACACGGTTTCGAACATGTAGACCAGCTCTTCAGAGCCCATTCAAAGGTGTCCTCCTGAATGACGTTGTTGTTGTTAACTGGAACTGAATCTTCATGGATGATGTACTTGTACATCAGAGTAGATCGCGTGTCATTGTCTTTGGGGATGATCTGCAAGGAAGGCATAAAAAATAAATAAATCACATAATATTATGCTGATTGATTAACATAGCATTGTCTAGCTTGCAGCATATTTGCATTTGAATACAAGGAGGGCAGAATAGTACAAATAGGTGAATTATGTATTGTGGTATTAGCTTTAATGTATGTTATGAGGTGGAATTAATTCTTCAGCACGATGATGATGAGAGACAAAGTGCACAACTCAATTGACATACACAACATGGTGTCATACACTATGTTGTACTCTGATTCACGGCATACCTTTCTCTAAGAGATATATAGAATACAAAACAGGAATTGCTCTGTGCTGGTGCACACTTGAAACATGTTTGAGTCATGTCATGTTTTGAGAAATGGGTGTCATTTTGTCAAGAAATCCTCCGCAGCACAAAACTTGGCCTGAGAGCAAGAAAGTGTAATAACACTATTATCTTAAGGGGCATGGGCATGATTCATATCATCATTCATTTACTGTCAAATTATGTCTGAACAATGATCAAAATCAATTCACCAAAAATACAAAACTAACACAGAAACTGTTCAAGGTTCTTCACCCAAAAAGTTTTTTTTTTCCTTATTGCACTATAATCCTATGAAGTCAGGTTTCAGATGTGAAAGCTGTAACATCTGTCATATATGATGATTTACATGGGGTGTTTGGAACAATACTGTTGGCACAATAACTATGATTGTACATGAAAGGCAATTTAACGAATCTCACTCTGCTGCACTTATATTTAGAGCTACTACTAGATTATAGAGTTAGATCATGCATGTTTGCTCAACACAACCTGAATAGGACTGAAAAATGTCGGCATGTCCTAAGATTTAACAGAAACAAGACAAAAAAATATATACTGAAATTCTTCTTGTAACGCACATTGTATAATTATTTCATATTATAGTAATTTTTTTGTAGTTATTTCATAAGCAATGTTTCTACTAATTAATTCAAAATTGTTTCATGACTTGTACAATATGTTAGCCCGCTGAGATAGGGTCGAGCAGATCAGTGGCTTGCAAGGCAGAGGCGAAAATAGATGGATATGGATATGTGCAAAAACCTCAATTCTCATTTTATAATTCATTGGCAGAATATGTATGAACAGATTAACATGTAACTAATTATTACAATTTCTCGGCCAGCTCCTGCTACTGGATAAGTCCTGTCTATGTGTGGACTTAGTTCTGTAGACCGAGGTGTGTCTGACAGATGTTGAGAAAATGCAACAAGTGGATTTTGAGCTTTTTCCAGGGTTTTGAGTTAACAACCCTGGGCCACTTCTACTGCTTCCGGCGGTGAAGCAGCTGTTTTGTTTGTCTTTGACCGAGAAAATCCAACAAGTGGATTTTGAGCTTTTTCTAGGGTTTTGAGTTGACAACCCTGGGCCCTTCTACTGCTTCCGGCGGTGAAGTAGCCGTTTTGTTTGTCTTTGAGCTTTTTCCAGGGTTTTGAGTTGACAACCCTGGGCCCTTCTACTGCTTCCGGAGGTGAAGCAGCTGTTTTGTTTATCCATTTGTGTGTCTTTGATCGAGCGCCGGGATGTAACTGATAGTGGCACAATTTGACTCTAAAATTCAGAAAAGGTGCCAAGAAATAGCATGGTTAAGAGACTATGCCTATCGTGTCTCTATGATCCAGACGATAGTCTGGAGAGAAACGACCATAAGCTGATATAAAATAAATTATAATAACCAGCTGGTAAAAATAAGAAATTAAGTAAAATTATAAGAGTAATATAAGTAAAGGTGATATAAAAGAAAATTTGGTAACCATAATTTGTGAAATAGCGTAAAAAGGCTGCAGCTAAATATAACAATCACTTCATGCAAATGAACCTAAAGTGAATCCCATCTAAATTGAAGTCCCCCTCTTCTACAAACATGCCCCACTGAAATAAAATGGGCGTATGAATGCATAAACTGTATAAGTAATTCATATAAACTTTGTGGTGAGTCTTTCAGTGTCTGCATACATCCGTGTATACATAGGGGTGCGTTTCTTAAACGTCATCTGGCTGAAATAAGGTCACCCAGAGTTAGTGTGTGTTTGATATGATCCAACCATGTGTGTATGGGAAGATCAGAGCGAATGAGAATTTGTGTGACTGATAAACCCATTGAAAGTACAAGTATACAAATCAAATAATCTGAAGATACAAGCTTGGGATAAAAAAGGTATTTTCTTTTATGAGTGTGGAAAACTGTTTGCTTGGACGTCATAAGTGATACTGTGTGATTGAGTGAATGATTGCTGAGCTCAGATGTGAGTGTGTGTGTTGAAAAAACAAAAATCCTGGTTGACTGTTTGACTGAGATTGAACCGTATGTGCTGTAGATGGAGTAGTAGAAAGTGTGTTGAAAGCGTGTGTATTTATTTATTTGTGAGTAGTGAAGGAGAAAGTGCGTAGAGTTGGTTTATGTGGAGAGATCTGACACTAGGAGGGTCAAGAAGAGACTGGAAGTTAAAATCAGGAAGCAGCCTACAGGGGGAGGGATCAGTAGACACAGATCGGACTTGTCTAAAAATATATCTAGGTGCAGAAGCTGCAAAAGAAATCCCCCGCTTGAGCAAACCCCCCCCTTACAACCCCTCCTTTCGGGCGCACAGTTTCTTTTCTTAAAGAGCCAGTCATAAGAACACAAGCTATTTTAATTAACCATAATACAATCTAAAACAATGAATCCCACACCAGTAGCTCTGGTGGGAAACAAAAACCCGGACATTTTAAAGTATATTAACAAAATTTCAAAGAAAAGTTTAAAGAAGAGAATTTGCGTTTAAAATTTTAAAAGTTGTTCAGAGAGGTACACAAATTCTACAGGGCAAAAGTCAGACAGGGACTGAGGACACTGCAGAACTATGAAGGCAGAGAGAAGGGACAGGACGATAACCAACTTAATGTGACAGAATTTGCAGGTCTATACCCAAATTTGGAGGGTTGGTTGCATTTTAATGGTAATGTTTATGAACCACAAGAAGAAGAAATATCCCAGATCATTGGTAATCACGAGGCTAGGGATGAGATGTAAATATACAACACCTTCAGCTATTGTACGGGTAATGAGTCCAAAACACTGTAGCACTGCTAGGAAGGCTAGACACAGCAGGCCAGGCGTACTGGATCGCTACGAGGGGAGGAAAAGTGCAGGAGGAGAACAATCCTGTAGCTTCTGGATTGATCTGCCCAATAAAGGAATAGACTTAAGAAGGGAGCTTAATTGATACTAATGAGAATGAATCTCTACATGTCCCTGAGTCAGTTCAAATTATGATGGGGAACCAATGGGAGTAATCCTCTCACAGGCCCTGCTAGGAAAAATGGGGTAAAAACGTGGTTATAAATGTTTCACTTTGGCACCATATCATAAAAGGTTTACATTAATAGTTACATTGAACATGAATTGTTTAGAAAGTTTGGCCATGTTGATAACAGAAAGAGAAGAGGTGAAGAGAGAAGAGATAGACTGCTAAGAATGAAGAGAATGTTAATTTCCAAGAGGAGGGATTATGTAATTTCTAAGAGGTTTGCAGTTAAATGACATAATTAGGAAAAAGTATGTTTGAAGAGAAGGACAAACAGTCATGTAGGGGAGGCGATAGGATAGGGCTCTGTATCTGTCTTCACTGTCTTCACATCCTGTCTGCAAATTTTTTTCTGATACCTAGAGACACTCAAACTGACTGTTTTTTCCAAGATGTCCTGCTTCTTCCAGAGTAGCATTCTGGGATACTTTCACAAAGCAAAGGAAATTCAAGGGTGGCAACACCAGATGCCTATGATGATGTTCACTAAAGACTGGATGAGAGACGTGAGTCCAGCAACAAGGCCGTAAGTCCAGTCATGAGGAGACAGTGGAGAAAGGTCAGAGCATTGAAGAAAGTACACCTATGACACACCTAGACACAAACACCCACAACAACACCATTGTGGTAAATATAGACAGACCCACACACGTTATGATTATGATTCTAATGACTGAGGAAGTAATGTCAACAGTTCCTGGTTGTTCATTAGATTATACAGTGTATATATATATATATATATATATATACACACACACACATACACATAGATAGATAGATAGATAGATAGATAGATAGATAGATAGATAGATAGATAGATAGATAGATAGATAGATAGATATAGATATATAAACAGGAAAGTATCAGTATCACAATTTCCTTGTCCTTTTTACTAAGTTATGATAAATCATTCTGGTTACAACCTGAGTATTAACTTTTTTTTTACTGCAGTCTTGACAAAAAGCAAATGCTCGATTGTCTCTGTGTTTAAAAAAAACACTCTGCTTACATGTTACAGATTGTAAGCAGTTATTGCAGGACTTCCATCTAAACAAGATGAAAACGTGTTCACTCATTACGTTTTCCAGGGTGCACTGCTCTAATGTTGTCTTTGAGCAAAGACAAAGCAAGGCAAGGTCAACACAATATGAAGGAAGACGCAAATAAAACCATAGGTTTGAATGTTTTGAATTGAATGCAAAGAGGAATTAAGGTATCAATAAAAACATTAAAAGATGATAAATGTTCATTAAATCAAATCTAATAAAATATGTTCAAATAATATCAAATAAAATCAAATGAAATCTATTAAAATCTCACTGATAATGACAGGAAAGTAATGAGAGCTTCATTAAGGGAGAGGTTTAAACTGTTGATTATTATGTATTGCATCCCAATAACACTTATTGTGAAGCCAACATGTGAACAATTTCAATATTATATATGATAGGGAAAAAGGTTTCACATGTTACCAGAACCACCACGGGGTCACGAAGAGGCCCGTCAGTGTGCAGCGTCTCCACGTCCTCCTCGATAATGTAGTGCCATTCCACTCCCAAGTCAATGAAGCTGCGGGACTTAATCTCCTCTCCTTTTCCATTAAGAATGTAATGTCCTGTTGCTTGGTTCTTGATTGCTGTAAAATAGAAACAATTTATAAGCTTCTGACAAAGCTGAAATGGATTTATTATATCATTTACAATTGTTCTAAATTATTCACAAAGATTAAAGCTCAAGTGATCCATGGAGTCCTCTGAACCATATTTCAAATAATTATGCATGAAAATTGATGGGGTCTAATTTTTTTCTACAATTTATGGAATGACAATTGAAAATATGTCAGCTTGTTGTATATATGACACAATGAGTTGCCAATAATAACCCACATGTCTGTGGCATGAATTTTTCTGGTCTGCTCACGTTTTATGATTTTGCCTGCACAAAATTGAGTGATACCAAGGAAACAGCCCAATGTTAAGGGTGCAATTGAAGTGCTCTATAAAAGCAAAAATGACTCAGACATGATGCTTGATTCAAGATGTGATTCACATTCATCACTGATGGTAGAGTCATAATAACTGACTGAATAACGACTATTCCCAATCTAGAACCATACGGGGCATGTTGAGACCTTCACAATAATGCAGAATGAACAGCAGAAAATCTACAATCTACAAAAATCTACATCCATAAGCACTTCCCAGAGTAGTGAAAGCAACAGGAAGGATGGATACTGTTCATTAAGCAACTGAGGAGAAAGAATTGTCAGCTTGACTCAATAACTTGTTTTCAAGTATTACATGTCCAAATATCCTGAAGGTTTATGCCTCAACAAAGCTAAGTTTAAAGTTGAATCTTGCATCAGAGTTTACATCAGGTTTTATCAAAATAAAGGCAATCACATCTGATACTGCAATGGATAATACTTCTTCTGGAACAGTTGTCCCCTGAAGCACAGAGCCCCTGAAATTTGCTCTGACCATTGACCGGGCTGTGGTAACTGCTCCAATTCAATTCATCATCAAAAAATACTATTTATTAAAATTATGCGATGTAAGTTAGGTACTAAAGTATCATAAGTGCCCATTTAAGCCAGTATTATGAGAATGTGGTTATTGATGATGCATATCTACTTTCATATACCCCTTCATCAGCCGTCACTTAACTATGATGGGGGGCTTGAGTATGCTAGTGATTCAATGAACTGTTATCTGGGGCAATTTGTAATTGTAATTTTGCCCCTGGTAAGGGCACCCATTGCAGATGTTCTAGGTGGAGGGTCAAACAAAGTGCAGTTAAAAAGATCAATGATGGAAAATACTCTAACTAATGAGGGATAACAGGGCCCTGCCCTGGTCAAATCTCCTGGACACTCAGGTAAAAAGAAGAGTTTAGCTGTTAACTGATCACTACCTGGTGGTAAATTGGATCAGGTGGAAAGTGGAAATGGCCGGACAGACCCGGGGGGCCTAAACGTATAGTGAGAATCTGCTGGGAACATCTGGATGAGGACTGTCCAGATGGGGGACATGGAATCTGACCGCTCCATGTTCCAGGCTACCATTGTCGAGGTGGTTGCATGGAGCTGTTGTCACTAGACTGCCGGTTGTGGCAGTAATCCTCAAACCCACTGGTGGACACCATAGGTGAGGGATACCGTTAGGCTGAAGGAGTCCTACGGGGCATAGTGGACCTGTGGGAGTCTAGATCAGCAATGCGCAGCTTCAGCCTCAAATTACATAAAGATCCGGTCATGGGAAAGGTTTGGTGATATAATGGATGATAAATGTTAGTTGGTCTAAAAAAAATCTGGCAAACTGTTCAACGTTTTAGGAGGGAAGAGAGACCCTTTGTCATCACTGATTATGGGTGAGATGGGGGTCTGCTGACCTTAATTGGGGGAGCAGTCGGAGCGGTAGAAGGAATACGTTCAGGATCTTGTCAATCCTGCTGACACGCATTCCTGTGAGGAAACAAAACTGGAGGACTTGGAGGTGGGTCCACTCATCATTGGGGTTGAAATTGCAGCAGCTGTTAAATAGCTCTGTAGTGACACAGCACGGTGGACGAGATCCACACTAAGTATCTCAAGGCTCTGGATGTTCTAGGTCTGTCATAGCCAACATGTCTCTCTCAGCAACATTGCATGGGTGAAGGGTACACTGCCACTGGAATGGAAAATTGGGATAATGGTTCCACTTTTTAAGAGGGGGGACCAGAAAGTGTGTTCCAAATATAGGGTATCAAACTGCTCAGCAATCACCACATTCATAGCCTAATTTGCAATGGCCATCAGGATATTAATGTCTTAACTAATTAAGTAATGGCTCATCCTCTACACCACTGAGATATTCTACCTCACTTAGATGAATGAAGCACTGATCGGTTTCCTTGTAATCCAAAGTTCGACACACCAATTTGTGCTTGATGACTGTTTAATTTCAATTTTCTCGGTGACCTCGACCAATAGTTAACATCAAATAGCAAAACATTCAGAGTTCAGTGTTCAAAAAACTTAATTATTCTGGGCAGAAACCTCATTCGGTCAATATTGGTTCCTACTTATACTTGACCACCAATTATTCCCAAAGAACTTAGTAATCCATTTGTCTCCTACAGGGGGCTAACCCCGTCAATAATTTAAAAAAAATACGAAAAGACAGGCAGATTGTGACAGAGTTTTCTTATAAGCAGCCTACAGTTTACATTGCTGGAACTAATTTTCAACTTGACCTAAACTCTCAACAATTTACTATGTGAACCTTTCTTCTTTTAAGTTTGTATTAAAAATTAATGTTCAACTGTTCGGAATATAGGCTCATAGGGCCTACCATTAACCTAAAAAGAATATACAGTACACACACACACACACACACACACACACACACACACACACACACACACACACACACACACACTGTATATATATACATGCTATGTGTGTGTATACATATATATATATATATATATATACATATATATATATATATAAATATATATATGTATATGTATATACAATGTACACACATACACACTTATATAAGTATGATTAATGTATAATTTATGCATCCCCTTCCTGTACATAATTAACTATATTTAAGTTACAAAAACAGTGACAGCAAATGCAAAAGTCATGAGCACACAAAAGCTATGTCTTTACTCCATGGACAACACATTGGAAAGAACGAGATGCGGTCTCAGCGGATGTTGTGGTTGTACCCTGAATTCTGACTCGTAACTCGGAGTTTTGCTTGTATGTCAAACAAAAATATGGACCAAAAAATTGCTGTTAACTCAAAAAACTTGTATGTCAAGTTGTTCTTATATCAAGGTACTATGTATATACGTGTGTATATGTGTGTGTGTGTGTGTGTGTGTGTGTGTGTGTATGTTTCCACTGTTAACCAGAATCTATTAAAAAGACACATTGAGTTCTGTCACTGATTAGTAGAACTTCCATACGAGAACAATGATCGAGTAGCTTAGACAAATATAAAGAAACAGATTTACTTTTTAAATCTGTTTTATTTGAGGAATAGTCTGGGTTGATAATATCTTGTGTCTACTTTAAACTCTACATGATTTTGTTGGTTTTAGTCTTTCAGTTTGGGTAAATCCAAAATGATAAACAGAAGCCTTATCCTTTCAACCTTAAAGTTAACTTCCCAGAGCAGAAACATCCCCCATAAGAAATAAAGGCATGCTACATTACAAGAATACAGCAGTAAGTTTATATATGCTTGGTTGAGTGCTTCAAACAAGCTTTTAACGGAAAGGCAAATTTTACAAGTGACTCGGGGAAAGATTAAAAGATGCTTCAATGCTAAAAATTCAGTATATGGATGATGGTATTACTATAATCACATTTTTCTTGTATACACTTAAAGGCCTAACATAATTAGCCTGATGGACATTGTAAATTAGGCAATATATGCGGTGAATGCTATTTAATTACATCCCGTTTCAAAGCGGTGATGTAATTGTCAGCGTTGTGTGTTCATCTGTCCGTCCGTCCGCCACATATCTGCAATGGTTGCAAAGCAACCATTGCAGTAAGAAAGATTAAACAAAAAGCACATTACTCGGGCGGCAAAGGGGATTAAAATGAGATGATGACTTGACCTTGAGAAAACTAGATTAAGGTCAAATTTAAACTTTTGTACACTCAGGCACTGGATAAGATACAAAGACAAGGGAGAAGGCCAGTGTGAGTAAGACCGTAGATTAATGCTAGTGCCATGATCAATGACAAGTAGGTCTGAGCACTAGCTTTGATATTTTACCTGTGCAAGTATGTCAGGACAAAATTTTGATTTCAGGGATGTCGTGGAATGTTGCGGTCTCTGACTGCATTGGTTCTAGTTTTTTTTCTTGTAATTGCCAACAATACTTTCTCTGAGAGAGAAAGGTGCAGTTATAAATCTACCTGCAAAACAGGACAAAGGGTCAAGTTTTCTCTGTTTTACCTAATGTTTTTTAGTATTCTAAAAGGAAGAAAAATAATTCCCCCGGGGGTGGATGAGATCCGTCCGGAGTTCCTAAAGGCTCTGGATGTTGTGGGGCTGTCCTGGTTGACACGCCTCTGCAACATCGCGTGGACATCGGGGACAGTACCTCTGGATTGGCAGACTGGGGTGGTGGTCCCCCTCTTTAAGAAGGGGGACAGGAGGGTGTGCTCCAACTACAGGGGGATCACACTCCTCAGCCTCCCTGGCAAGGTCTATTCAGGGGTTCCGGAGAGGAGGGTCCTTCGGGAAGTCGAATCTCGGATTCAGGAGGAGCAGTGTGGTTGTCGTTGTCCTGGCCGTGGAACAGTGGACCAGCTCTACACCCTCCGCAGGGTCCTTGAGGGGGCATGGGAGTTCGCCCAACCAGTCTACATGTGTTTTGTGGACTTGGAGAAGGCGTTTGACCGTGTTCCTCGGGGGGTTCTGTGGGGGGTGCTTCGGGAGTATGGGGTACCAAACCCCTTGATAAGGGCTGTTCGGTCCCTGTACGACCAATGTCAGAGTTTGGTCTGCATTGCCGGCAGTAAGTCGGATTTGTTTCCAGTGAGGGTTGGACTCCGCCAAGGCTGCCCTTTGTCACCAATTCCGTTCATAACTTTTATGGACAAAATTTCTAGGCGCAGCCAAGGCGTTGAGGGTGTCCGGTTTGGTGGCCTCAGTATTGCGTCTCTGCTTTTTGCAGATGACGTGGTGCTGTTGGCTTCATCAAGCCGTGATCTCCAACTCTCACTGGAGCGGTTCGCAGCTGAGTGTGAAGCGGTTGGGATGAGAATCAGCACCTCCAAATCTGAGACCATGGTCCTCAGTCGGAAAAGGGTGGAGTGCCCTCTCCAGGTTGGGGATGAGATCCTGCCCCAAGTGGAGGAGTTCAAGTATCTCGGGGTCTCGTTCACGAGCGAGGGTACAATGGAACAAGAGATCAATAGGCGGATCGGTGCAGCGTCTGCAGTGATGCGGACTCTGTATCGGTCCGTCGTGGTGAAGAAGGAGCTGAGCCGAAAGGCAAAGCTCTCGATTTACCGGTCGATCTACGTTCCTGCCCTCACCTATGGTCATGAGCTGTGGGTCGTGACCGAAAGAACGAGATCCTGGATACAAGCTGCCAAAATGAGTTTCCTCCGCAGGGTGTCCGGGCTCTCCCTTAGAGATAGGGTGAGAAGTTCGGTCATCCGGGAGGGACTCAGAGTCGAGCCGCTGCTCCTCCGCATCGAGAGGAGCCAGATGAGGTGGCTCGGGCATCTGGTCAGGATGCCTCCTGGACACCTCCCTGGTGAGGTGTTCCGGGCATGTCCTACCGGGAGGAGGCCCCCGGGATGACCCAGGACACGCTGGAGAGACTATGTCTCCCGGCTGGCCTGGGAACGCCTTGGGATTCTCCCGGAGGAGCTGGACGAAGTGGCTAGGGAGAGGGAAGTCTGGGCTTCCCTGCTAAGCTGCTGCCCCCGTGACCCGACCCCCGTTTAAGCGGAAGAGAATGGATTGATGGATATAAGTCCTGGTTTTTAGTGGACCTGATAAATGATTAATGTCAGTCTTCTTGGGTTAGCTGGTGATATGTGATATTGGCTTGTAAAATTGATGAGACTTCAGGGAAAAATATTTTATAGTCAAGGTATGACTTTGAAAGAGAAAGCTTTTATGAAAACAGCGGCAACTGACCTTCATAAAAAATTTCTCTAAATAACATTGCCTGGTCAAGCTTAGTCACCTCATTGTGACAAGGCACAGCAGTCCTGTCAAGCCTTATATTCATCCACACATATTTATTTATTTATGTATTTATTTGTGTATGAGTATTATTTGGTATCTTGTTATGAGCCTTTTCTTTGTTCCTTTCCAAAAGTAAACATCAATTGCAGGGAACACATTGACGATTGTGTGTGAAACTTCATTAATTATTTACTATAAAGCCTATGATTGGGATTTAGCATTAGTTCTACAGCCAAGAGGCTCACCACTTTACTTTAGGGGGTTGCAATTAACATCTAAGTATTCCAAACGACGAACTCTTGTCATTTTGAATATAATGACTTGATCCTCTGTGGGGGCAAAGCAGCTACCAGATCAGAGCGTGGTTTCATACCAGGAAGTTCTTGATGTTAATCTTATAAGCAGTAAATCATTCAAACTGACTACACGGAAGTTTTACAAGTGACAGACATAACCATTTTATTTCTCTGAACAACCACAGCAATAACCTACTCCCTTTAGGTTGGTGCTCCAGAGGTTTCCGGAGGGATTATGCTGAAAATCTCAATGGAATGCCTCCAAAGAGGAGGATTAAAAAAGGGCATTCTTAGGAAAGGTAGATCACGAATACCCTGCGTAACCTGATGCCAGATTATGGATCAGGTTACTCAGGATGGATGGATGGATGGATGGATGACCTGACTGTCAATACAAAATCAACAATAACAGTATATGAAAACAAAAGAAAAAAACACAATATTTTCCATCAAGAGAGACTATTTAATAATTAATAAACATTATGAAAACCAAACTTTAAAGTCAGTGAGCTGACAGGTAATATAGAAAGAAAAGTTAATAGTCTATAATTTTCATCAACCTATTTGTCTTCCATGCAAAGTGGAGGAGGATTGTGAGCTAATAGCATCCTCTCATTTATTTATGTATTTGTGTTAGTGGGTCAGACTTACCAAGAATTTGAGGGGATGCCTCATGTTCTTGGATGATGACATGTCTAGCGCCAGGAGGAATTAGAAACATCTTAAGGTAACCTTTGCCAAGTTTGAATCAGCGGCATTGGAAGCAGAAGGGTTAGGAAAGATAAGACAGAAATAGGTGAGTTCAGTAGATGTGTCGCAGCACTGGGGGACATTGCGTGTGTTTCAGAAGTTTGTTTTACTTTGCTTTACAAAGATGCTCAGACATTTATTGTGAAAGAGAAAAATGGTAAATAACTATGTTCGATTTCCTCCACAGTGTAGAAACCTGCAGGAAAAAGTTTCATTGAAACAAGGTGTTCATTCACATCTATTTTCTGAGTCATTAAAATGATTTTGGAAACAGCAAAAAACGTATTAATAATATACTGCTGTAAAAAAAACTGATGATCATGACAGGAATAAACTGTCTGCATGTTCACACTGATTATGAGCAGAGATGTGAATGAATATAGCTTTCAGCCATGTTTCAATGGGGTATAAGTAGCAGATTTTTGGAAATCTATTGGAGCAAAGTCACCTTCTGACACGGATGTCCACCCTTTACAAACCGACTCCAACTCACCAATTACATTTCTAGAGTCTTCTGTTTCATTTACAAAAACATTCCGAGCTCCTTTGGGTAAAGAAAAGGCTCCTCTGGTCTTCCCTTCAGAATGAAATGAATCAGTTAGTCTCACAATGTTTCTTGCATCTCTAATTCTTCTTCATATTATTTCTCAGCAACACTAGCATCTACAGTGAACTTATATTAAAATAAATGGTGTTGTCATTCACCATTATTTAACTACAGACATGTAATTACATGTCTTTAGATTTCAGAGGAAGGCCCAACACTTTGAGCATATTGGTGCAGACAAACCAGTGTGGCTGAGAAGATTATATATAGTACTGGCACAATGGTGCAGAGTTCATATAAAGATGGAAGCAGAGGTGCAGGTGCGGCTGCCTCTATCGTTAAGACACAAGTTACAATAAAACATTTGAAAACAGACAGATGCTCCATGTGAGAGATTAAATCCTCTGCAACCAAATGTGGTAAACTGAAAATCCTGCAAATAGACTAGTTGTCAGTATTTAGGTGCAAGTATCAACATGTCAGCTAGGGTTCAAACATTAAATGGCCAACAAATACCAAATTTAATCCAAAGTTCTGCAGGATTCTTTAATATGACATTTTTATAATTGCATAATTTTGAGTTAGTTTGTTAGGGTGTTAAGCAAATAGCAAAATGTATAAACTACGTGAACATACACTTTCTAAACTCCTCACAGACTTCCACAGACTAAACTAGAGAAAGAACCTGTGACAGTTGAACATAAATGAACAGGAAGTAACAAGCAACAGAAGAAACAGCAGCTTATGTCACTATTGTCTCTTAGTCTCTATGGTGTTAGGCATCCATCTGCACTACAAGCTGGACAGATCATTGTGAATATTTCACAAACTCTGGATACTTGCATATTGTGTTTTCCAACAAAGATGTTTCTTTTTGGTCTCTCTTGCTTAACTGTTTCCCTGTTAAAAAATGTGAGTAATTAAATGACAATGAGATGTTAAAAAATGATCACAGAAATACACCATGGAACAGTTTGATGAAGCTGTTTTCATGGCCATTTTTATTCTTTTTACTCTATATTATTTTATGACATCATGACGACATCATTATACTAAGTAATTTCATGTTGGTAGTTAAAACTGGGCATATTAGAAAACAACACCTTACACTTTTATGCAACAAAACCTTTGCTTGACACAGCACAACTGAGTGATGACAGTAGATGTTATATACTCAGCACATGTTAAATCAGTTAATAGCTCTGGATCAAATTAATAATGTGAGGGAATATAAAATTAAAATGTTAACAAGAGATGCCAAAAATACCCTGGTTCTTCTGTTAAATTGCATGTCATATGTGCATTTCTATATGTGTATTTCTATCCATTTACAAAGTTTTATTATAAACTTAGACATGATACGATGTGTCTGCTGCCCAACTTGCACATTCTGCAATAGCAGAGGAATGACAATATCATAATCCTCTTTACTAAATTTTCTGACTCAAGCTCATTTTCAATAGTTAGGATGACTGTGTTCAGACTGTTGTTTTTCTTTTTGTTCCCAGCTCCATGAATGCATTATAATGCATGAGTCACCTGCCTACTCCCTGCCCCATTTCACAAAAAATAGATGCTTAAGTCCCTTTATTTATTCAAGCTTAAAGTTTGTCCCAAACTGTTTGCAACATAGATCAATGTGGAATCATGGGAGGTGCAACATAAAACCATTAGCTAGTTTTTGAATTAACTAACTAACCCACTAGGTTTTGAAAAAAAAAAATGGTTCCAAACTAACTAATTTTTGAACTATGTAGATTTTGAACTAACTCACTAGAGTTTGAACTAACTAGGTTTTGAATCATTATTTAACATAATCAGTGTATTTACGTATGTTGTTATAGAATTATTATTTATGTCTATTGTTTATGTTTATGCTGTTTATGTTTACACTGTATTTTTGCACTTTTACACCACTCCTGCTTTATGTGCTTTCAATTGCCCCTTGGGGACATATGAAGTTTTTTGAATATAACTGAATTGGATTGACATATAAGTTTGGTTTCTTGCTGCATCAAAATAAGTATTTTACAAGAGGGAGAATTTTTCACAACCCATTTTAGTACAGTCTCAAACAATTTTTTTAATCAGTTGAAATCAGACTAATTGTCAAGAGTGCCGTATTTTCCACACTATACAGTGCACCAAAAAGCCTTTAATTTTCTTTAAAACCGTCAGTGCACATTATAATCCGGTGCGCCTTATATATGAAAATGTTTTAAAATAGGTCGTTCATTGAAGGTGTGCCTTATAATCCAGTGCACCTTATAGTGTGGAAAATATGGTACTTCTACTGTTTCACATATTAGGAATATAAATTTTAAAAAGCTTTATAAAAGAAAATAGCATTTGTAATTTGTGATACACACTGTCTGAGAATGCAGGGCTATTAAAAATTGACCAATGGTTTCTTTTGATGTAGTTTATAGAATAACCTTTCCTGCATCATGAAACTAACTAGACCATAAGTTAACTTTTGGAGAAAAAAAAGGAAATTAAAGATCTCATCATACGTTCCTGTGATGTAATTTCTGTTGAAATAGAATGTTATTAGTCACAAATTAATCATAGCAACAAACTGCATCCAGGAACAGGAACCTGGCAAACATGCAGGGAAGAATTGGGATCATTAATGAAAAAAAATATATTTAAAAAACTGCTGTTAGAACCGGTTCAGGTGTTCTCACCTGCTTTCTTTGGTGTTCGAGTGAATGTTCCTTTAACTGTGCGGCAATGGGAGTTATCTCCACCACAAACGCCACATTTGTCCTCAACTTTGTAAGAACCAATCTCTCTGTCACAGCCAACTTTCTGAAGACCGAGAAAACAGTTAGACAGATGCTGGGATTACTGTTTTGCCACTGCAGTGCAAAATATAACAGGGTTCAAATGAGAAGTCAGCCTCTATGTCTCATCTTTTATTGAATTACTCGTGCTTCTTCGATACAAAAGTTTAGAACTTGTTTGTATTATAAATTTATCAACTTGTTACTGCACTTGGAGAAAAGGTTCGTTCAAGCTGTCATTTAGAATAAAAATCCGGTTGGATATATATTTAAAATAAGTTGATTTTCATTTTGCTTGTCCTGCTGTATTACCCCAGCTGTCAACTCTGGCTTACTTTGAACCTATGCTGTTATAGCTTGTGAAAACACTGGAAAAGCACCTTGATATAATAGAAGAGGCTTTAACAGATATGACATATACTGTACCCACATTCATTCTCGTTCATATGTTGACACTATGCTTGGCAGAAACATTATTAATGGCACGTTGTCTTAAATCCTGATTCCAAACAGCAGTTAACAAGCCCTCTGGAATTTATTACAGCATGTTGAAAGTCAAGCCTGATACTAACTGTGCCGATTATCAACATCTGACTGCTTTATTTATCCCTCAAAGCTATCAAGATTCAATTAGCTTGTACTTGAGTAGATTATGTACTTTAATGCTTTTATCATGTCAAAATGTTGTATTAACACGCTTACCACACATTCTCCACGAACACAGATACTGTAGGCATCCTTGTAGGAGCAGCGTGTCCCATCATGCACAAGCTGCTTCATGTAGACCACATCTCCTGTTTCCTTAGACTGGCAGTAAAGGTGGCATCTCTTGTTAGCTACAAAACAGCCCATTGTCAGACAACATTGAATCATTCTGAATTATCCCAACCTATATATATATATGTGAATAAGCTCACTTGAAAGGTCTAACACTGTCACCAACTCCACCCACTACCTGCCAATCAAGCGCCCAACCAATCATGACGCCCAACCATTCACGGCACATCTGCCAGAGGGAATCATGTGAACAATATGGTGTAAGACATCTGGTATGTTAGGAGAAGAAATAACTATACATGGACTTCCCAGTTAACATAATTTTAGAGTGTCATAACTGTTCCAACAACTTTTGAGCAGAGAGTCCAAACAGCAGGAACGACACAGAAAAAAGAAACAAATTCTGAGTGAAACTAGCTGGCTAGCACGAACAGTCTGTCCAGCTATGTTTTCTATTTGGAATGGGACGATCGATGTAGTATCCAAAATGCTCCTCGGGCATCTGACAAAAACACTCTTTAGGTAACTACATACAGTTCTGTTCATGTAGTCAGCTAACAGAACTATCACTTACATAAAATTACTTTTCCATTGCTGTCAAAACTCTCGGCACAAACTGAACCACTGCCTGAATCAGGCCATGTCCACACATAGCCGAATGAGTGTGTTGATCAACACGTTTATAAGCAGAACAACTCCGAGAACGGGACCGGGATGTGTGGAAATTAATCCGTTCACTTTATGACTCATTAAGAAAGAAACAGATGAACAAATATCCAACTTTCAAGGATGTTTATCAACGCGGCTTAAATGTGAAGCTGTTATACGTCAGAAAATAGCTGGTTTTAACTCTGTCCATTTTGTGTGTACATGTAGACACGAGTCACACACACTAACGTCACAGCGGTTTTCATCTCAGGGAGACTCCCCCCAAAAAAGTTTTGGTTACAGTGTCCACACAAAAACGCAGACCCAGCGTTTTCCTCTTGGATATCTGCGTTGTCGTGTGGATGAAACAAAAAGCCTCGCTGTTAGATGCCTTACACCATATTGTTCACGTGATTCCTTCTGGCAGATGCGCCGTGATTGGTTGGGGGTGTGACAGCATGAGACTTTTCGAGTGAGCTTATTCAAAAATATATGAACGGCTATGTTGCCGTACAGCACGGCGGTTCCGGGTTTGTGACCCGCTCTGTGTGGAGTATGCATGTTCTCCCCATGTTTGCGGATTCTCCTGCTTCCTTCCACCTCCAAAAACACGTGCTTCAGGTGAATCGGCCGTCCCAAATTGACCGTAGGTGTGAGTGCGTACGTGCGTGGTTGTCTGTGTCTTTGTATGGTTCAGCGGTGCACTGGCGTTGCGCCCGGAGTTTCCCCCGTCTCACGCCCTAAGCCAGCTGGGATAGGTTCCAGCTCCCAGCAAACCGCTACAGCGGCAGAAAATGGATGGATGGATAGTGTAGTGTATTATAGTATAGTATAGTATAGTATAGTATAGTATAGTATAGTATAGTATAGTATAGTATAGTATAGAATTTTTGTTTTATTTCCCTGAATTGCATGCTTTTTTATATAATCAATTAACAAATTACAATAATATATTTAATATATTTAGGCAAAATATAAGAGGCTGAAACATAAAAATATCCCTATAGTCAAAGACAAAAAATAAGATTTTTCTCACTGCATCTTTTTTATCTCTAGCCTATGTCTGTATTTGTCTCCTCATTCTCTGCTGAACATAACAAACCAGCTATTTTGTCATTAACTCAAATCTTGTAGGCCATGTTATTATGAAATTAGTAATAGGCAGAAACCATGAGCAGACAGGCTTGTAGTTCTTATTCATTTACATTCCAGAATCATCGTGTTTTGTTTGAGAGCCTTAAGCTCCTTAGATACATCACCTACCATTCCTCCACTGGGAACTGGTTTGTTAGTTCCTGCTGAGAACTGACATGCTTTTCTACACTGCTGATTCTGTCAGCATCACACTTTGAATCTAATTTCCATTGCCTGATTCAAAATGCACAATATTAATTACTGCCAGGAACTTTTAGATGTTGTAGCATCATCTAAAAGAGTAATATTGTGCTTCCCCTCCACGCAGAGGACACATTTGAGTTTGCATGGTTTTGAAAAAGAGGTATTGGTGCAATGATGAGAAAACAAAAAAGAAATGGCAAAGCAAAAAAGGAGAAAATATAAGTATTTTGAAACTGTATAAAACTGCACCTAACATCTTTGTTTAGACAATGCAGTACCTTTGTTTTGACTGTGAGATTCTGCAGTCTCCTGTTGTATTCATCTTTCATTGTTTTTCTACTTTGTTCTTGTAGAAACAAAACAATTTGCTGACATTTGGCTCCTTACCATCAGGGTGCTCGTAGGACAGCCAGTGGTGTTTGGTGTTTTGGAACTCAAAATGGGAATTGCGTAGCTGGCACTGCTGAGCTCTGAAATCTTCAAAGTGCTTGGGGCAGTCATCAGTGTTGCAAAGTTGATACTCATAATTCACTCCTGGGCAGTCCTGACCTCCGTTTATGGGTCTGGGGGAAAGAAACAGAATAACATCAGAGAATATTATAAGGTTGAGTGAAATTCTATGAGTATTAGCATGTGAAAACAGACTCACTTTGAAACGTGATACTGAAATATACTTCAGAGGTTTGAATGAAATGATAAAACAAGTTTTATTATCAAACCTGTAGCCTGGGCATAAAATATCACACTATCCATGTAGAGGGACACGGTTGATAGAAAACTGCTGTGCAGAGATTAACACTACCTGCTCAGTCAAACAGATTGATTGAAGCTATTACCAAAAGAGGATATTATATGACTCTCTTATGAGTGAAACTGGCTGCATAACAAAAAGGAAGAAATGAGAGCCAATTAAATGAAAAGGCAGCCTCTTTAAAACCTATTTGATGAATTTGCATCTCAATATCAGGCAGGATTTATTACGGAGTTTACATGTTGACAATTATAGGGCAAAATTGGCAAAGAAAAATTGCTTCTTACGCTGGGCTGTTGCACTGACGTGTCCGGAAACGAACTCCAGTTCCACAGGAGCGAGAGCAGGAGCCATATTTGCTCCAGGAGCCCCAGGCGCCATCTTGCTTGACCTGATTAGGGTTTTTCCACATGCAGTGACCTTTGTAACACCACTAAAGAGGATGACAGAATTGTATAGAAAGGGTAAGAAAGAATAATAAATGATAATAAGAAAGTAATGTATATAGGTCATATCTATGCGTTCTGGACTCTACTATAACTCTGGGGGTATTTTTAAGGTTCAGTCTGCATGCTTTGTTTCAGCAAAAGAAAATTTTAATGTTATATAAAATAAGATATTATATACTTGTGGAAAATGTCCGTTGGACCACACCAAACACAATGTCATCCCTACCCAACAGGTTTGGTAGGAACTGGAACACAGACTGTGAAGCCATATCTTACTGTCCATCATAGATGTCAGACATTGCTAATATTTAATTAGAGATGGTTTCTGTGTTCACACACTTCTGTGGCACATAATTCTGGCAATGTAGTTATTATCAACTTACTTTTCCAGGGGCACATTCTGTCCCATCAAGGGGAGGCCCCTTCTTGGTTTTGCAGAAATACGGGTTGTCAGGATGACTGCACCACAGCTGTTTGCAAGGGTCAAATGTACGGAACTGGAAAAGAGTAAAATCAGTGTGTAATTTAGGCAGTTTGTATGAAAATTAAAATTAACAGGAAAATCTTCAATGCAGATAATGGTGATATCTATACTGAACTTTTCGCTGTAAAGTTACAATGATTAACTGTCAGCTGCCTCACCTGCAACATGTATGCATGATTTCAATATATTGCAAAAAAGGAAATATAAAGGTTCCTCACTGAACTTTAATATTATTGAATTTCCAAGAGTAATCCAGTTTTGTTTTGTTTTGTCTTACAGAAATTTAAATGTAATGGCAATTACTTTTTCCTACTCCAAATAATCACATATGTCGCACAGGCCAGTGCGCACACACGCACGCACGCACTCACGCACGCACGCACGCACGCACACACACACACACACACACACACTCACAAGAATATTTCATAGGAGGTAAGTCGGTGAGCAGTACTCAAGTGAGGGCACACCATGACCAACTCGTAAATGATAACTTCAATAATTGTACTGGGTTACCGGTACCTAACTATACTAAAACGGTCAGGTAGTTTTATTGATCATTTAAAGCATTTTACAAAGCGAGCAACATTTCACAGTGTAACCCACAGAGGATACTGAATGTGCAGGAATATAAGAAAGAAACAAATACAAAACAAAGAAAGACATATATTTTGTATTTCCATGTATTTTGAAACATTTGTTATGAGGGGTTCACAAAAACAGTTCAACTGCTACAAATGCTTGTACAGGGGAGATCTCCTGTAATGACAGGGGCTCTTTATTGTGGATGAGGATTCTTAAAATTGTATGCATCCATGTGTGATAGAAGTAGTATATAATCAGAATAAAACTAATCCCGATAAAAATCTTAATACACAGTTATTTTGATTTTTACAGATGTAGGTATTCTAGCCTCTAAAGATACCAAACAGGCCTGTGTGTTTGTGTGTGTGTGTGTGTACGATACTGAACTCTACACTCACTCTGCCCTGCCCTCCTCCCAGCACCTGACTACCTATCTCTCTCTCTCCCCGTCAACTCAGGGACTGCGCACACGTCACTTCCCCTACGGGATTAGAGTGTATAGAGATGTTTACCATCCCTTGTGTTTCATCTCATACTTCTTGCTGTACTGTCTGATGTACTGTCTGTGTTGTCCTACCTGTGTTGTACTGCCTGTTGTACCGTCTGTGTTGTACTGCCTGTCTACCATGGGTCAGAGAGGACTGCAATTTCATCTGTGCTGTATGGCCTGCATATATGGTACACTTGACAATAAAGCTGACTTTGACTTTGGCTTGAAATAAGAGAATTAATGTGTTTTTTCTTTAGAAACAGCTTTCAGTTGGGCCACTGGTGTAAGAAGCTATTAGTAATTTTCAGGATTTTTTTTTAAATAAAAAAAAAAGAAGAAGAAGCTGGCAAGTAATTTTCAGGAATTTTCAATATTGAAATACTGATATTGAAGTTAGACAAAATTGTTCTTAGAGCTACCAGAAGCATCCCTTTGCCTGGAGGATTCGTAAATAGAAAGCATCTTAAAATTTCTCTGTGGCTTCAATGAGTCACGATATACATTTGTCTATTCCTTGGTTCAAACAGCAACATTGCTGTCTCACAATGTATTTATTACTCCTCTACACAGAAACACAAAGATGTCAATGCTATGATGAAATTTTTGTTATCAAGTCCTGACATTTATAAAATCTATTATTTCAACAGTTTTGGTCCTTTAAACATGTGTTGCAATCTAACTTTCATTGAGTGTAATGAAATGTCATGGTAGGGGGAGTGTTTTCTAGTTACAACTGTCCCTATACACACTGATGAAAAAAACAATAGTTTTACAGTGCTATTAGAGTTTTAAGACCGAAACTAGTTCCACGTCCACTGCTGGTGAATTTACTGTTTTCCTATGACGTGAAATTCTTCCAAGACACTAATGTGCATTCTAACAAATTAAAGGCACAGATAGATAGGGGTCAGTCATCTAAAACCACTTCATTAGGACAAAAGAAAAACACAAAACACTTGGGTATTTGAATCCTGGAGAGATTAAGTTTTTCCCTTCAAACAAGTCCCTTTGCTCGAGTGGCTGGCTCTTTGTTCACAGAACACCAAAAGATAATTAGTTGGATTGAATATTCAGTCTAACAAAAAAAAACTTTTTAGCTGCTGACACAAAAATAATCTCACAGGGTGGAATAAACAACTGCTATACAGTTGGCCTCATTAATCCAACAGTAGCTCAGGATCCCCCCGTGTGTCTGTCTATGCTTGTGTAAAGTTAATGATTAGAGAGAAGAACTGAAGGACCTGTGTTTGGAGTACTCCACAAGGCCTGTGTAGACCAGTAGTTACTGATTCGAAGCTCATGTTTTATTTTTACTTGTTTAAATAAAAATGGTGGCCTATTTGGCACATGAGAATTGAAACAACAGATGATGAAATCATTTATGTTAATGTAAAACATGTCCAGAAAATCCCCCAACCGAAAAAATGTGTTAATCATCTGCCATTATTCTCTTTGACAGCTTTACACTGCAATTTTTATTCACATATGAACCAGTGATGAATAGAAAAGAAAATGCTAATTTAGTAAGCCATTCAAGTATTTAGTAAAAATAGCAAGTAATTATTACAATGAGTTTCAAATTAGAAAATGTCCATCAACTTCTACTGCTCTAATCAACAAGCTGCCTTCAGACTTTTCCACATTGCCTAATTGCATAACTGACTGTTAATTTCTTTCTTATCTGTCAACAACAAACTTGACGCAAAACCATTTTCAGAGAACACTGGGTTACCTTGTCTTCACCAGAAAGGAGGTCAAAAAATTAATTATGAATCATTAACTATTAATTATCAATTAACAGCTATTAATTGTTAATTAATTTTGATGAAATATAAATACGTGTATCTCCCCACCTATATATTTGAATGAGCGCAATTAAAAAAACTTTATGGTGTCATGTTTTAACTCCACCCACTACCTGTCCAACCAATCACGGCGCATCTGCCAGAAAGAATCACGTGAACAATATGGCGTAAGGCATCGAGCAGCGAGGCGTTTTGTTGCACTTACACCTTTCGTCCACAAGATAACGCAGATATTCGGGACCAAAACGCTTCCAAAGTAAAGTTTTTTGAAAAGGCCGGTATGCATTGTTGTATGGACACTGTAACCGAAACTTTTCTATCCGGGGGTGCGTCTCCCTGTGACGAAAACCGCTGTGACGTCATGCGTGCGACCTGGTCTTCACAGAATGGACAGAGTTAAAACAGGCTACTTTCTGATGTACAGTGATACCTCTACTTACAAATGTCTCTACTTACGAAATTTTCTACTTATGAAATTTTCTACTTACGAAATTTCTCAGCAGGAAAATATTACCTCTACTTACAAAAGAAATTTCGACTTACGTAATGTAAAAACACAGTATCGGCTGATACTCGAATAAAAACACAGTATCGGCTGATACTCGAATAAAAACACAGTATCGGCTGATACTTGAATCTCCCACAGGTTCCTGAACGCAACATACTCATAGCTGCTCTGCCATTGGCTATTACATATCTTCCTGGCATCCCATTGGTTAAGAGGGATGCCACTCCACTTGTGTGGAGCTAGAGGTGTTTATGGAGTGTCTTCGGCATTCGGCACTCGACCTGTGAGATAGTGTGATAGTTTTGTGCAAATATAATAACTTTTTGAGTACGTATTCACTATGGACATCAAGAAAATGACGGAGAAAAGAGGAAAAGAAAAGACGAAGAAAATAGTTTTTTTGTCCGTACAAACAAAGCAAGAGATCATAGAAAAGCATGAGAAAGGGATGCGTTTGGTTGATCTCGCCAAAGAATCTGGCCATAATGCATCTACAATCACCACGTTATTAAAACAAAAGGAAGTTTTAGGAGTTTAAGGCATTGCGTGGGTGATTGGAGAAGTTCAAAAGGAGGACTGGAATTCACTCTGTTGTTCGGCATCGTGAGATAGGAGCTCATGAACCAAAGAGGGCAAAAAACAATGGGAACAGCAGTTAAAAGGTAAATGACCATCATTATTATTCTTTACTCTATTCTTTGTTTTTTACATTACACACAACTTTCATTTATTGTGCAATAATCTAATCGTAACATTTATTTGTTACATGTTGTGATGCATTTTTATGCTTCATAAAACATTTATGTCGGAATTTTTTGGGGCTTGGAAAGGATTAGGACATTTGCATGGAAAACGTGTCTCTACTTACGTAATTTTCTACTTACGTAATTTCTTCCGGAACCAATTAATTTCATAAATAGAGGTACCACTGAGCTCCACGTCGAAGATGCGTTGATAAACATGTTTGTCAGTTGGATATTTGTTCGTCTGTTTCTTTATGAGTCATAAGGCTTATACATTTATTTATTTATTCATTCATTCGTTCACGTTCCTCGCCAAAGACGCCGACGTTAGTTCTGGGTCAGACTGAGATGCACTGCCTACTGGTAGGAGAACTCTCTGATGGGTGCGCTTGGTTTATAATACCAATAGGTTTTTCCCCTGTTTTGTATGAAGTCTGGTATTATGGTTTTGGAGGCCCTCAGGCTCTACAATGATGCTGTCCCTCCTCGACTGCTTAAAGAGGTTTTCTTCACGGTTGGAACTTCTGTTCTCACAATTATTAATAGCGGTCTCTCCTCAGGTGTCGTCCCTGTGTATTTTAAACATGCATTAGTGCAACCCATGATCAAAAAACCTGGGATAGATCCTACAGCTCTTGCCAATTTCAGGCCGATCTCCAAACTACCTTTTCTCTCAAAAATCCATGAGAAGATACAGTAGTCTACAGTCAATTAATAGACTTTCTAAAAGACTACAATATTCTTGAGGTTTTCCAATCCGGTTTTAAAACCCTGCACAGCACAGAATCAGCTCTTTTAAGAGTTTTTAATGATGTCTTTTTAGCTACAGACTCTGGTGACTGTGTTATTTTAGTGCTTTTAGACTTAACTGCTGCATTTGATACAGTGGACCATGAAATCCTGATCTCCTGCTTGGAACAGTGGGTGGGCATCACGGGCATAGCACTAGGGTGGTCAGTGTGTCAGCCTTGGCGACTCGGTGTCCTCCTCTGCTCCTCTCTTGTGTGGGATCCCACAGGGCTCAGTTCTAGGCCCTCTTCTCTCTCTATCTGCTGCCGCTTGGCTCCATACTTAGGATGCATGGGATTCACTACCGCTGCTATGCGGATCACAGCCAAATTTATGTCCCATTCAAAAAGAACAATGCATACTCTATTGCTGCATTAGTTATATATCTTGATGACATTAGGGCCTGGATGGCTCTGAACTTTTTGAGTTTCAATGAAAAGAAAACCGAAGTGATGTTTTTTGGTGGCACCGCTGGTACACCCCTTCCAGATCTGAGATCTTTGGCCAGCATATCAAGCCAAGCATGACTAATCTTGGGGTAAAAATGGATTCAGGTCTCAAGCTTGACAGCCAGATCAGGGCAGTAGTGAAGTCAAGCTTTTATCATTTGAGGCAGCTGGCCAAAATAAAACCAATTCTTTCGAGGCAACACTTTGAAATAGTTATCCACGCCTTTGTCACCACTAGGCTGGACTATTTCAATTCCCTTTATGTGGGGGTGAGTGCTTCTTCCATCTCCTGTCTCCAGATGGTCCAAAACGCTGCTGCACGTCTGTTGACCAGCACCCGTAAGCATGAGCACATTACCCCCATTTTAGCCTCACTCCACTGGCTGCCCATACATTTTAGAATCCATTTTAAAATTCTTTTATTTACATTTAAATCCCTGAATGCTCTTACCTCTCTGAGCTTCTAAACCTGTATGTACCTGCTCACTCTCTCAGGTCAGCTGATCAGCTGCTCCTGAATGTGCCTAAAACCAAACGGACGCTCAGAGGGGACCGTGCATTTGCTGTTGTGGCGCCTAAATTGTGGAATAATCTGCCTCAGCAAATCAGACAGGCCTCTTCTCTGTCTGTTTTTAATCTCTTGTGAAGACCTACCTCTTCTCCTTGGCGTTTAACATCTAGATAGACACTGGATTTTATTTTATCTTATCTTATTTTATCTTATTTTTTATTGCTCTGATTACATGCTTTTGCTTTTGTCCATATTTCATGTTTTTAATTGATTAATTTTACTTAGAATATTTGAGCCATTTTGTCTTTTATCTATAATGTTTGTTCTTTTTTATTTACTCGCCTGTACAGCACTTTGGTCGACTGCGGTTGTGGTAAAGAACTCAACAAATAAAGATTGGATTGGATTGGAATTTCAACCGGTTCCAGCTAGTATATATTATGTATGTATATATGTATGTGTGTATACACACACACACACACACACACACACACACACACACACACACACGCGCGCACACATTTTTAAAGCAAAAAGCTATACTCACTGAAGTGCAGATCTTGTAGCCCACTCCAAAATCAAACCGACACTGCTCATCCATGGAGTAGTTGATGCCAGGAAGTTCAGGAAGCTGCGGCCAGTCGTGTTTGAAAGGGTCGTCCAAAAGACAGTCGTATGTGCTTTCAGAAAATGAAGAAAAGAAGCGACTTTCATTTCAACTGCTGAAATAATTCAGTCATTCATATATGTTCTTGAAGATGAGACAATCAATAATCGTCTCATCTTCAATTACTTAGCCGAATCTGGGTCACTGGTTTACTCTGGAGCTTATCCCAGCTGACATTGGGCTGGTGGCCAGGCACACCCTGGATAAGTTGCCAGTTAATTGCAGGGCCACATAGAGAGACAAACACCTATTCACACACATTTACACCTACACTCAGTTTAA
Source organism: Antennarius striatus (assembly GCF_040054535.1). Classification (NCBI taxonomy): domain Eukaryota; kingdom Metazoa; phylum Chordata; class Actinopteri; order Lophiiformes; family Antennariidae; genus Antennarius; species Antennarius striatus. Next base: position 10,502,412 of record NC_090778.1, on the reverse strand, counting down.
AGTGACTAATTCACCTAATGTGCATGTTTTTGGAGGTGGGAAGAAGCCAGACGACCTGGAGAGAACCCACATAGACACAGGAAGAGCATGCAAACCCCATGCAGAAATGATTCAAACCCAGAACCTTCTTCTTGTGAGGCAACAACACTTCCCACTGTGCCAACATGCTGCCCCAAACCCTGAACTAACACTCGATATTCCCAAGACATTTACCTTGTATAAATATATCACAATCAGACTGGATATAACTTCCTCTACTACTCTGCAACTAATGTTTACTTTCATTATTGATTAATCTCTATATTGTTTTCAGACAATCTATTCATAGACCACTATAGAATAATTTGGACATCATTACATTTCTCAATGAAACATCACAGTCCTTTTGTACTCATCATGACTTGTATTTGACTAATCATTTATGATTTTCTGGTTCATTACATACCATTTCAAAGTGGTGATGCATTGTAATTGTCAGTCTTTGTGTGTTCTCATACTCACACTGGCCTTCTCCCTTGACTTTCTATCTTACCCGGTTCCTGAGTGTACAAAAGTTAAACTTTTACCTTGACCTAGTTTCCTCAAGGTCCAGGTCATCATCTCATTTTCATCCCCTTTGCCGCCCGAGTAATATGCTTTTTTGTTTCATCTTTCTATCTGTGACAGTTGCAAAGATATTTGGTGGACAAACAGACGGATGGACGGACGGATGGACGGAGGGACAGACGAACACACTAACACTGACAATTACAATACATCCCCTTTGTGGGATGTAAAAACCCTTTCATTTTGTTCTATGAAATTTAACCATCACTGCCTAGAGGCTTTCATTGGATACTTGTCCAATGCTCTATATTCACCCTGAATATTATTATGCTATGCTTATTATGTGAATGTTGCTGATATTGTGGACTACATTAATTCATTATTAAGTCAGTTGATTAATTCATAGCTATAACACATTGGCTATCTATTAAAAAATAACATTTAAGTTAGTTTAGAAGCAGAATTATGTTGCTTCTAGCTCTGAAGATTGAATATCAATGGTTAGAGTAGAGATCAAGTCCTTTTTTGCCATAGTTGTAGTTGATAGTGAATATAGTTAAATATAAAAATAAAGTCCAATAATATTTATTTCTGCCAATGAAACCCCTGCTAAACATGACTCCATGGCTATTGAGTTTGATTGATGGGTGATGATAAGATTTGTTTAAACTACACAGGATCACTTCATATTTTCTTTTTACCCGAAGAAAGGATTGCAGTATTGATTTTGATATACAAAGTACAAAGAATACATTTTGTTGTACTTCTTTGTTTTTTATGCTTTAAAGGGGCACAATATGACCACAGATGAGACCTAAAGGAACTATTTTACCTTCATTTTGATTTCCATTTATCTTCCAATTCATCGGATAAACCAAAAACAGGTGGAATAAAAGAGGATTCTATGCTGGGTAAAGCAAAGGAATAACCATTTATATATTCCTTTTATGTCAGATGGATGGACTTAGCTGTGTATGGCAAAGTCACGAAAAGAGATTGATTGGTTGATGTAAATCACTTCTTTGTGTTGGGTATCATTCGGCTTGCACTGTCAGAAAACCATGATTTGTAAGCCTCATGTATACATAACATGATTACAGACATGATCTCACTCCTGCTTTCAGAACCAAGGTTCACATTTACAATACTTCATGTTCATAATGCCTAACCATAATTTGATTTTTCTCTGTAATGGTTCCAGGTCTAAAAAGCTTTAGTATACAAAAACTGATTGCAGATTGCCCTTGTCATAGCCTTTAATGCCCTTCAGTTTGTTACGTGTCAATGCTCCGCTGAACTCTGTCTCCCAGAAATTGATTATTTTACAGTTGAGTGAAAAAAGTCAATGTCTATGAACTGAGCACAGGCCATAGATCCATAGAAGAATTCCCAGCGTGCTCTTGAAGCTGTTTAAAAATAATCAAACGTAAAACCATTTGTTTCAGTACTTCAGTTACTTTAGCCAAATAGCCTTTTCCTCAGAAGCAATACAGCAAAATTTGTCTCAACAAATATTAAACAAATATTAAACTCCTCTCCAAGGAACCATCACCATATCATGGTGGAGAGGTTTGTGTGCCTTAAGGATCCTGGGAACTATGTTTTCGGGAGTCTTGTACCCGTGGAATGGTCATTCAAGGCAAAAAGATCTCAGCTGAAGGACAAGACAAAAAATGGTTCAGAAGACCTCATGAAAGAACGAAAAGGGAAACAAGTGACCCTGTCTGCAGGAAGCCTGGGGCCTACGTCTGGCACGGGTCCCAGCTGGGCTTAGCCCGAAAAGGCAACGTGGATTTTTACCAACCACTGAGCTCTACCACTGAGCAGTGGCTCAGTGGTAGAGCGCGCGGTAGAGCGGGTCGTCCAATGATCTGAGATTGGCGGTTTCGATTCCCGCTCCCGCCCAAAACACCCGGAGGTGAGCTGACAGTGGGAGGTGTCAGCTCACCTCTGGAGCACTGCCGAAGCGCCCTTGAGCAAGGCGCCATCCCCCTTACAAGTTGCTCATTTGGGGGCACAAGCAGGAGCTGCCCGCCACTCTACCTCCTCTACATGAGTACAGTTGCGTCAGGCGTGAGGCGCAGGGCGGGTGTCACAAGCCCCCTGCTGAGTGCCGCTGTTGGAGTTTACACTGCTGGATGAGAGGGTCGCCTCCCTATGCCTTAAGGGTGTTGTTTGTGCATATGCACCAAATAGCAGCTTGGAGTATTCAGCTTTCTTAGGGTCCGTAAATGTGCTAGTCATGGATTGTCCATAACTTACACCATCGAGCACAAGGATGCTCACAAGTGTACCTGGTATCTCACGGATTGTGCAATGGGTTGACTAACTGTTGGTATTCTAGACAGTGAGACCGTAATGCTATCTCTCTATATGTCGCTATTAAAATCTTGAAACATGTTTACTCTATGAACTAAATTTCCACAATTTAGCTAATGTATATAATGTACAGTGTTCTTTTGTCAACAACTGCATGAGTGTAACGTCTTTCTTGAATTGAGTGGTCCTGAAAAGGCTGGGACAAGGCACTATGTGAGGCACGATGCTGTCTGACTAAGAAGGAATGATAGCAAACTACAGCTATTCATTTGTTTTCCACTAGCCTTGCCTTACTATATAATTTTTTTTCGCTGTTTTTGTTCAGAAGGAGCGGCACATGGACTTCATTTATAAGTATCACGTAAACATGTAGGTAACAGCATAACATATTTTTTAATCAATTGTGCTTATTTGTGTGTTATAGTTTGTACGTGTAAATAATTCTACTCTGAGACTTTAAAAATAACCCACCCACTGTTGATAATTAAATGGTGAATAAGCTACACTGTAGGTTCATATGTTTATAAATCTAATTGTGATGAGATCAGTGCCTCACCAGCCATGAACCATACCGCAAGTCACTGGAGTATGCCCATCCAGTCTACATGTGTTTTGTGGACTTGGAGAAGGCATACGATCAGGTCCCCAGAGACTTATTGTGGGAGGTACTGCAGGAGTATGGGGTGAAGGGGCCTCTCCTCTGCCTCCTTGGGGCGGCAGTGGCTGGGGCAGCAGTGGCTCAGCGGTAGAGCAGATGTCTCGTAGACGGATCGCCCCAGCCATCGGCGGATCAAATCCCGCTCCCGCCATGATGTCACCAGGAGTGTGAGCTGACAGTGGGAGGTGTCAGCTCACCTCCCAGCCACTGCCGAGGCGCCCTTGAGCAAGGCACCCTCCCCCCTACAAGCTGCTCAAAATTGGGGTGCGTTCCGAAGCCGCTGCCCGACACTCTGCCTCCCTGATGTGTGTAGTTTAATGTGATTGTACTAACTGCATGCTTACAGGCCCCCTTGTGTGCTGTGTTCAGGGGGCCTGTATACTTGTCAACTAACCGAGTGACTTTTTAATTTCCCCTTGCGGCGATCAATAAAGTATACTTCTTCTTCTTCTTCATCAAGGCCATCCAATCCCTGTACGCCCAAAGTCAGAGCTGCGTTTGGGTTCTCGGCAGTAAGTCAGACTTATTCTGGGTGGCTGTTGGCCTTCGCCAGGGCTGCCGCACTGTTGCCACAAAGAGGGAGCTAAGCTGAGAGGCAAAGCTCTCCATCTACCGTTCAATCTTCGTTTGTACCCTCACCTATGGTCATGAGCGATGGGTCATGACCGAAAGAATGAGACCGCAGATAAAAGCGGCAGAAATGGGCCTTCTCAGGCAGATAGCTGGTGTCTCCCTTATAGACAAGGTGAGAAAAAGTGCTGTTTGCAAGGGGCTCAGATTAGAGTCGTTGCTCCTTTGGGTGGAAAGGAGTCAGCTGAGTTGGTTTGGGCATCTGGTGCGGATGCCTCCGGAGCACCTCCCTAGGGGCAGACCCAGGACCAGGTGGAGGGTGGAGGGTTTATATCTCAACACTGGCTTGGGAACGCCTTGGGATACCCCAGTCAGAACTGGTGGATGTGGCCAGGAAAAGGGAAGTTTGGGGCTCCCTGTTGAAGCTGCTGCCCCTGCGACCCCACTACGGATAACAGTAGAAGATGGAGGGATTGATGGAAATATAAAACTGTAGCTTTTCAGTTAACTTAAAGTGATAAACTCTATCAAAAGACTAACCATGGTTTAAGGAAAAAACAGACTACATTATTGCATTGCTAGTACTGTATTTATACTCAGGACGACCATGGTCAGTAACAATGATAGCTATTTAGGGCCCTTATATTTAAACGGTCCAAATTGTTTGATAATGATACACTGTGAACATTAACTGCAAACGTGCACCCACTGGATGTATTTCTTCAGCTCCTGCCCACTGCACATTGACCAGTGGTATCGATGGAAAGCCGCCTGCACCAGTGGAGCCATCACGCTACCCATTGCTGTCTCATCTCCGCAGCGATTGCCTTGGCCATCATGTTCCATACCTAATCTGCTCAAGGAGAGGTAAAAAGAAGAACAATACTTTATTATTCCCACATGGATACATTGTTTTACACTTTAATACACATGCAATGTCACACACATATATGGCTCACAACTGAAATATCTGTTTAAGTGCAATACTTCAAACAGATGTCACAATACTACAATGGAATCATCGTGAATGACTTACTACAGATAAAAATTGGTCACACACTGTGTACATTGACCCCCTTGGGAGTAAAACAACAAGCACTGCCATGCTAAAGACAACGTGATTTCTGCTGAAAGTGTCTTTTTCATTTTCAGTAAGCATTCTTCATGTGACGCCAGATGGGAGCAGAGTGAAAAATGGTTTAGAAATGTTTGTCCAGGGTTATGTGCTCAAGTGAGTGCAATATGACCTATGGTTCTTTAATTGTGTATGCTGGGATACCAAAAACAGCACGACACTTTACAGCACTTTAAAGTTATATGTAGCTGCAAGCCTTAGAAAAGTAACAGATTGAAAGGATCATTAACCCTGTGGTACATAGTGCATTACATATAACTCCTAAAAAATTGAAGAGTAATACAGTGCAGGAAGTAAGACCTGTTCAACTTTCAAAGGTCGGAAAACATGCAAAAGCTCAAGGGTTGGAGACACTGAGCTTTTGGGCATGTTGTCAATAAAAAAACCAATTCAATTCAATGAAAGCTAGCATGTTTAATGTCGAAGTGCTTTGGGCCAACGTGCTTAAAGGTGCCTCGTGTCAGTTTACATTAACATCAAGGGATAAAATTCCCTAGAAGATTTTCACACTAAGAGAGAGGGACGCAGACACCACAGTGTCACTTCAGGAAGAGGGACGTGCTGAGGAGTTAATGCTCTGACACAAACAGAGAAAGGAGAACATAAGAGAAACCTACACATGTCCAGTCTCGTGAGCAACAACAAAGGCTGAGGAGAAGCCATCTTCATGGTTCAGGGTGCAACTGCGGACTGGGTGGCACATCCCTGTGACTGGAGCATAACCTATAGGACATCAGGAAGAAAGAGAAATTATTGAATGAGGTAAAAAATCACAGGTGATCTGAAACAAAATGACAGAGCTGAGAGCTGCCTTAGCAATATCACTTGAAAAAGGACAAAAATGATACATCATTATTATCATAATTAGAATGTGCACTTGCAACTCAAAACAAATGCTGCTAACAGAAATATAAGAAACAATAGTTGGATATAAAAAAAGGATATGTGTGATATAAGTTTTACTGTAACTTTTTTTTCAGATTTGTGAGTGAGAAAAGCCAGAAAGTACAGGACAAGTGAGGAAATTTTTTATTTCCGAGCAAATATCATTTTAAACCAAATATGATTCTGTAAAAAAAATGGCACTGGAAGCCCTTTGGCGATAAACAAAAGCATACTATGCCATAAATGGGGCGGCAGTGGCTCAGTGATAGAGTCAGCGGTAGAGCGTCCAATGTTCCAAGATCAGCGGTTCGATTTCCGCTCCCGCCCAAAAACATCCGGGGTGTGAGCTGACAGTGGGAGGTGTCAGCTCACCTCCGGAGAACTGCAGAGGCACCCTTCAGCAATGCGACATCCCCCTCACAGGCTCCTCATTTGGGCATTCCACAAAACGGGCTGCCCGCCACTCTTCCTCCCCCTGCATGCTTACAGGCCCCCTTGTGTGTGGTTGTGTGTATTAAAGGGGCCTGTACACACTAATATGCATGCGAGTGACTGACTAACATACTAGATCATGCATTCTTAATTTCCTTTTAGGGATTATAACAGGATGTAAAATAAAATAAAAATAAATAAATGATTGGAGGCAAAAAGATACTGTTGAATGATGAAATGTTTCAAAGGTTCAAACCCATGGCACTTACAGAATACCCTCACAGAGAGTAGATTACTGAAATGTGCATCCTGACTTTTACAATCAGCCCAACAGTCATCTCCTTATCTTTTCTTTATCAGTCCTCCTCAAACTTTACTCTTCATCAAACCTAACCCTAACCCTGCACCAGTATATACTGCCAGTGGTGAGGGAAAACGATTCCCAGATCCTTCAAACATTCTTGAGGCAGTACTTCACATACCAAGCAATAGTGAAAGTAATTTAATAAAAGACGAGTAACCATGCCTGTATATGTTTAGTTTCATGAATGGACCACTTAGAGCACATGAGTTAAACTTCCACATTATTTAATGTGGCCCGCGAAAGCATAAAAGGTCAGTGTCTAAAAATAAACATATTTTTTCTTTGCAATTAATCAGTTACATCTGGCCTTTTGAGGACAGCTGTTATGCTGATGTGACCCTCGGTGAGAATGAGTTTGACACCCCAGACTTAGAGTATTCAAATGCACTGACTATTAATGATGACTAGTGCACTGACTAGTGTCCTTGTAACTGTTGGGCTTATTGTCCAAGGGATCTAAGCCACGTTGTTTTGGTAGTAGTAGTTGTGATAATAGTATTATTCCACTACTATTGTACTATTGTACTGACATGTAATCTTCCTTCCTTCCTCCCTCTTCCTTACTCGTTCTCGTCCCAGCTGACATTGGCCGAGATGTGGGGTACACCCTGGACAAGTGGCCAGGGGCTACCCCCGAATTCATTGCAGGGTGATATGAGTCAAGTATCTACTTATGGTATATTCAAGTTGTTATTGCAATGACATTTTAATTGACTGCTAATAGATTAAATAACTAGATATAAATATATGTGTCACTGACCAGTGAAATAAATAGCCATTAATTCTGTCAAATAATACCATTGAAATATTTTTTTTGTTATCTTGTCCTCATGTTTTCAAATATAACATGGGTATTTTTTTCTGTTTATTATATGGTTATTTCAAACAATGATGCAAAGTCAAATAATGTTCATTTGTGACTGTTCATTATTCCATGGAGATGCCGCAACTAACCCATGTCACCATCCACTGGATAAGAGTGATAGCTTATGTTCTCAGAAATGTCTAATGGTTTTCATTTGCTCTTTAGGTAGACTGCTCAACATCTAAAATTAATGGCAGAAGACATCAGGCACAACAGAGTAAGAGTAAAGGAAACTGAAACACAAGACAAATGACGTATTTGAAGAACAGCACTAATCAGAGAATAGCTTTGATTACATCTTTTCTATGATTATATGAACTGACATCAGCCCCGACCTTTGAGTGTTCTGCAAAACAGAGCAAGGCACACATACAGTATCATCCCTATAGACACGTTAAGATGGACGATTTGCTTGGTTTTGGCTGAATATTTTTCTTGCATTTAAACAACCATTTCTTGGTGAATGCTGTTTCCTATTTACTCCCTGGTACAGTGCGACCTCGGTCTTTCCGGTCTTTCCAAGAATTACACGTGGTTGAGGAATCCGCGATAGAGATTGCAAACTATCTTATTATTTACGATAATTTAAACGCTTATGAACCCTCCCCATATTGATATTAAACTACCTTCTATCTGTATTACATTTTCCCACACTCTTATCAACTGTTTAAAGCTCTTTTGTGTCTGACGAAAGTCCGAGACTGACGGAATAGAACGTACTTCCGGATGCCGTGGGCCAATAGAATGTGCGTACAGTATCACGTGACTGCCTACTAAAAATCTGCTTTGAGATGGAGTCACACTTATTGATGCGCGAATAAGCGAGGGCGCACTGTATAGTAACAAACTGAGAATAAGGCTTTTTTTCTCCTGTGTCTCAGTTTTTTTCTCAGTAGCAAAAAGATGCACTAAATCTCAATTTCGTCTCCTTTTTAATTTGAGAATAGATCTCAGCAATGTCTAATTTAATTCTCAGAGTTTCTAATAGTCCCACCTATTTCTCCTAGTGAATTTTTGGAGAAACATTTTAAATACAAAAATTAAAATGAGACTGGGGTGGGAATCTCAAATTTGTCACCTGAGCTATAGAAGAGCAAGCTTTGAGCAGTGAAATTTTCCCCTTGCTGGTTTAATTGATTGTCTTGTTGAGTGAAATATAAGCAGTTGGAGATACTGCTGTCATGAACCCAGCATAAGACATTATGATTTTAGGTGAGACTCGCAACCGAGATTGCGGGCTTCTATACAGGTCAACTGAATTAAGCTTTTGTGACCTCAACATATGTTACACTATCTTATATAATTGTTCTATTTCTGACTATAGCAGCAGGAAAAGCAGCTTGCTGGTTTGGAAAGAGATAGCTCTATGTGACTTTTTACTGAGAAAATCATAGAATCAAACTGACTGGTGATTCTGATGCAGTCTATACCTTAAAATATAATTACCTAATTATTATTTTAAACGAAGAAACAGTTAATGCTCATGTCATTAAAATTAGGATTTATTTTTGCAAAAAAAAGTAAGAAATCCTGATTACTTATTGGTAATTTACAATAAGCTGTGCTATACACAACCAATCACACATTGAGTGAAGACAAAATTCTCATCACTCACCACTGTATAATTCCCCATCTAGAGGTATTACTTGTCATAAACAGATGGAAAAAAAGACGCTTACCAACTTTTGAAAAGGACTGACTTGTGATGTTTACATTACAAACCAGCAAAGCTCATGCACAGCCTTGAACGAGAAGGCACTGCAGAGAGTGATGTAAACTGCATATAATATTATTCATACCAACCCGAGTGGCGATATTGCTGAGGTGAACTGCCTGCACAGTAACCAAAGTATAATAAAACACAAATCCATCCTAGTTGGAAATTATTCACTGAGCTGACTACAGTACAGCTACTCCCTGTGAGACTACACAATTGTACCCCTCTCACACCAACATACATTTTCAGGCAAATGCAAATTACTATTAATCATTACTTATCTTACCATGTACTGCATATATTTTCTGTTTTATACATATGGAAAAGACTGCAATTTGCATTGGGTAAACTTGTTTGTTAAATGAGAAGCTTGAAGAACTTGTGTCTTGTTAAATGTGTTGTAAAGAGATTTAACAGTCAATTCATCAGGACAAACTGAACCACTGAAATTAAGTAAAGATTGTCTCAGTGTTTCATGACCAGTGACATCATGCATAAACAAGAGTCCTGAATAACAAACAGAAGGTACTGATATGTAGCAAGATTTATAACTTCCTTTAACGGTGTTTAGGTTAATCACTACAAGGCAGATCAAAATGTCACAGGCAATCACATTCTCTCTTTGGAACCAATAGAAGCTTCCACTGCTTACCCTGCATCCCTGTGGGGCCGAAGCCTTGGCGAGTCAGGAAAATTGCATGGTCATGGTGTTCTGTGTGATCAGGGTCTCCTTTCTGTTGCACAAAGGCCCAGCGGCACACATTCTCAAGGCTTCGTGATGGGTTGCCCCTTTCAATGAGGCTGATAGACTGACAGGGGAAAAGAGAATAAGGAGGGATGGAGCATATGGATATTCTGTCATTGAGCATGAGATGATCATAAGCAGACAACAAAATAATTGGGAAAAAAAAGATATAGATGAGATTCAATGAGGCATTCAAGACTTGCAAATATGTCTTTGCATTTGCGGTAGGTTTGAAAGAACTCATGAGTAGTCGACCCCTGTTATCACCATAAAGTTTCTTTCCTATTCAGTATTCAGTTCCTTTAATATCCCTCAACTACACTTACGTTGTCGTATTAATGACATGAGCACAAAAAGCTGCTGATTTCTGAGTTCCCATGGGCTCTTGATTCCATAAGAAAATCTACACCGCAGCAAAGTGTTGAGATAATGATAATATACTGTAATGATATTAGAAGTGGCACAAACCACTGAGGATATATGCATGTTTGTCTTTCAGCTGAAGTACTGCCTTTTCCCACACATCTCTAAGGGACAATTTCTTTCATTGTGTTGAGTGATTGTGCAGTGTTTGAATATGCAGGTACATATGGTAATTTATTAACTGTGAAAATCACCTTGGCATACCCCAGCATGATCATCCTCACCAAGACAACTTTGATGTTGACGCCGAGTGACTCATCGTGGTAAATCTCATTGACCTGTGAAGCACAAAAAAAAGTTTGTCAATCTTAGGGATATCAACAACTCACCGAAATAACCTCATATTTTTCATCTATTTCGATAGATTCTCCTTCCTATTTTCAACTCGGAGAGCAAGACAAACCCTTCATGATTGACTATAACCACAGAGCAGTCAAGGCACTACGTTTTTACTTTGATGGGAGAGCGAGAAAAATGAAGAAGAGTGCCCTATCATCATCAAAACAGCTCATACATGATGTGTGAAAAGAAAGATGTTAATCACCATCTAAATAATGCAAGCTGCAATTTTACAACCAGCAATTGTATTGCCATTTGCAGTGTTTAAGAGTAAAGAAACACTTGGTGTGCTATCTACCTTTATGTGCAGATACAAGTTTTGTCTGCATTTACAAGAGATAATAATGAAATTTCTATATATTTATAACCAATGTAGGCATATCATTATTATCACGTATTTGCAATCCAGTTTAATTTTTCCAACCTTATTGTCCAAAATGGACTGTAATGTTTACTCCAAATACTCGAACATACAATCCCTCCAACCTTTTGTTTCTAATTTATGTGGACGGTCATACGCATTGTGAGAGTGGGAGACCCTCACAGATTTGTGTAATTTAAATAGCTCTCTGTAGCCCCTAAAGTTATACGAGAGGAACTGCATGGGTCAGGCAGTCTGACCACTGTTAAACCTAAAACCATAAGCATTTTCTCCATACTTTTTTCCCAGATGTGACTTTGTTATATCTAGTTGTTTCGAAAATAATTTTATCAAAATGTCGACCATTTTGATAAAACGGTGCTGTTTTGCCACCATCTGACTGGATGTTCGATAACTGCTGTTCGATTCAGTGAGCAATCCATATCTGTTTCTGGTCACAGGCGGTGTACATGAGAAGGCTTAATTTGCACCCAGGGTCATTTGTGAGCATCACAGTGGGTTTCATTTAATCTGGGCCACTGATTTCATGCTGAGCTTTTCCACTACTTTGCACAATGTGTCAGTGCCCTCCACACAGGACAAGAGGAAGTGGAAAATATATTCCTACAGAACACAAATCTATGCTAATTGTCGTCAGAGCATCTTTTTCACCTTATTGACCATTGGGGGTGTCACTGAACAGAGCAATGACATCTGAACCACATGCACCTGCATGGATTTTATTGGATCTTAGAAAAATATTTGTAGGATGCTCTAAATTCATTCATTCATTCATTTTCCAACCCGCTTAATCTGCTAACGCAGGTCGCGGGGTAGCCAGTGCCTATCCTGGCAGTCTCAGGGCGTGAGGCGGGGGACACTCCGGGCACGACGCCAGTGTACCGCGGAGCCACATAGAAACAAACAAACAACCATTCACACACACACACACTCCTATGGTCAATTTGGGACTGGCCAATCAACCTGAAGCGCATGCTTTTGGAGGTGGGAGGAAGCCGGAGAACCCGGAGAGAACCCACGCAGACACGGGGAGAGCATGCGAACTCCGCACAGAGCGGGACTCGAACCCGGGTCCGCCGTGTTGTGAGGCAGCAGCGCTAACCACTGCGCCACCGTGCCGCCGCTCTAAATTCAGTTTTCTTAAAATTATTCCACTAAACACTTCTACAAAATGGTTTTGTATTACTAAAAATGTGATAACTGAAGGGACCATAAATATCATCAACTGTATCAGGTTCAATTATGAGGACCCTTTAGAAAGTAGTGTAATATTCAAACTCTGTCTCAGCCTTCTCTCAATGGTTCCTGCTACTTTTCAAAAGTTATTTTAAAATGTATTCTAAAGGCTGTAGATTGACTAGTTTGTTGTGGGTAAATCCACAGGAACATTTTTTTGGAGATTGCAGACCACTTAGCCCTATAAAATATCATACACTCATTCTTAAGTTCAAGCGTGCCAAATATGAAAAAAAAATCCCTTAAGATTGATAGAAATAGAGCTAATCATCACAGTGACCTCAATCCAATTGATGTTGCACATGTATGTGTACAAACCTGGCTGTCAAGCAGGCCTATAGGACCCCTTCCCTTTCTTATTGTTATCTTTTCAGATGGTAGTGTCCAGACTGCATTACGGTGTTTAAAAGAGAAATACACTGAGCAGATGTGGACTTGACCAGTGGTGAAGGTAGTCAGTGTTGAGTACTGTAATTGATTGCTGCTGATACACTGAAGCTACATCAAATCCAGAACTACAACCAGTTTCTCAGAGACTGTGTGTGTGTGTGTGTGTGTGTGTGTGTGTGTGTGTGTGTGTGTGTGTGTGTGTGTGTGTGTGTGTGTGTGTGTGTGTGTGTGTGTGTGTGTGTGTGTGTGTGTGTGTGTGTGTGTGTGTTATGACCCCACAGGTCAATTGATTGCTGCTGATACACTGAAGCTACATCAAATCCAGAACTACAACCAGTTTCTCAGAGACTGTGTGTGTGTGTGTGTGTGTGTGTGTGTGTGTGTGTGTGTGTGTGTGTGTGTGTGTGTGTGTGTGTGTGTGTGTGTGTGTGTGTGTGTGTGTGTGTATGTGTGTGTGTTATGACCCCACAGGTCAATTTTTTTTGGATAATATTTTTGCCGCACCTCCTCTCCTGAGTGCTTTATGTTTTTTTCTTTATAAGGAATGAGGGAATTGGAAGCAGGTAGTGCTTTGTTGGTTGTCACGTGATTGGTCAGGGTGTGGAACCCCTGTTTAAGTGAACTAAAGGCAGTCTTCACTTCATGCTCCCTGCTTTTCCACCACTAAGAAATGAGCATTGTTGAGATTAATGTAAACTGTGGAATTTTTGTGATGAGGTTTGTGTTCTGTGGAGCATTTCTCCTGTTTTCTGTTTTTAGGAAGTAGGCTCGAGCCTTTTGTTTTATTGGTAGGGAAGCTAGGGTTCATGTAGATTCTGTTTGTTATGTTAGCTTTTCTCCCCCTGAAGTTTCAATAAAAATTGCTATAGTTGAACTCGTACTGGTTTCTGTGAGCCTTCCCTTGTGGTGGGTAGACTTTGAAGCCTATGCACGTCATACTAAGGCCTTGTTCAGACTCGTCACCTATATATGATTTTTAGCCCATCCAGATTGATGTTGCATATCTCGTGTGTAGTCTGAACTGTCCCATACCACATGACATCCGATTTTTTGCGGGACGGATTGAAACCGGGAGGTAGTTTTGTGTCGGATAGGGACAGAGGCGTCTGCAGGTCTGAACAGCTCCAAACACTCTGATCAGATATGGCGGACCGCGACGTTATATTCACCACACAAGAAGAAGGTGCAAGAAGGAAGAATGTCACGCATTACGGAGCGGTAAAACACAGAAAAAGAAATTGACAATGTCTGGTGTGTGTGTGTTTTCTCTACCTCTACAATACAGTGATATCGCCAATACGCTAAGGTAACCAAACTTCACGTTCGTCGCCGTTGTTGTTCCCGGCGTCGCAATTATATGACCTCACACACGCACTGAACTACGCCTCTGCCCCAACGTCGCTGCTACAGCACCCTGTCAGCTCGGCCATAATGTGGCCCAGTGTGAACAGAGCCAGATTGCATTTGGACACTTGCTATTAAGAGTGTGAACAGTCAACCCTAAAAATCAAATATGGAAGGAAATCTGATATGCCTGTAGCCTGAACGGGGCTTAAGTATTCCTCTAGGCTGGGGCATAACTGTGTGTGTGTGTGTGTGTGTGTGTGTGTGTGTGTGTGTATGTGTGCGTGCGTGCGTGTGTGTGTGTGCATGCATGTGTGTGCGTGTTTCTCAATCATCTACAGCCCATCGCTTTTCTCCTGTGTCCTCTGTCTATCAGACCAGTTGCTGAGGTGCAGCTTCTGAAACCTTTCACACAACAATACATCAAAAATAATCTGGATGTTTACCTCCTGCATTCCAAGTGTCATTAAAGGTATTCCTCGCCTTGGAGCTTAGGCAAAGTGGTGATGCACATGGCTTATCTCTCCTGCTGCATGTGGATATCAGTGATAATTGAAGATTGAAATTCTCTTACGCCTCCAGAAGCAAGTGATTGCGATGGATCTGTTGTCAGAAGCCACTCAAGTGTGTCTTGATGAAACCACCCTTGGTACAACATCGTTCAAAACAGATGTAGATAGCTTCTTTGGGTTTGAGATCATACTCTTTTGTGTTTGAACTGATGAAATCATCTAGCCAAGAGAAATTCCGCACAGCCACATTAAACTAAAAATGTATTTCACCATGACTTGACTTGAAAAATACAGTATATAAGAAAAGTCATCACCTTTACTTCCTTCACATTTTTTCTTGCCCCTTGGTTGTTGAATGACATTGCATGGGAGATCAATAAAACTGATAGAACTTCTTCTTTCATGTCATTTTTCAAACATTAGGCCTTCTTTTGATTTTAGCAATGTCTTCCTACTTTTACTTATACTAATTATACTAATTATTTCAATATCTTTTGAAATAAAGATATTGCTATCTTGAATATGTGAGATGAACTTGTTCATATGGAATCAGTATATTTGCTTTCACCATGTTAAAACATCTCTCATTTATTTACCTATCACAGAATCATCTGCAATTCAAGTGGAAAAAGTATTGATGGACTGGATATTGGGCTTGCTGGTAAACAGGAAGTGAAGTGATTCCCACAGTATTTATCCAATGGAGGAATCTATGTCTTATACTGTAGTATCGCTGCCCCTCCTCCCCCCATGTTCACTGAAACACTCATCACTATTCCTAATTCTGTGCAACCCAACAACACATACAGGAATTAGACTGAGCAGGTATTCCAACAATTGCTAGTAACTTACAATATTCATGAGTGTCAGCAGGTAATTCTGCACATGCTCCTTGCCATGAAAACGGACAACTGAATCATCAACTCCAAGCAGGACTTCAATGTTGTAAACGTCTTCTCCGGCATCTCGGCGGCGACGGCGGCGAACAGTCTCAGTGACCTGCTGCGTTATAGAGTCGAGAGTTCCAGGTACATTGAGCTGTGGATCTGTAACAGGGTCAAGGACAATAGAAGAGTTAGCCTGAAGACGGTTAAGTCAAATATGCAGTTTCCTCAAAAACACAATTGATAATGAGCTATAATGTTAAAATGCTGATATTAACACCCATATCAAGTATTTCTACAAAAACAACACTCATGTACAGGAATATAGTACTGAAAGAGGAAGTGTGGCCCACTCATCTTTGCAAAATTGTTTCAACGTGAACTGCCTATTTAAGGTCATACCACAGCACTTAAACTTATGGCTGAATATTTTCTCTCAGGAGTTTCTGGTAGAGATCAGAATTTGACTTCCGGTCAATTATGGCAAGTTATCTAGTTCTTGAAACGGCAAAGCAGTCCAAGACGATCACAATGACGCCCCAGTGCTTAACTGTCGGTATGATGTTTTTAATGAAATGCTGTGCCAGTTTTATACCAAATATGATAGGACACACACCTTCCAAAAAGTTCAGCTTTTGCTCAACATTCCACAGAATATTTTATGATATTAATAAGTACTGGATAATCACAAATCGCAATCCAACTTTATAAAATGGATCAAATCTGAAAAAAACAAAAACATTAAATTTAATATGTTGTTAGTAGATCTCCTCCTTGAGTCGTCACCTTATCGTAGTGGAGGGGTTTGTGTGTCCCAATGATCCTAGGAGCCAAGTTGTCTGGGGCTTTGTGCCCCTGGCAGTGTCACCCATGACAAACAGATCCTAGGTGAAGGACCAGACAAAGGATAGCTCAGAGACCCCTAATGATGAACAAAAACAATGGTCCACGTTTTCCCTTGCCTGGACGCGGGACACCGGGGCCCCCCTCTGGAGCCAGGCCTGGAGGTTGGGCTCGAAGGCGAACGCCTGGTGAGCGGGCCTGCACCAATGGGGCCCGGTCAGGCGCAGTCCGAAAGGACAATGTGGGTCCCTCTTCCCATGGGCTCACCACCTGTGGGAGGGGCCACAGGGGGCCGGGTGCATTGTGAGCCGGGCGGTGGCCAAAGCCGGGGACCTTGGCGATCCATTCCCCGGCTACAGAAGCTGGCTCTTGGGACGTGGAATGTTACCTCTCTGGCAGAGAAGGAGCCCGAGCTGGTGTGTGAGGTCAAGAAGTTCCGACTAGATATAGTCAGGCTCACCTCCATACACAGCTTGGGTTCTGGTACCGGTCCTCTCGGGAGGGGTTGGACTTTCTTCCACTCTGGAGTTGCCCATGGTGAGAGACGCCGAGCAGATGTGGGTGTACTTATAGCCCCCCGGCTTGGCGCCTGTACATTGGGGTTCACCCGGTGGACGAGAGGGTAGCCTACGGGCGGAGGGATGGGTCCTGACTGTTGTTTGTGCTTATGCACCAAACAGCAGTTCAGAGTACCCACCTTTTTTGGAGTCCTTGGAGGGGGTGCTGGAGAGTGCTCCCACTGGGGACTCCATTGTTCTGCTGGGGGACTTCAATGCTAACGTGGGCAATGACAGTGAGACTTGGAAGGGCGTGATTGGGAGGAACCCCCCCCCCCCCCCGATCAGAACCCGAGTGGTGTTCTGTTATTGGACTTCTGTGCTCGTCACAGACTGTCCCTAACGATCACCATGTTCAGACATAAGGGTGTCCATACGTCCACTTGGCACCAGGACACCCTAGGGCGCAGAAAGATGATCGACTTTGTGGTCGTGTCATCGGACTTGCGGCCGCATGTCTTGGACACTCGGGTGAAGAGAGGGGTGGAGCTGTCAACCGATCACCACCTGGTGGTGTGTTGGTTCCGATGGTGGGGGAAGATGCCGGTCCGACCTGGCAGACCCAAACGTATTGTGAGGGTCTGCTGGGAACGCCTGGCGGAATCCCCTGTCAGAAGGAGTTTCAACTCCCACCTCCGGCAGAACTTCACCCACGTTCCGAGGGTGACATTGAGTCTGAGTGGACCATGTTCCACGCCTCCATTGTCGATGCGGACCGCAGCTGTGGCCATAAGGTGGTCGGTGCCTGTCGTGGTGGCAACCCCAGAACCCGTTGGTGGACATCGGCGGTAAGGGATGCCATCAAGCTGAAGAAGGAGTCCTATCAGGCCTTTTTGGCCTGTGGGACTCCTGAGGCAGCTGATGGGTACCGGCTGGCCAAGCGGAATGCAGCTTTGATGGTTGCTGAGGCAAAAACTCTGGTGTGGGAGGAGTTCGGTGAGGCCTTGGAGGACGACTTCCAGACGGCTTTGAGGAAATTCTGGTCCACCATCAGACATCTCGGGAGGGGGAAGCAGTGCATCATCAACACTGTGTATAGTGGGGATGGGGCGCTGCTGACCTCAACTCGGGACGTTGTGAGTCGGTGGGGAGAATACTTCGAAGACCCCCTCAATTTCGGTGACACGCCTTCCCATGAGGAAGCAGAGTCTGGGTTCTCTGAGACAGGCTGTGGTGAAGAAGGAGCTGAGCCGAAAAGCAAAGCTCTTGATTTACAGGTCGATATATGTTCCTGCCCTCACGTATGGTCACGAGCTGTGGGTCGTGACCGAAAGAACAAGATCCCGGATACAAGCGGCCGAAATGAGTTTCCTCCGCAGGGTGTCCGGGCTCTCCCTTAGGGATAGGGTGAGAAGTTCGGGCATCCGGGAGGGATGTTCCTCCGCGTTGAGAGGAGCCAGATGAGGTGGCTCAGGCATCTGGTTAGGATGCCTCCTGGACGCCTCCCTAGTGAGGTGTTCCGGGCACGTCCTACCAGGAGGAGGCCACAGGGACGACCCAGGACACGCTTGGCAGACTATGTCTCCTGGCTGGCCTGGGAACTCCTTGGGATTCTGCCGGAGGAGCTGGATGAAGTGGCTAGGTAGAGGGAAGTCTGGGCTTCCCTGCTTAAGCTGCTGCCCCCGCAACCCGACCCCGGATAATCGGAAGAAGATGGATGGATGGATGGATGGATGTTGTTAGATTAACAATACATAAATGTGGAATACAATAATTCGTGATCTATTAGTATTTATATAAATTGATTCCAAATCAGTTTTATGATTGAGGCGAGTTTATTGTGAAATGCTGTATTTTACAGTAATATGTAACATTGTAATTTTATCATCAGCCAGAAAAACAAGAAAGGAAAAGAGCTGTTGAAAGGGCTGTTGATAACCAAATAAGTGTGTGTTGACATGGTGTGCTGTGCATTTGCTGATGGCTGATGATGAGATCTCATGACGCAAGAAATTAAGGTTCCAAAGGAAGTCAATAAAGATAAAGTTGTTGGAACTGTGGTAAAATGAAACTCATGCTGCTCAACTGCCATCATGCCTTTGACTCCACAATTCAGGTTTGTAAGCCAAGCCAGCAGTCTTTTATTTAAGTGCCAGAGATAGTAATATAAGACAAATCTATTCTATTTTAAGCCCTTTTAACAATTCAGAGATAATCCATTAGGGTTATATAATAGCAAATCCGATTTAACTTCAAAGCATGCTCCTTTCTTCGCTTGATATGAAAATGATCTGAGCCATCTAACTTTGACAGCATTCTGCCCCCACTGAACTATGTTGAATCAGACCATGAAAAAAGTGATATTTCCAATCATGATGGAACGCCCTCTCAGTATTTAATACTGTGAAGCTTTACTCTCTGAATGCTGAGACCATCTCTCCCTAGAGAAGTGCCACTGATGTGAAATTCTTCTTGCGGTTCACGCGGAAATCCGAAAACCAGTCAGCCATTCAGGAAAATGATCAAGCTGCCTCAGATGCATTACACTTTGCTGCTTTACAGTTGGAGATCAATGGAGACAAAACTTTCCACTAAAATCAGTAGAGTGCTTGTTAAAAGGTTGCTTTTGCTGTGAAAAGATCTCCACCCTTAATTGTAAAAAACAAGGTTTACAATGACATGTAGCCGCAAGAGGGCACAAGCCAGTGTCTTGTGTCCCCTTGTGGATAAATACAGAGGGTTGTGTCAAGAAAAGCATTCGGCGTAAAACTTTTGCCTAATCAAACACTTGACTCAAATATATGACTTCCATACCGGATCGGGCCGGGTTAACAACAACCGCCATGTGTGCTGAACACCTACAGTGTGCTGGTGAAAATTGGACTACTGTTCGTTGAGGAAGGAGAGGGGGAAAGTGTGTTCATAGGAAGAGAGAGAAGAGGAATGGGACTGAGAGTAGGGACGTTGAATGTTGGAACTATGACAGGGAAAGGTACAGAGTTGGTTGACATGATGCAGAGGAGAAAGGTAGACACACTGTGTGTCCAGGAGACCCGGTGGAAAGGCAGCAAGGTTAGAAGTTTAGGAGCAGGGTTCAAGTTGTTCCATCATGGTGTAAATAGGAAGAGAAATGAAGGACGAGTTATCTTGAAGGAGGAGTTTGTTAGGAATGTCCTGGAGGTAAAAAGAGTGTCAGATAGAGTGATGAGTCTGAAGCTAGAAATCGAAGGTGTGATGTTCAATGTTGTTAGTGGGTATGCTCCACAGGTAGGATATGAGCTGGTGAAGAAGGAGAAATTCTGGTTGGACTTTGATGAAGTGACGTAGAGCATACCTAGAAGTGAGAGAGTTGTCATTGGTGCAGACTTCAATGGACATGTTGGTGCAGGAAACAGAGGTGATGAGGAGGTGATGGGCATGTTCGGTATCCAGGAGAGGAACGCAGAAGGACAGATGGTGGTTGACTTTGCAAAAAGAATGAAAATGTGTAAAGTGACTACTTTATTCCAGAAGAAGCAGGAACATAGAGTGACCTATAAGAGTGGAAATGGAGCACACAGGTAGACTACATCTTGTATAGAGGCTGTAATCTGAAGGAAATCAGTGTTTGCAAAGTAGTGGCAGGCGAGAGTGTAGTCAAACAGCATAGGATGGTAGTGTGTAGGATGACTCTGGTGGTGAGGAAGATGAAGAGAACAAAGGCAGACCAGAGGATGAAATGGTGGAAGCTGAAAAAGGAAGAGTGTTGCATTACTTGTAGGAAGGAGTTAAACTGGTTGTAGGTGGTCAGGAGGTGCCTGCACATGACTGGACAACTACAGCTAATATATACATTTTTGTGTTAGTTTTTTTAACAGTCCCCTGAAACACAGCACACAAAGTGGCCTGTAAGAATGCAGTTAGTACACAACATCAAACTACACACATGGGGAGGCAGAGTGACGGGCAGCGGCTTTCGGAACGCGCCCCAATTGAGCAGATTGTAGGGGGGACAGCGCCTTGCTCAAGGGCGCTTTGGCAGTGGCTGGGACGTGACATGACATCTCAGAGAGGTGGATGTTTGTCCTGGAAAGCAGAGGAATTAAGGTTAGCCATAGTAAAACAGAGTAGATGTGTGTGAATGAGAGGGACCCAAATGGAAGAGTGAGGTTACAGGGAGAAGAGGGTCAACAGTCCAGAGCAATGGAGAGTGGGGAAAAGAAGCGAAGAAGCGTGTACAGGCAGGATGGAATGGGTGGAGAAAAGTGTCAGGTGTGATGTGTGATAGAAGAGTTTCAGCTAAAATGAAAGGAAAGGTGTACAAAACTGTGGTGAGACCAGCGATGTTGTTTGGTCTAGAGACTGTCACTGAGGAAATGACAGGAGACAGAGCTGGAGGTAGCAGAGATGAGGATGCTGAGGTTCTCTCTGGGAGTGACCAGGAAGGATAGGATCAGGAATGAGTACATCAGAGGGACAGCACATGCTAGAAGTTTTGGAGATAAAGTCAGAGAGGCCAGACTGAGATGGTTTGGACATGTCCAGAGGAGAGAGAGTGAATTTATTGGTAGAAGGATGCTGAGTTTTGAACTGCCCGGCAGGAGGCCTAGAGGAAGACCAAAGAGGAGGTTTATGGATGTAGTCAAAGACTACATGAAGGTAGTTGGTGTGAGAGAAGAGAATGCAGAAAACATGGCGGCAGTGGCTCAGCACTCATCTTGAAGACGGATCGCCCAGCCATCGGTGGTTTCAGTCCCGCTCCCACCAGGACATTCATCGGAGTGTGAGCTGACGGTGGGAGGTGTCGGCTCACCTACCGGCCACTGCTGAGGCGCCCTTGAGCAAGGTGCCATCCCCCCTGCAATATGCTCATTAGGGCACGATTTCCTCAAGCGACCCGTCACTCCGCCTCCCCTGTACCTCTATGTTTCTATACTGTATTACTATTTGCATGCCTACAGGCCCCCAGTGTGCTGTGCCTGTTTCAGGGGCCTGTAACCACGTGCTGTAATTAACACATATTTTTATATGTGTGAAGAGTGTAATGAGAATTTCCCCACGAGGGATTAATAAAGTGTGGATTATTATTGTTATTATTATTATTATTATTATTATTATTAGATGGAGGCAACTGATTCGCTGTGGCGAGAAACGCCGAAAGAAAAAGAAGAAGAAGGTTTACAATGACATTTTGAAGTCAAGGCTGCACGGATATTAAAATTAATGTAGACTGTATGCAGATTATACATTTTGAAAACTAGGGAAAGAAATCCCTTAAGCATCCATATTTCTATCAAAAATCTAAATTTTGTTTTTAGGAGATTTAATTTGAATGCAAACAACAAAATTAATATGACTTCTTACTTATATTATTGTTTTGTCATTAAGATTTGTATTTCACATATTTTACACTACATCAGACTGATCCTCAAAAGCTATATTGTATAATGAAGGTATCATTTGAATATCAATTGTCATATCTGCAGGTTGTGAACTAAAATGTGTGACTGGGATAATCTTAAGTTTTCCATTGCATAGGTTGGTGCAGAAATGATCCTGCATATTCTGGGGTCCCTGGCTGTGAGCGAGATGGAACCCCTGGGGTCCATTTGCCAAGAACACATCTTGAGTGTGTAATTTCCCCTAGGGGATTGACCAAGTATACCTTCTTCTTCTTCTTCTTCATCAAACTCAAAGTGGACTAAAGTGAAGTATTTTTTTATTTGGCTGCAAGAATTTGCCCATACAGCTTCGCCAGAGAGACATTGCTGGTCCTGAACCAACATTGGGGTTCATGTGAGTTCATGCTGCCCATTCACAAACAAAACCTAGGTTGGTAAACAAAGGTCACATGGACTCACAAGTAGCTTATGTGTGCTGTGAAAAAAACAAACAGCTCCCATTTCAGTAGTGTGAATTAAGCCGAATCTGATGGACATGTCTGTTTCTTTTAAAATAAAAATTTACCTTGCACAGCCTTTAAACCAGATAGTTAGATCCCACGATTAATTGGATTCATACCAGCACCAGTTCATTGTTTGACCATTCAAACTTAAGTGTGTACAGCATTCCTGTCAAGAACTAGTAGATGATCTCAAGAGATCTCAAAGTTTAACATTGAAATATAATGCCATTGGAATCACCCTCCCTGTGGAAATTAAAAAGGGTTTCTACGCATTGTGGCATTCCTCTTTGAAAAGTAAAAACATTAAAATTGCAAATTGATCATCTAGCAAAGGTGCTGTTATTTCATTCACTTTACATCTCAAACCATAAATAAGTGCAGGTCATTTTTCATTTTTCCAGGGATGCTTAGCATCACAGACAGGGCCAGCGATTCAGTAGAGAGAGAGCTAAAATAAATAGGAAGAAATGGCTGCCACCTCAGCCCTGGCCCAGCTCCGACACTGTTGGGATTGTGGAGTTCATTCCTCCTCTCTGCTGCTACAGTCATGACACAGGCATTCTTGTGCAGCAGGCCAGCTACCCCTCCCTGACCTGAGTAAACAGGCTTTCTGAGGTCCTTACTTCAAACGCACAGGACTTCCCCTCAGCAGTGCTCCTTAAGACCGCTAGTGTGCTTCAGTCAGTGGTAAGACCCCAACCCCTCCTCCTCCTCTGCCTCACCCCAAACCGGGCCCACAGCCCAGTCCCATGGGAGCCCCTTCATGCAGTAGCAGTAGTCGGAGCATAGGAGATGGGAGCACTTGCCATAGTAAGGTGGCAGCAAGGATAGGCAGAGCTGCCACAGTCTAAAAAGGGCACAGAGGGAGCCGACAGGCAACTCTTTTAGGCTAAAGTGGAAATCTGTTGTGTATGTTGAGACAGCATTAATATGCACAATCCACTGGTCAAATGCAACACTCTTCCCACACAAGACCATCAGGAGAAAGTTTTAATAGTTACTAATGTGTGTTTGGTTGGTTGGGGTAGTGAGGAGTAAGTTAAAAAAAATAAATTATAATTTAGGTTTTTCCCCTGATGTAAATCTGTATATTTCCAGAAAAAGTACTACAGCGAAACCAGACACTTCAGACTTATGGTCTTTATGTCTGACCTGCAAAATACAAACTATAAACCAAGATTATAGGCAAATGTATACCTAATCACTTCACCCCTGCTGAGTTCTTGGGAATGACTTCAGTTCACCTGACATACAGGCATTGAGGTGGATGACAAGGTTGTCTACCTACTGCACATATTTTTAACATCTCTCGTGCCTTCAAAACTCCAAAGCCATCACTCACTGGAGGGTACCATAGGTTGCAATACCCTTCTGCGTGTATACTCTCATGATGGTTCATGATGGTTCTGATCAGGTAGTTTACAGCACAGGCACTCCATTGAATTCAGTGCTTTCTCCTTGTAGGACAACATAACACAGGGACCTCTCACCTCCAAAACCTCTCAGATTCTTTAGTCCTTTCAGGTGTGTATCAGAGAGGGCAGAGAGGAGAGACCAAGGGAAGACCTCATCAATTACTTGAACTGATCTGATAACATAGAATGGTTAAGACTTTTTCTACATGTGGGAGTCTTAAGGTCAATGTTGGAAACATTCTACAGCACTATGTAAATCAGTCATTCTCTCTAGAACATGTAGAGGAGGAGGAGGAGAGGCGGATGTCAGCAAAGATGACCTCTCACCCTCATATAAGACAGAGAAGACCTGAAGCAGCTCCCTCAGCAGAGACCTGCAACACCCACACAGTTTGTACATCTGGATAGCATTAGAATTTTGTCTGTCTGTCCATTTAGAAATGATAGTACATAAAAAAGCAAATAAATCGAGGATATTGCTACAAGAAGAGTTTTTCACAAAAAAGTCTTCAATGCTTTTTATCCTTTATGATTCTTGTCTGATTTATGTACTGTAGAAAGGATACAAAGTGATTTTAAACATTTACACTAATGGCACATCGCAAGGGGGACTGTGGGGCACATAAACTTTGAAGGGGACACAACAGGCTAATAGAGCATGATTGGATAAAGTTTTAATGCTGATTATTTATTACAGAAGGAATCATAGTTTAATGTGCTGGCAGTGCTGTCACAGGCAATGATTTATTTGTTTATTGTAACAAAAATTAAATCAAAGATTCAGCAGCAAGATAGTCTCCATTTCAGTCAAACACTTGACGACTGACTCCTGACAATGGAACACTAAATCATCTCTCTGTCATGAACTCTGGAAACATAATATGATTTCAGGAGCTTTTTAGTTTTTTAGTTTGCTTTTACTGCAACATAGACACTAACATCACCACACGCCCACTGCCTCAGAGTAGTTCTGAGAATGTTACACGGTAGGAGTTCTCAAACAATTAATATCTCAGGTGGTGTACATAATGACTTGAGTAGAAGAACAAATATTGTCTGAAAGGTTGTTTTATCTGAAGAATTTCATTGCAACTGGATCAACAACATTTGAGGAGTTCACTTGCAGAAACAGACTTTTGATTTATTTTTCTAAATATTATTTATTCAATCCAGGTCATGTAAAAAAACATAAACTTCATTATGAAAGTGATATTTATGGCAAGGTTGTCTACCTACTGCAGACAACCTTGTTAAGAGATAATGTTTTTACACATTATCTCTTAACTAAAATCCAGAGAGAAAGGAAGGATACATTCATCTAAATGTATCATGCACAATAACTGTATGTCTTGATAGCAATATGTGGAACATGGTGCTGACACCCCCATTCCCACCCCCATGTACCAACGGTTTGATGCACGTCCTCTATTATCTGTGTGAAAACAAGCACTGATAGAACCTACAGTACACTATATTGCCAATTGTATTTGCTTGCCTGTCTTCACATGCATATGAATGTGAGTGGCATCCAACTTTTAAACTATGATAATTAATGTGTTGGTCCAACCTTTACAACTTTAACAGCTTCGGCTCTTCTAGGAAGGCCTTCCACATGGTTTAGGAGTGTGTTTATGGGAACTTTTGACCATTGTGATGTCAGACATTGATGTTGGAATAAAAGGCCTAGTTTACAGTCTTCACACAAATTCATCCCAAAGATGTTCTATAGGGTTGAGATCAGGGCTCTTTTAGAAGAAGAAAGAAGAAATTAACTTTAATTATCCTCTTGGGGAAATTATCTTTACACTCAAACCATACATGCTAAACATGTGTACATATGTGTATACAGGTCCCTGAAACAAACACACACACACACACCAGGGCCTGTAAACATGAAAATTAGTTACAAGAGGAGGCAGGGTGACAGGCAGCGACTTCGAGGTGCATCGCAATTGAGCGGCTTGTGGGGGGGTCCTTACTCGAAGGCGCCTGCCACTGCCAATTCACACACAAAGAGTTTTTTGCCCACCCGGGTATCAAACCGGTGACTTCTGGTCTCCAGTCCAGACCAGTTGCAGACCAAGTTTTTCAACAGCAAACTTGTTCATCCATGTTTTCATGGACCTTGCTTTGTGCACCGTAGTCATGTTGGAACAGGATGTCCAAAATGTCTTTGTATGCTAAAGTGTTCAGAGTTCCTTTCGCTAGAACAAAATGACCAAACCCACAAACTCACAAAACACAACTCCATATAACCCCCCCTGCACCAAATTTGACACTTTTTACACAAATTTTGCACACTTCAATCAGACAAATACCGTTCTCCTCACAACCGCCAATCCCAGACTCATCTATCATATTGTCAAATGTAAAAGCGTGATTCGCCACTCCAGAGAACATGTCTCCACTGTTCTAAGGTCCACAGGTGTGATTATCCCCACTGCATCTGATGCTTTGCATTGTGCTTGGTGATGTAAGACTTGGATGCAGCTGCTCACTCATGGAAACCCATTCCACGAAGCTGTCAATGTACTGTTCTTCAGCTAATCTGAAGATTATTGTTTATTGTCTGTGTTGAAGATATATAGAGGTACAGGTCAGAGAATACGGCCCTGGAAATCAGATGACCTCATTCCCTATGTGACAAGATCAGACATTTCTCTAAACAACAATATCATGTAACAACATTATATTGGCGGCATGATGGTTCCAGCAGTAAGGTGTTGTGAAGCTGCAGCTGATTTAATTCTAGCAATTAACATCTTGCCATGTAAGGGAAATTTTGGATTCTCTGGGGCACATAAAATCTTGGATAATAACACTGTGTTTTATGAAGAGGTAACACTGGCAACACCTCCTCTTGTAATTTTTCTTCCCTCTGCGTCAACAGAGAAGAAAATGAGTGATGACAGCAGTAGTAACAGCAGCCTAATTATCAGCAGCATATGGCAACAGGAGCCACGGTATTTTACACGGTGGACACATGCAGACTCGTGGTTCTGTGCTGAAATGTGGTGGAAATTATAAAAGGTGTGTATCTCTATGTGCATTCTCTGTGGCCCCCCTGAAGCTTCTGCAGCTTGTGTGGAGTTTTAGATATAAAATTGGAGTCACCATTTCTCCTCCCACTGGGTCTTTCATTAAACATTGCCAGTGATTCTGGAGTGTTGGCTGCTTTGCTTGAGAAAGTAAACCGAGAAATATTGCACTGTAGAAGTACACAATGATGATAGAAATAATCCTTAGAAGCTTGTCAGTGATTCTTTAACTCACATTAACATTGAGAAATGCTTCATTTCTATATATTGCAGAGAATTTGAAAATCAAATTGGAAGTCAAAGTATGACTCACTGTGAACTTTGATAAACGGCCTATACCTTATATAAAAGTTGACACTGGCATTAATTTGTATTCCAATTACTACATATTATTATTTAACAGAATTAATCTATGAATATAGGATCACAAATAGAAAACTATAACAAAACATAATGACTGGATTAACATACCTATTGCGACAAAATTTAAAAGAGAAATGTTTCTGAGCTTAAATACAAACTTATTATCTGAACAGTGACACTGTTGCATGCTAGTAATAAAAACTGTTGTTAATACTACAAATTGAACCTTTTAGCATCTGTCGCTATTTTTGTTTTACAGCTCAGAGCTTCATTTGTTTGTTGAATCAGGTAATCCCCAGACACATTTGTACTGCATTATTATTTTCAAAAAATTGTAGGGCAACTAGAACACAACTATACTACAACTGTACAGTGGTAAAGGAGAAAGCAGCACCGGCACATTAGTTAACCAGTCATGTAGTGCCTCTCATGGAAAGCCAGGAGTGTGAATGTTAATATGTTTGTGCCTCACAGAGATTTTACTTTGGCATTTCTGACTGCTCATATGTTTGAAATTAAATATGCTATTGATTTTTAGTTTATGAACCGGTAAGGTATTAAATCTGACATATTTCTTTTAATGCTAGCTTTTTTTCAGAAGCACTTGTTTCACTTATTTCAAACTGTGTAACAGTGTTTGGTACCTAACATTTAAACCAGGTGCCACATACAGACAGGCACGGTTTATTTCCTGCAGCAGCATTTTGCCATGCTGTATTCGGCCTGAAGAACATTTATACAGAATAATAATGTACAAACATGAGCACATTATTCTATTGTATGATGCTATAATGTGAACGAAACAATACCATATTCCTGCATCATGAATTTGATTTAATTTAATTTAATATACTGGTTTGATCCCCGAAGGGAAATTAAGAAAGCACACTGTAGTTAGTGGTTCAAACACATGCATAGATATATTAGTGAGTACAGGCCCCTGTAGCACACACTACATTAAACAGGGGCCTGTAGGCAAGGGAGTGGCAGGCAGCTCCTTCTTGGTGCGCCTCAAATGAGCAATTTCAAAAGCGGATGGCACCTTGCTCAAGGGCGCCTCGGCAGTGCTCCAGAGGTGAGCTGACACCTCCCACTCTCAACTCACCTACGGGTATTTTTTTGGGCGGGAGCGGGAATCAAACCGCTGATCTTGAATCATAGGACGACCTGGTCTACTGCCCGCTCTACCACTGAGCCACTGCCACCCCCCCAAAAATTTGGGGGGCGGCATTACGAAACAATTTTCAATCTCCCTTTAAAGTTTTCTTTGTACTGTCTGCTGGGGGAGTTTCCACTGAGGCTGATGAAAGCAAAACTTTGCAGTCATGCATTGTTGGAAAATTTTCACATCTAACTCTAAAAATCTCCACAGGAGTGAACAGTCAACAGGCAAACCAATAACATGAAACCTCTAACACCTCATTAAATATGTCCTGTGGCAAACAGACCAAGGAGATGTCTGACAAATTGCCAATGTGTCTGCTTCGTAACTTTGCGAGCCAATGAGACACTGAGAACTGGAAAATGAACCAGCCAACTCAACCAAAACTGGAAGAGTATAAAGGAAGCAGATAAATATCAATATGAAGTATGTTTTTGCAGCCCAACTGAAATTTACAGTGTTACTCGGGATATTTTGCTGGGGTGAAGAAGCACCACACTAGATGCAAAAGCCACAATATGAATCCAAGTGGCAGAATGTCTCATCACACAGTTATAGCTTGTATTAGAGTAATTTCAGCCACTAACAATAGTGAAAGAACTAAGTAAGAAGTCAATGAAGATTCTCAGTCATCCAGGTCATGGCATATCCTTATTTTGGTCTTCAAGCTTTCCTTCAAGGCCAGTTGACGTCATTCAACACAGCGGACAACTGCAGAGTAAGATCAAGAATAAATCTGAGTTTCGCTGCTTTAAATACTTTTAAATATGACCATGGCATTGTTTTAAATACACAGAATGAATATACATTAGTAATCACAAGCATTTAAAGATGTTTTGTCTATGATAATTACAATCAAATAAAAATGTACTGCCAACAATATTTTTTGGAAACATTTCCAAGCAAAAATTTAACCCTAGAGAATCCTCACCAATTTATCCTTAGAGGAAAATTGTGTGGTTTATATCACAGACCAAGTGGACCATATAGAACACATATCTGAAGTTGTGGTTTGTTTGTTTTTTTTTCGAAACAATGAAACTTAGTTTAAATTGTTATTTTATTACTATTTTGGAGAGATCACTTTCTGTCACAGACTCATAACTGTCACATGGTCATGATACCAGGATGTTTAGTAAACGTCGCTTAGGGAATTAAAATCAGACATAAAGCTTTCTAACAAAGAGATAGGCATTCAAAGCGCGTGTGGCACAACGGTGTCACCGTTTGTCTTCTCGGATTAAAAGTGAAAAAAAAGTAGTGCTATGTCATGTTCTCAAACATTACTATTTATTTATTTGCCCTTATACGGTTTTGAACAAGATAAGATGTTAGAAGTTGATAGACCGAAAACCTTCCACAGTAACAATCCACAGGATTAAGGGGCTTGGTGGTCTTTGTTTTCTGTCTGTTTATAGAAACAGGAGCCATTTGCACTTGCCCTGAAGGACATCAGGGCAAGAGCAAGAATTGTGTAGTACTGACGGAAATTAGAACTGACTGGAACTCGCCTAATAACACTAAAAAACAAGGACACACGTACAAGTTTTGTTCAGAGGCTCATGCACCTACCCATGAATACCTAAAGGCTGTTTTCTAGTTTCAAGAGCAACTTAAAAGTTTGTTACTTTGATTGAGTACCTGTTCTGAGACGGACAGTAGAATTCCAGCATCTGCTGATTCACTACTTTCGACAGCATGTGTTATAACCTGAGAGGATGCACAAAAGTGTTATTATCTAGTATACAAGATAATAAAGGAAGACCTCAAGTAGGTTTATACAAAATCTGCCGGAGGTCTTCCTTGTGTTCAATCATGCTCATCTGTTGTGCTGTTCAGCACCAGCATATCAAACCTGTGGGGCGTGTGTTTGTGTCACAGTTAAGAGGGGCAGGAAGATTGAGACTTTTACAGCAGACACTGGTAGGCCTTGTTGGGGTTGGTCAGTTACAACATGCAACAAAACTTAGGCTTCATTCATAGTAGGGCACACACTGCTTTTTTAGAAGAAGTGTTCACTGTATTTCCTGTGATCTGCATCATTTCTCTCTCTCTCTCCCTCTCTCCTCTCTCTCTCCTCTCTCTCACTTTCTCCCTCACACACACACACTCTCTCTCTTTCTCTCTCTCTCTCTCTCTCTCTCTCTCTCTCTCTCTCTCTCTCTCTCTCTCTCTCTCTCTCTCTCTCTCTCTCTCAATCAAATCTCTCTCTAAAAGAACAAACCACCCAATGTTATCTTCCAAAAAGTCAAGTGACAAACTTTTTCCACTTTTAGTCAGCCCAACAGCTATGATAGAAATGAGAAATTAAAGAACCTTCAATGCCACACTTTAAACTAATAATCAAATACCATTATAAATTGTTAATTTTATGAATTTTTATTTAGACTTTTATCACAATTTCCAAGGCATTTAACTTTTCTTTCCTTACATATTGTTTAAATTATCAATGTAGTGTCCATAAATGAAACTATATAGTGAGACAAATGGTAAAACATGGGAGTTACAGGTGGCAGTTGATGGGTCTATTTTAGAAACAGTTTTAAAGAAAGAGACTTTTTAAAATGTGGGAGTGGAAATTAGGTCCTTTCATCTGCTGCTAAATTACAAGTCACATAAATTTCATGATAGACCATGTGCCCTACATGGGCCAAACACTACATTATATACATGATTCAGCAATTATATTAAGGAGCAGCCACCTCCTTAATATAATTAACCTGTAATTATCAACAGGCAACATACCACGGTCCTTTAAAGTAGCTGTAATCAAACCTCCACTTAAAAAAATAACCTTGACCTTCCAGTTCTAACTATGGACCAAAATCAAATCTCCCATTCATATTTCTTGGAGGAAATTAGCTAATCAGTTATGTGACTTTCTTACATCAAACAGTCTATTTGCGAATTTGGAGTCAGGTTTTATGGAACATCACCGTTTGGAAACGGCACTAGTCAAAGTTATCAATGAGCTTCTAATCAAGCAAAGCATCTGACAAAGGACTTATTTCTGTACTGGTTCTCTTGGACATTAGGACAGGCTGGCCAAAAAAGTCATTGAAGTTAATCCAGAATGCTGCTGCCCGTGTTTTGACCAGGACCAGTACCA
The DNA here is from genome assembly GCF_040054535.1 of Antennarius striatus. Classification (NCBI taxonomy): domain Eukaryota; kingdom Metazoa; phylum Chordata; class Actinopteri; order Lophiiformes; family Antennariidae; genus Antennarius; species Antennarius striatus. Next base: position 10,470,355 of record NC_090778.1, on the reverse strand, counting down.
GAGACCACATTTCTCCTGTGTTGCTTTCTCTGCACTGGCTACCTAAGAAAGCTAGAATAGACTTTAAAATACTCCTCCGCACTTACAAACCCCTTCATGGCCAAGCACCTACCCATCTGGAAGACCTTTTAGTTCCATACAATCTATCTAGAGCTGTACACTCTCAACATTCAGAAAGGGAACGTGGTGAATAAAGGAGTACCCAGGAAATACAGCAAGCTCTCCATACCTGAAGCACTCGAAACTGCCAAACAAAGACTAACAGCTCTGGCTACCCGACTGAAGAGATACACCAAGGAGATAGAGGCCAGGAAAATAAACAACACCTTCTTCACTCAACCAGCAAAGGTATACTCTCAGTGGCAGGGAAATAACAGCAGCCGGTCAGACCCACCAAGAGCTGAGGTCTTGGAAGGTACTGGAAGGGCATATGGGAAAAAGAAGCATCACAAAACACCGATGCCCAGTGGCTAGTGCACCTGAGGACTGACCACGGCAGCCTCCCAGAACAAGAACAAGAAACCATCTCAATGGCAGACATCCCAGAAAGAGTGTCAAAGATGAAGAGTTGGTCAGCACCGGGCCCCAATATGATCCATACATACTGGCTAAAGAAGCTAACAACACTCCATGATCATCTAGCAGCACAGATGAACCAGCTGCTAAGGGATGGGACGCACCCAGACTGGTTGACTGAAGGCAGAACAGTCCTGATCATGAAAGACCAAATCCACCCCAACCAACTACCGTCCTATAACCTGTCTCTGTACTACATGGAAGCTCCTATCAGGCATCATGGTGGCTAAGATGAGTAGGCTCATGGATCAATATATGAGCAGGGCACAGAAAGGGGGTGGTAGTAACACCAGGGGAGCCAAGCACTATCTACTGGTGGACAGAGCAATACACAGAGACTGTAAGAACAGGCAGACCAACCTGTGCACCACCGCCTGGTTAGACTACCAGAAAGCCTACGATTCAATGCCACACACGTGGATACTGGAATGCCTGGAACTGTATAAGATCAACAGGACACTAAGCCTTCATCAAGAACTCAATGGGAATGTGGAAGACCACCCTAGAGACTAACTCCAAGCCAATTGCCCAAGTTAACATCAAGTGCGGCATATACCACTGCTATCACAGCATATACCACTGCTATCAACACTGGGATGTGCTATCACCACTGCTGCTCTGAATAGGCCTGAACCCCCTCAGTCAGATCACCACAAAGACTGGTTGCGGATACCGATTCCGAAGCGGACAACAATCAGCCATCTCCTCTAACATGGATGTCATCAAGCTGAATGCCAGGAATGTGCGAGAAATCGACTCATTGATCCACACCACCGGGATCTACAGCGAGGACATAGGAATGTCATTCGGCTTAGACAAATGTGGCCGGATGATATTGAGAAGAGGAAAGAGGATTAGATCTGAAGGGATTGACATAGCAGGGGGCAGGATAGAAGACATCAAGGACAGCTACAAATACCTTGGAATCCCACAGGCTAGTGGCAATCATGAGGAAGCCGCAAGGTAGTCAACCACAGCCAAATACCTCTAGAGAGTAAGGCAAGTCAGCTGAATGGTAAGAAAAAGGTCCGAGTCATCAACATGTATGCACTGCCAGTCATCAGATACCCCGCTGGGATCATAAGCTGGCCAAAGGAGAAGATAGAAGCCACAGATATTAAGACTAGAAGCTCCTCACCATGCATGGAGGGTTTCACCCCAAGTCCAGCATCCCGAGGCTGTACACAAAGCGGAAAGAGGGAGGACAAGGACTAGTGAGCATCAAGGCCACTGTCCAGGATGAAACATCGAAAATCCAAGAGTACAAAAGGAATATGGCTCCAAAAGATGAACTGCTCAGCGAATGCCTTAGACAGCAGAAATCTAAGGAGGAAGAGGATCAGGAGGAGGAGACAACATGGAGGGACAAGCCCCTACAATCAAGAAGACCTACCAATGGCTGGATACAGCTGGACTGGCAGAGAGCACAGAGGCACTGATCATGGCAGCACAAGAACAGGCCCTAAGTACAAGAGCAATAGAGGCCAATATCTACCACAGTAGATCTGACCCAAGGTGCAGGCTATTTAAAGAAGACCCAGAGTCAGTCCAGCATGTGGTAGCAGGGTGTAAGATGCTTGCCAGCTCAGCATACATGGAGAGGCACAACCAAGTAGCTGTGATAGTGTACAGGAACATCTGTGCCCAGTATGGACTAGAGGTACCCAAATCCAAATGGGACATACCACCAAAGGTGGTTGAGAACAACTAAGCTAAGATCCTGTGGGACTTGTTATGCCGCCGGTCTAGGGGAACCTTGGACAAAACATGCTTGTGCGCTTCCCCCGTCTTCTCAGCACATGAAAAGGCCAGCAACAACAGTAAGCCAAGTTCAACAAAAAGAGAGCAGTTTTATTTTTCTCAGAGGGAGAACAGGTGGCAACATAACAAACAAAAAATATCCTAAATCAACCCTACCTTCCTAACAAAAGAAAAGGGAAATAAATAACAAGTTACTAGCCTACCTACTAACTTAAAACAGGAGAAAAGGGTTAAAAGAAAACGGCTTCTCCCTCCTACCAACTGCTCAAATTGTCCATCAGTTATTTACAAATATGTACAAGGTCAGCTTTAGCTTACACAAAAACTTACTAACACAGAATCGCCACAGGGCACAAACTAACGGATCGCTATGTTACAACTATAACAATGGTTTCAGCAAGCTGGCGTTTCCTGGCGGTGGGAAGGCTGGAGAGGAGACAGAGTGCAGTCGGCGGGCTGTTCAAATAGGTCAGGGGCCCGCCCCCTGACCAATCGTGCGGCAGCAATCAGGCGAGCCAGCCAATGAGCGGACACCACCTGCTCCTAATTCACTCATTGAAAAAAAACCACACACACACAACCAAGGAGAGAGGAGACACTGCAACACAACACATACACAACACAGTACATGACCCATGGGCTCATAACAGACTTCAGTTTCCAGACTGACAAAAAGCTGCTGTCTAACCAACCGTACATAGTGGTGGTGGACAAAGAGCAAAAGAGAGTGATAGATGTGGCGATTCCAGTTGACACTAATATCGGGAAGAAGGAACACGAAAAAGATTGAGAAGCATCAAGGATTGAAAGAACAGTTGGAACATATGTGGAAGATCAAGGTAAATGTGGTCCCCGTGGTAGTAGGTAGCACTTGGGGCTGTGACCCCGAAACTGGAAGAGTGGCTCCAGCAGATTCCTGGAATAACATCTGAAGCCTCAGTCCAGAAGATTACAGTCCTGAGAACAGCTAAGATACTGCACAGAGCCCTCAGACTCCCAGGCCTCTGGTAGAGGACCCGAGCTTGAGGATGACACACAGATACCACCCTTTTAATACACATATACACACACATAACATGTATATATATGTGTGTATGTGTGTGTGTGTGTGTGTGTGTATGTGTGTGTGTGTGTGTGTGTGTGTGTATGTGTGTGTGTGTGTGTGTGTGTGTGTGTGTGTGTGTGTGTGTACACACACACACACACACACAATGGCTTGATAAAAACTTGAGTGGAAAAATAATTTCCCCGACAATAAAATTAAGTTGATTATTCTTGTTCTAACAGCTGCAGACAAGGTAAGAGAGCAAAAGAGGAGTCTTATATGGAGGATTTGGTTTTACATACTCAATGAGCAGATAAAGAGCAACTGCTGAATTGAGGCATTAACATCATGTGTCAGAGTAGTATTTGTCTGCTTAAGATATTGTTATTACAACTCTTGCTAAATACAAAGGCATTTCAGTCAGGCATCAAATCCAAGCCATTGCCAGCCCTAAGAGCATAAAGCAAGCAAATCGTTTATGACCTAGTCAGACAGCTGTAAACTCATCTCTTCTGAATGTTCAAGGATGAGCTCAGACAGACTGGACGTAGTTCAACAACAAGTAGCAAAAAATAGAAGCATTTAGTTTCAGCAAAGAGAAAGGCTTCATAGAAAGAACAAAGAGATGCTCATGAACGTCTTCAGTTGCCACGTGACTTTTGGATTGTCGCTCAATGAATCACAGCTACTGATTTAACTTGGGCTGATTACATTAATTGTCATTGGGTTTTAAATGGGAACACATAATTTAATCCATCCAGGTTCTGAACACATGGTAATGATGATAATGTCATATAATCCTCTGATTGATCACGCAAATAAGATAGGTGCATGAAGATTAGTTGGAGCATGAATAGCTTCATTGAAGATTGAGAGAGAGAATGAGAGAGCGAGAGAAAGAGAGAGAGAGTGAGAGAGAAACTCCCTCAGACTCCTGAGGGAGAAGCTGTGTTTTCACCTTTTGACACTTAAAATTACTTGTGGTTACAACACATTACAGAATCCTTCCTTTCAATCAAAAAGCAAACCTGATAACTTTTGGTGTTTTATTATGAAGGTAAATTGATTTTCCTTCCAACAAAAACATCTTTCACATCTACATGCTTCGATTAAAAAATGAATGCCTCATTCTGTGACTTACAATCACATGGTGACCTCTTTTTTTGTAACCTTGTGAGGGTCGATCGAATTTGAGGGATAAACAAAAGCAAGCACCTGCAGGATCAAGTGACATAACTAAACAAGAGAAGCCATTAGCCTCTGAGGATTACTTTTCTATGTCACAGAAGGTCCAGACAAAAATGATGGAGGCTCGAGAAGAATGCGGTGCATTACAATTGTCTGGAACATAGACACTCAAAGTACAGTATGTTATCCTGATTGGGCATTTATAATAAATCCTTTCTGAAACAACTGGTCTGCTAGTAATAATCACCAAGCAGCTCCAATGAATCAGCTGGAGGCAACAAGCCTAATTTAAAGGGAAATGACAGCATAACTGAGTTTACACTGATCATGCAGATTTCACCAATTTGCTCCAGAAATGTAATTTATAAAGCCTCCAAACCTCACACAACCGTTAGTTTATTTGCACCTCTGTTGACCTATCGACTATCTTGTGACTCGTCTCGTGGTTGCATTCTTCAAACTCAAAGAGCACCATCTTTTAGAACACCCAACAAGTGACAGAAGGTTTCCAGTTCTCCTTCTGGCACAAGCTCTTGGCAGACATAAAATTTACTGCAGAAAGAATCAAACACAACCACCGTCTGCCTCATGTGGAGCAGATGGTAAATCAGCATTTTTTTTTTCACAGACAAGAGAGTTGTTCCATGCAAATCTCCGAAAGCTTTTGTGACACATTTTCTTCAGTAAATCAAAGAAATCTTAAGCACAGGGAAAAGATTAGAGCATTTGCATTTGAAGTGAAGCAGGAAAAAGTGGCTAAGTGGTCCATCCATTGTCCATCCATCCATCCATCCATCTTCAATCGCTTATCGGGCAACAGTCTCAGCAGGAATGCCCATACTTCCCTCTCCCCAGACACCTCCTCCAGCTCCTCTTAGGGGAACCCGAGGCGTTCCCAGGCCAGCCGAAAGACATAGTCCCTCCAGCGTGTCCTCAGTCTTTCTCGAGGTCTCCTCCCGGTGGGACATGCCTGGAACACCTCCCCAGGGAGGCGTCCAGGAGGCATCCGGAACAGATGCCTGAGCCACCTCAGCTGGTTCCGCTCCAGGCGGAGGAACAGCGGCTCTGCTCCGAGCTCCTCCCTGGTGACTGAGCTCCTCACCCTATCTCTAAGGGTGCGCCCAGCCACTCTACAGAGTAAACTCATTTCAGCCATTTGTATCCAGGATCTTATCCTTTCGCTTATGACCCAAAGCTCATGACCATAGGTTAGAGTAGGAATTTAAATTGACCGGTAAATCGAGAGCTTCGTCTTGCGACTCAGCCCCTTCTTCAACACGACAGACCTATACAGCGACTGCATCACTGCAGAAGCTGCACCGATCCATCTGTCAATCTCACGTTCCATCCTTCCCTCACTCGTGAACAAGTCCCCAAGATACTTAAATTCCTCCACTTGGGGCAAAGACTCTCCACCAACCTGAAGAGGGCACACCATGCTTTTCCGGCCGAGAGCCATGGCCTTGGATTTCGAGGTGCTGATCCTCATCCCATTTGCGTCACACTCAGCTGCAAACTGTCCCAGTGCACACTGAGTGTCCTTTGGTCCCCAAACCAGACTCCCTCTGGATTATGGTTGTGCCTAGAAATTCTGTCCATAAAAATTATGAACAGAACCGATGTCCATCATGCACCTGGAACAGGTCTGTCTTACTGCCGACAATGCGAACCAAGCTCTGGCTTCGGGTATACAGGGAACAGACAGCCCTCAGCAAAGGGCCCGAACCCCATACTCCTAAAGCACTCCCTACAAGATACCACGAAGGACACAATTGAATGCCTTCTCCAGATCCACAAAACACATGTGGACTGATTGGGCAAACTGCCATGAACACTCAAGCACTCAATGGAGAGTGTAGAGCTGGTCCAATGTTTCGCGACCGGGATGAAAACAGCATTGTTCCTCCTGAATCCACAGTGTAGAATCGTAATGTACACAAAACTGAGTCAAGCATGCAGCCGCCTTGCAAGAAACTTTTCTTTGACACTTGCATAAAGCGCTGCAGAGATTCAAAGGGCAGACGTCATTTCCCACAGCCAAGACAAATCCAAAAGAATGCATAAAATAATTACATGGCCCAAGCTCAAAAACGTCTTTTAAAAGCTGTGATGGAATGACGTCTGCATACATTTTCCAACCTTACTACTTTTCAGTGACCTTTGCGTTATATCTAATGGGGGAAATGGGATGCTTTAACAGTAAATACATACTGAGAGATGTGTCTGCTGTGGTGAATAGCTGAATAATTACAGTGGTAAGCAGCTTGTCTCATCCTCCCTTGAATGCTTTTCATTCTTGCCGGCTCACCAAATTCCTCCACACTCAGCCAGCCGCTGCTCTGTTTAACACATATGTGTGACAAATATAAATCACCATTTTCCTTAACCGTATGGACCTTGGTATCTTTTTTTCGGAGTCTGTCTCTCTTGGATCTCAGGTTTTTTTCCAAATTCCACTGGATTGTGAAAGTCGTCAGTACACCCCCTGACACCAGGCCTTTTACCAGTTTCTCACTCCATTTTCACTAACGTACAAATAAAACCGAATATTGAAGTGGGACGGAAAGTGAATCCCTCATCTGGGAATCAGGCCAGAAAATATGAATATCAACAGGACACAAACCTGTAAACCCGATGTAATTATTATTCCACCTAGATAACACACCAACACACATATAGCTACACACAAACACTGATACACAAACACCTACACTTAAACACACACACAAACACACGGTTACAGTAATCTAACAGTACAGCTCGTGTGAAAAGTAATATGTATATTACGAGTTTCACTTTTTAATCAAATCTCATTGCTTGTCAGCTTATTAATGCCAGACATGATGCTCTAAAACAAGCTTTCATGATCAATTTCACTTGCAAACATGGAAATAATATGTAGTGTGAGAGTCCTGAGATAAAGCTCTCTTCCATAAATCAAGTTGTTGATGCAGTCGAGCTCTGCAAAGAAACAATGTCCTGTAGAATTATTAGCACCTTTCCACAGTTAATCCTCTGACTCTAGTTTGCTTTCTTTGGCATCTCATATCACAGATCTTTGTTTTATAGAAAAACAGAAAATGCTTCAGAGTGTCAGCACAATCCTGTGCTTTAATAACTGCTCTGTTAAAACGCAGACAATCAAAAGGCTGAGAATTATTTACTCAGAATCTTGTTCCACAAACAGCAGGATAATCTCTTGTTATAAGCAAAGCTGCTTTGGATACAACTCCCACCATCAAGACGATTTGTACAGGACATGAAAACTCCTAGTCACTCACAGCTGAAAATTAAAAACGACCCGATGCCACAAAATCTCAACATAATTGGTTGATTCACAAGTTTTCAGCACTTTCTTGTTTCAATATGACAGTGATCAAAGGCAGGATTGTGAAAAAACATTTTTGCTCTTATTTTGGTGTGGAGACACTGGACTGACTTGCACACAGCCTCAACACTAATCAACACCTTTGATATTGATTCTGTAGGAGCAATATGACATATGGACTTTTGTGAAACTACTAGCTGATTCTGGGGTGAGGTGAATTTGTAATTTAAAGTATGAAAAAATACTTCAACAATTAGGAGAATTACTGTAATATGACAATATTTATTTTCCACAGGAAAGAAAAACAGTTACAGTGTTCTACATATGTTTTGAAATCTGTTGGCTCTGCTGGATGATGAAGCATCAAATATTTAACTGAGGCCTCAGTGTGGATCGTCCCACGGTATCATTTGCTGTGACAATTTGAGGAATATCCTTCTGTGTCTCAATATAATTAAGGTAGCTCCTCCTCAAACTGATCACATCAGTTTGAAAACAAACTTCTTGGTCCAGTGATGGACTTTACCTGTGTTGTTGGGGTTAACTGAGAAGAAAACCCAGCAGCCAGGTTACACCATCTCAAGGTAGGAGTGAAACCAGGATAGTACAGACTGCTAAGGTTTACAGGTTATTTGTGAATCACTTTTACTCAATTGCTTTATTTTTCTCAAACTGGGGGAGTAGGTGACACAAGGTTTCTTTTGCAATAGTTCTGGTTAACACTATATCAGAGAAAGGTTAGGAGCCTCACACACACTTAAAATGTTTCTATTTTATGGCCACAGCCATGTATGAGAACTCATTCACTCATATTTTGTAACTGCTTATGCAATCTCAGGGGGTTGGGGCCTATCCCAGCTAACATTGGGGTGGGGTTCACCCTGGACAAGTCACCAGTTCATCATAGGCCCATAGAGAAAGACAAACCAGTTCACTTCAATTGCATGCTTTTGGACTGTTGGAAAAAGATAAAGACCTGGGAACCCAGGCAGACAAGGGTGGAACATTTAAACTCCACACAGAGGGCCCAGGTCATCAGTTGGATCTGAGCCCAAGATGTAGTGCTACCAGCACACATTGTGCTTATGCTCACTTATGAGAATTTTAAAGAAAAATTAATTATACACTGAGTAACACCCTGAAAAAATCTGCTGCTTCTCCTACTTGGGAAGCCCATTTCCAAAACTTCCTCAGAGTCTCTGCGTTAACACACCTCAGTGGCTATTAATTAGCCTCTGAAGGCCTCAACAGGGAAACGGAATTAGGGAAAAAAACACAGAATCCTAACCACAAGCACACCTGAGATCTGGAAGATTGTAAAGATTGAGAGGCAACAACAACCTCCCCACTTCTTTCTTCCTGTTAAACCCATGGGCAGCGAAACCTGGATTATTTTACCCTGCCTGAAGCTTCAAGGATTACATGAAATGTCATAACAATCAATACATTTCTATCTCAAGGAAATCCTGTTCTTTTACTTGAAAATGTTTACATGGAATAAAAACAATCTACTTGACAGTAGCTAAGAGCATCTGGTTCGGCGATATCATTTTCCAGGGCAGTTCCTTAAGGGAGGCCCTTGCCTTGTACACAGACAGCACCACAGCATTTGTCAAGAGAATGGAGGAATACAACACCTGAGCATCACAGGAAGAAAGCATGATAGATAAACCTATATAAGCAAAAAATGATGCATTGTTTATTTTTAAACCAAATACAAAATTTATTTTAGTTAATGTAATATCTATTATGCTCTACAGAGCACTGGCATCCCACCCAGAATGCAACCTGTATCAAACCCCAATTCTGCTGGGATAGGCTCTCGCAAACCGCAACAGTGGAAGAAGCGGTACTGAAGATGAATGAATGAATGAATTTTAGCTGATATAATATCTATAGGGTGGCACGGTGGCGCAGTGGTCAGCGCTGCCGCCTCACAACACGGCGGACCCGGGTTCAAGTCCCGCTCTGTGCGGAGTTCGCATGCTCTCCCCATGTCTGAATGGGTTCTCTCCGGGTTCTCCGGCTTCCTCCCACCTCCAAAAGCATGCGCTTCAGGTTGATTGGCCGTTCCAAATTGCCAGTAGGAATGAGTGTGTGTGTGCATGGTTGTACGTCTTTGTGTGTGGCTCCGCGGTGCACTGGCTTCGTGCCCGGAGTGTCCCCCGCCTCACGCCCTATGCCGCCGTGACCCGCTGTGGCGGATACAGCGGTAGTAATCTGAAGACGACTGACTGACTAATATCTATAATGCTCTGCAGTGCACTGCTGTCACACCCTGAGCGTCTCCCGTTAGGATAGGCTCCATCAACCCTGTGACCCACAAAAGCAGAAGAAGCAGATAAAAAGATGAATGGACGAATGAATGAATATTATATTGCGGTACACTGGAATGGAATGTCCAGAGTGCCTTCCCACCTCATGCCTGTAACCCCGCTGGAAAAGGCTCCAGCAACTTCCATGACCTGAGAAAGTGGAGGAAGCCACATGGAAAACTAATGCAAAGAATAATATTTATTATAGTCAATCATTTGTTTTTAACATGATTTTACACCAATGTTTCACAAGGTCAACAGTCATGTTCTTGCCATGCTAATGGTTATTATGTTTATGATTATTATTTTGGATTTTAGTGCAGAAAAAGACAAATCTTCTTGTTGATTGCTCTGATGATTCTAAAAAATCTCCTTTGTCTTCATCTAAATCGAAGGTAACTGTGTATCTGAGTGTGGCACAAATGGAAAGTTCTGCAGTAAACTGTCTGTGTTTGTTTGTGTAGAGTTTATGTGTCAGGTAATAAATACTTCAACTTCTGGAGACCAAAAATTTAATCAGCTGTTTCCACAATTACTGCAAAAGCAAACAGATTATCCCCAAGGTAACAAAAGGAAAATATCCACCTAAACAACTACAGTCTGGAGGCAGAGCAAGAAAATCTCTGCAGCTGTCAACTTTAAAATAGAGGCTATTAATTTTTATTTTGAAAGACAGACATTTAAAGGGATGCAATTAATCTTCCTTCCACATTCCTTATTCCATCTCCTTTCTCATTATTTGATTGGATCTTGTATTATCTTTTATTGTTTACTGGACACAGTGATTCTGTCATTAGTTAGGACCTTCACCTGCACATTTAACTTTTGCAAGCATCAAAAGCAGAATAAGCAATGTGAAAAGTTGCTCATTATGTCACTTCTTCAGTTTAGTGCTTCATTGAAAGTGATTTGGGAAATGCATAGAATCCCATATCTGTCAAGAAACGCTTAAACATGTCATGGCTTGGTATAAATAAAAGCTTTCATTCTAGTTTTAAGATTACATTTACATTCCCTAGCTGCTGTTTATTAATGATATGCCTACCACCTTATAATATTGTAACATCTCAATTCGAGGTCCCTTTGCACAATGTATTGATTGTCATCACGGAACATCACTCTACCAGGGAGAGTATCTGGGATGATGAAGTCTTATAACAGTCATTATTTGATCTGCAGCCTTCAGGCAGTTCATTATATCTTTATCTCATCTAACAGCTTTCAGCATTTTCTGAGCAGTTATGATGAAGCCTGATGTACCCCAAACAATGCTTTATTCGGTAGGTTCGAATAAATTCGCCAGAACGGATGAAGTGGTTGACAATGAATGATAAATGAATGTATTTATTATTGTGGTTGGTAAAAGATGTGTTTTTCCATTTATATACATTGATATAACCTAACTAAAATACTGATACAAGCAGCAATGAGTGTCTGTGAGTTGTATTCTTGCTTTGTCTCTTCTAATCACGTGTAAATTAATATTACAGCACAGGACTGTTGGTGCTACTAACAACTTTGCATTTTTTTACCAGGATTTTTCTGATTCCTGATGGTGATATAAAAAACTTGCATCCAACATGACAAGGTCCTAACATGTCAGCTGAGCAGAGATTTAAATGTTATTTCAAACACCCCGGTGAAATTAAAAAAAACTCAACCCCTTATTTTTTTTTCAAATTACTCTACTGACAGAAATAAGAAGCATGATTCATAGAATTCATATACTTTGATGATTATAAGACCTACAGCGATGTAGAGTACCACTAAAGCTTTCTCACTTATTTCCTTATTTATTGATTTCTTTTCATGGGGATTTGTAGTAAATAACTTATGTGGGCAAACACTCTGCCACACATGAAGTATGTTAATATTATCAGTTATCTGTGTTCTAGTGAGGTATGGATGGATGGTCTCAAAAAGTGACCTCACAAATAGCATACAGAGCTCATTTTTATCAAAAGTGACATATTAAACCTATAAAGCTTGTAAGTTGCCATTGTACCACAGGACAATATGGCAAGTGTTATTAAAACAGACAAAACAGGATGGTACCTCTTTCCACATCACCATATCACTTGACTGATGCTAAGGCAAATTGAGCCACGTTTGGACAGGATTAGTTATATATGGGGAAATTAGATTAAAGACATTCCCTGTGCTTCTGATTTTGAACTAATACTGAAAAGACAATTGTGCTTTAGGAAAAGACAGGAAAAGATTGGTAACAGACATGGAGGCATGTAGAAAGAGATGTTAAACAAAAATACTGCATGAAGTAAAAGTTAATAAAATTTATAAACTTGTTCCTAAATCGTGATGGACATATTTTGGACGTGGTGTGATTTAACTCCTGGAGCTGCCTGAGAATCAACAAGTTTTTGGTCTTCTACAGCAAATGAATATCATTTATCATTTATTTTCACAGTCTGTGGGATATTTATCAGATACAAAAACTGAAACTGCAGTGCAATATGACATGACTGGAACTGCTTGTGTTGGCAGTGCAGCTGCTTTAATCTCTCAATATGTGAGTCAATAACCAAAAAGCATGAGGTTCCACGGCACACATGTTCATACAGCCTGTGTTATTAGCCAATTGACCAAAATCAACTAAATCAACTATTATACAGTGCCTTGTGAAAGTATTGGCACCCCAAGAACTTTCTGACATTTTGCTACATTTCAGGCTTCAAACTTAAAGATAACAAATTGAAAATATTTTTCAAGAATCAACAACATGTGAGACACAATCATGAAGTGGAACCAAATTTATTCAACATTTTATATTGTGTTGACAAATACAAAAATGAAAAGTGGGATGTGCAAGTATTGGCCCCCCTTTGAGTTAATACAACCTCCTTCTGCTGCGACCACAGCCGCAAGTCTTTTCGGGTATGTCTATAACTTTTGTATATCTTGAGACAAATATTTGCCCATTCCTCTTTACCAAACAGCTCAAGTTTCTTAAGGTTAGATCGAGATCGTTTGTGCACAGCAATTTTCAGATCTTTCCACAGATGCTCTATTGGATTGGGGTCAGGACTTTTGCTTGGCCATTCTAACACCTTTATATGGTTAGTTTTAAACCATTCCATTGTAGATTTGAATTTATGTTTAGGATTATTGTCCTGTTGGAGTCTTTTGCAGACTCCAACAGATTTTCTGCCAGAATCGCCCTGTATTTGGCTCCATCCATCTTCCCATCAACTGTCACGATCTTCCCAGTCCCTGCTGAAGAAAAGCAACCTCAGAGCATGATGCTGCCACCAGTGTTTGAATTTGGGGATGGTGTTTTCAGGGTGATGTGCAGTGTTACTCTTACGCCATGCCGCATGCCATCTGTGTCCCCCATGTGGATTCTTGCAAACTCCAAATGGGGCTTTTTATGGTTTTCTTTCAGAAATGGCTTTCTCCTGCCACTCTTCCGTGTAGGCCAGATTTATTCAGAGTACGACTAATAGTTATCTTATGGACAGATTGTCCCACCTCAGCTGTGTATATCTGCAGGTCATCCAGCGTGGTTGCTTCTTGGTTGCTTCTCTGCTTAGTTTCCTCCTTCTTTGGGCTGAAAGTTCAGAGGGACGGCCAGGTCTTGGTATGTTTGCAGTGGTTTTATGCTCTTTCCATTTTGATATTATTGCTCGCATAGTGCTCCGGGAGACGTTTCAATATTGTGAAATCTTCTTGTATCCCATTCCTGCTTTAAACATTTCTACATCTTTATCCTGGACCTGCCTGGTGTGTTCTTTGGTTTTCATGATGCTGTTTGTTCTCCAGTGTTCCTTTCATAGATCTCTGAGACCATCACAAAGCAGGTGCATTTAAACTGAGACCAAATGACACATAGGTGCACTCTGTTTGTCATTGTTAGTCATTTAGGTCAACAATGGATCATTCCGAAGTCATCAGGGAACTTCTGGAGTCGGTTAACTGAGCTGAGAGAAGAGGGGGCCAATACTTTTGCACGTCCTACTTTTCAATTTTTTATCTGTAAACACAATATAAAACGTTGAATAAATTTGGTTCCACTTCAGGATTGTGTCTCACATTTTCAATTTGTTATCTTTAAGTTTGAAGCCTGAAATGGGGAAAAATGTCAAAAAGTTCTTGGGGGGGCCAATACTTTCGCAAGGCACTGTATATACTTTATATAAATGTGTGTGTGTGTGTGCGTGTGTGTGTGTGTGTGTGTGTGTGTGTGTGTGTGTGTGTGTGTGTGTGTGTGTGTGTGTGTGTGTGTGTGTGTGTGTGTGTGTGTGTGTGTGTGTGAGTATTCCCCAATATCTCTCTGCTTGCACTCTCAATAGCTGATGCTGAATAATCCAGTTCAAGATTTTTGGATAATTTGCTTAGCAATAACAACTTTGTGCAAACAAAAAGCTACATTAAATTTGTTACTGTTTGTTTGTTTGTGAAATTTATATGAGCTGCTATAGGTAACATAAATTAACTGGCTGTATATGAATTTCATACCGAACATATGTTTATATGATGCTATGCTGTACTATGCTATGCTGTATGATATGATAAACAGAATGTTCTGCAAGTTCTGAAGCATCTTTGAACCACTAAGGTTTTCTTGAGGTATCTTGTAACTGCCATAAATATGCAGGTAAATATTCATATAGCAATTTTCCCAGCTTGTGTCACTCCATGGCACAAAAAAAACAGAAGATAAAAGGTAACTTTGCAATTGTAAATTGAGTTACTGATTTTCTAATCACTTCACCTTCACATTAAGTCTGCAATTGTATAATTTTTGTCACAGTAATTATTGCAAATGTATCCACAAGAAGACGACACCGAGAAATATCACATGAAAGGAAGATTAATGGTGCTGTCAAGCAGCTGCTGTGACAACTTCAGACACAGACACAAATAAGCACCACAATATCATGCATGCATTTATTTATCATGCATTTATGAAGACAGCAGATATCCAGTTGATGATGAGGCTCATTTTATATCACAACTTACTCCAGATGGAGGGTGACTAAAGGCACATGTGCATTTCAAGAATTAAATATTTTTGACAGCAACAGCAGTGATATTAGTTTGCTATAAATACAGTATAGGGCAAGCAGGGTATTAGTAGGGGAAGGTGTAGTAACAGCAGTCATTAAATAACAAAATTATCCCTTAAGTTTTCTGTTTTTCAGCTGCATCTAATTGCCTTCACAGACTAATGGAACTGGGTCTGCTTTAATCATATGATCCTGGTTTGTGAAAATTTCCAGCGAAGTCAGCCTTATTCGCTAGCAATGTCTGTAATTATTTAACAGCAAATAAGACCTTACGTTAAAATATTTTGTAATATATCATTCCCAAGTAAGGTCAACCCTGAACTCCAAAGTCTATAGTTGACACTGGACTTGTAGTCAAAGTGAATCATGAGTAAAACTGTTTTAATAAAATACTTTCCAGTTTCCTATTACTACATATTTGATGGTTCTCCTTGACAAATGACACATTAATAATAGATTTCTTGGCAATTTTTTTTAATTTATAAATGACTACATTTATCACAAACTCTTATCCTCTCAACATTTTTTAAGCATTCATTTGTTGAAGTGCAAAAAATACTGCAGCAGCTGGGGCTATGATCTTTGCTCAAGGGCAGCGCTGTATTTCTACCCCGATTTATTCCGCCTGAACCAACCTATCTGAATTAATGAAAAATTATAGCATGTCATGTGTGTGGAGCCAAGCTTGAGTTCACCCTTTTGGAACCAAAATCTAAAATTCTCTTAGATAGACTCCCAGATTTTAAAATATATATTCTCACACATAAAATATAACAGCATGCTTCATGACATTAGATTTTTATTTTATTTTATTTTAATTGTTTGGGGGTTTTTTTTTTGAAGGTAATGATTTCTACTTTCGTTTAACAGTGAGAGAAAAATCAGCGGTTTACAGTTCATTCACGCTCCCCGTATGTTAACAGCCTGGACAGGCAGTAATTCTCAAGTAGCATTTCTGGAGGCAAACCTTTGTTGGTGGATGAAGGATAAAGTGTTGGATAGCTCATTGTGAAGCGGTGGAGGAATAGCTGGTTGGATCAAACAGAGGTTGGGCCAGTGGACACCAGCATTGGCCCAACCTCTGAGTTCCTTGTATGACTAAATGTTAAAACCTGTAGGGCTTTAACAATCCCTACAGTTCCAATCCTTACATGAACAGAAACAGAAATATCAGTATCATCCTCTAGATTGCCATCCCTGTGGCAGTAAACATGTCGACTGTGCTTCCTACCTCTCAGCTGGTAGTCCACAGAGACGTCTGAGGTGGGCTGCAGCAGAGCTGACCGGCGGTAAACCACATGGACTCTGCCATGTTCCTCCAGCTCTTGAGTACCTCTCTCCAGTGGCTCAATAAAATATTCGTCTGAGTCAGTACGGATCATCCCAGCCTGCAACACAATACCAGGTTACTGGTGTGCTCACACAATAGTGAAACATGCATCAGTGCTTGACACCAAAGAGCCTAAATTAATAGTTCTGGAAATTGCTGTTCAAATGTCGGGAGAAAAAAAAGGGGCTCCCTCACCACGAAAATTAGGAAAATAATTTTGCTACGGTGTGACAGTATACTCAGGAAAATTCATAGGCTTTGATATGCAGCATAAAGTTCTCAATATTTACCTTATGGGGGAGTGTGGGTATTTAATTTACTTGACTTGCATGTATGTGATAATCAAAATAATGAAATCATAATTTTCTTCATAACAATCCTTGCAATTACCAAGCTGCAGAAAATATGTGGCCATTATAAAATGACCCTGCTCATATAATATTTGACCATTTTTGTTTTTTACTCTCATAACTGCCTGCAATATCCAGTCTATTAGGGTCAGAGTGGTATCGTGACTTGTTTTCGTGACAATTCCTCATAACAAATAAGGGATCCCCAGGCCATCCAACAGCTGCAGATGATGATGATCAGAATGCTCCACATCATTAGAGGGCCATTCATACAAAATTGCTTTGTTTTTGCTACCTGCCACAACAAGATTTCCTGCAATAAGAACCCAGTCACACCCAAGGTTTGGAGTGGATATGAGGCACCACATTGCCCAGTTAATACAACGGTGTAAAACAATTTGAATTTAAAGGCCATCAAAACCAGACTACGCACTGAAGCAGGTTTCACACACAAAAAATTAAAAAAGTGTACACAATACTGAATTGGGGGGTTTTTTTTGCTAAAACTTCAGTAACATGTCTATAAAGTTGCTATACAAGATCACCCAATCATGAAAATACAACAAAGTGCTAACATAGCACTCACATAGTGCCTGAATCAATTTTTTGAAACCCGCAGTACCAAAAAAAGATTAGAAACTTTAACTTTAAACATACTCAATTATTGGAGAGCAAGTTCCCTTGGTTGGAAAATGGTGCTGGGGTGCACCTGTGTACATACGACACCACCACAGAGCTCCACAGATATAGATAGATATCATATCACATATAGACCTTGTTGATTGGACTGGATCCATCCATCCATCTATTCATCTATTCATCCATCTATCTAGCTATCAATCTAGATCTGAACATCTGAATCCTCTTGGATGTTGTGGTTGTTGTTGTTGTTGTTGTTGTTGTTGTTGTTGTTGTTGCTGTTGCTGTTGTTGTTGAGCACTAGCTGGAAAAAGAAAAGCCCTCATTGTTTTTACCACAATTAGCTGCTGGTGTGAACATCATCACAGACTCCTAAAGATATCTTTAAGGTCAGCATTTTACAACTAGCCAGATGAGACAGTGGAAAAGCATATTTGAAATTAGTATTCAGTATGAGTGAATTATTAGAGGCACAACTGAGAATCAAATCGCAATATCCAAGTAATAAAGTAGTCGTGCATACAGCTTAGAACATGTGATGTTTGTTTGCAGTTCACAAACTATGTGCTATGTGGTGAAAAACATCATAAGTTTAATATTAAATAGTCTTAACAATAATTTCATTAGGTTACCTTGCCATAAGACAGTCCTCCGTTATAACCATCTACTCTTAAGATTCAACCATAGTTCTAACTAATATTGTCATTTTAAATCTTAGAGAATACGGTAGAAGCATTAAGTCTGCATCTGGTGGTGAAACTGGTTAGTTTATCTTATTGTGTAAATTACATTCAAGATAGTCACAGATAAAAGCCTCATTGAAAAACACTGATTTGAAATTAGGAAATGTGTTTTTATCCACCAATTTCTTGCATGCAAGTCAAAAAGAAAAGATATCAATTAGTATAAAATTAATTTTGGAACATATTCATTTGTTCTATTCAACAGACTTGAATATAACATTTTTCAGTTCAGCAGCAAAGATAGAGTGAACAATTATGGGTGCTTCGGACTTTTGATTGGACTTTCTAACAATCTGGGAAGAGGACTAATTACAATCTTTGGTCAGTTTATTACCATTAAAATGAGGCATTTCTTTGAGAATAAAAAACACACCACAAGTTAAGCAGCAAACGCTTTAGAGCTCAGTGGTAGGTGAAAACTGGATTTCAATGCTATACAGGCAAAATGATAAATGGTCCAATGTAGTATTGATGTCAAGTTTTTTGTTTACCTTTGAGCATCTTGTAAGCTGTTTAAGGAGCTTGAGATACCACAATGTTATCAGATTGCAGTAGAGGCAAACATGCAAATAAGGTGAGGAGTTATGGTCTGACAGTAAAGAACAATGCAATGCAAGGCTTTGAGCAGAGAAATAAAATTTGATATCTTGATAATAAAATAATAAAACACACCAATACACAACCAGGGGATTGTTCACGGACGTCTCTTTATGACGGAGACCATTTGATCAATGATGCTCTTACTTAAAAAATGTGGAGCTAGAAATTCTTGGGAATGAAAATTAGACAAGCACAGCCAAGATTGAATTTATTCAAGCAACAGTGTTTGTTTCAGTCATTTTTTTAGTCTTTTCATCTCACCGTCTGTGCACAGGTTGTTACACCAGTAGTTTACTTTATGTTACCATAAAAAGATTCCATTATATGTTATGTGAATATCAAGCAGAAGCACACAGATAATGTTTCAACAAAGAAAATACATTCTTTCTCAAAGGGGTACTAGTGCTCTGAACTAAGAAATGGAGGTTACTTGTCTCTTACCTGTGTGAATAAATGGACACATAATAAAATTGCTTCCCTTTTCTTTGTCAGTCCTTAGAACAACGATATGGTTAACTTTCCTGTTGCATGTTGGTGATTACACCAATGTAAATCCACAAAAAAACAATACCTTATACAGGGATTAATATCTTATTATTTATGAAATTAAGGTAATTACATAACATTGGTTCATTAGCAAAGTTGACTATCCCAGAAATGTTCAAGATATAATTAAATCATTTCATGACCCAGCTAGTTCTGCAGTGTGACGCAGGAGCATCAGTGAGGGGCAGATAGTATCATAATAATGTATCTTTCTAAGAGCATAAAGGAATCAATAAAAGGCTGGAAATTGAGGGAATATTACTCACTCACTTGAGGATGTTTCAACTTTGACCACAGAGCTGCACTGACAGACTCACACAATAATAAATGGATGGACAGACGTTCTTATTATGCAATACCAGTGAAAACTGCAGAACAAAGAACTTCAAAACACTATATTGTTCTTTGGGTACAAAAATATGAATACTCTTTTGAGCCATGTCGTTTGAGCCAGTCTTTATTGTTACACATGACCTTTTTTATTATAATTTTTATTACAGTATACTTTACCCTATGGAGAGTGGATCAGCTGTGACAGAATGTCATGAGCTATTCAGTAATTGTGTTAAATCATCCGTCATATGCCACGGTGACCTTTAGGAGGATACAGAGGATCCATTCTGAAGAGGTCAGGAGATTTTATACCCTCTGTTGTGACAGGAACTTAATTTTTTAATATTTTTCAATATTTTTTTGGTTTGTTTTTTTGTTTTTCAATAATCAGGCTGACATTTTGACTGATCTAGACACGCGCTTTTGGAAAACTCGATGGATCAATAATATTGAGTCATCTGAAAGACAGCATCAATACAGTTCAGTGTTTTTATCTCAACAAATCATGTGTGTTAGCTGCTGATACAGACAAGGAAAAGAGTTGGAAAAGAAGAACAGAAAACAGATTAAGCATAGTGAATGTCTTTCATCCACAGAGAGGTGTATTAGTAAAAACACACCTAAAATAACATAACAGAATCCCCTATGAGTAGATGTAAAAATAAGCACTGTGGCTCATTTCAAACAGTAACTAATTCAAATTTTAATTCAAAGGTAATTGTAGTTACTTTTATTATTTCTTTGGTGCCATTGAATCAGAAAATCATCCTCTATACTTTATTTTAAAAATATATATATTTATTAATATTTGTTTTCAAAAACAAACAACAATTTGACCACCCAAAAAAAACAAGAGAGAGAGAAAGAAAAAAAATGGGGGTTATGAAATGAGTTCCATGTACATTAAAATGGCACATAATACGGAACAATTTGATGTAATTTAATGTTGTTTACACTGACAGTGTTGTATACTGTATTAATTTCTGACCCAGGTGTCACAAGATGACAATTACAGAGACTACATCTATAGACTTGAGATAGACCACCATGTGTTCAATGCAATTCTACTTTTTTTTAGCAAGTTATCACTTAACTAGAACACAACCTCAGTCAAAGGAAAAAGCAAGAAATGAAAGGTGGTGCAACGTGGGCTCATTGTGATGCTTATATATTATCTGAAACAAATTTAATGTGTGTAAGTAGTTGTGACAGTGGCTCAAGAGGTATATACTGTTTAGTGGCTAAAGTGAGATATTTGCACTGCTGGCTCCACAACGGTTGATTGTTTAGGTTCCAATGGATTTGTGCTGTGTTATTTTAATAAATAAGCATTGACTGGAAAAATGATTAATATGTACCACTTATTATGCATTCTCTACATCCACCCGGAATCAGTTCTTGGTCAACTCTAAGTTGGCTCTTGGTAGAAACATTCATGTTTCCTGACTTTTAGGTGCCTGATTTTGGACGACATTCCTGAGAGTTCTAATTGAGAAATGAAAAATATGAAGGTTGTGCACAAAAAAGACAAAATGATTTTTTCAAATGCATTTTTTAAATAAAATTGAAAGCTTGAAACTGCAAAAATGCATCTGTTCCTTGGTCATCAGTTCAGAATCTCCTGCAAGCACATTTCTGGGGCTTCAGAGTTTTTAATGACTTTCACAGATGTATAATCCCTCATAAATTCACTGAAAACAGTGTGTTGGCCATCACACAAAAACAATAAGTGGAAGACGTAATTTCAATGTAGCAAATGAAAATGGAGGAAAAGTACATAATTTGATTATACAAACTGTATATAAGGTCCATCTACTTGTGTTTTCTGAAGAAACACTACTAGATGGACCTTATATATCGTACAAGTCTGCACTTATTTCTTCAGTGCGTTTTAGATAGTATTTTCTGTTCTGATTTACATCAGGAAAAAGTACCACTGATCTGGATAAATTTCTCTGACCTGGATATTTTTTTTTTCTGTCCTGTAGCTTACTGTTGTAGCCTTCTCCATTAATGGCTCCAGACATTATAACAACCGCGATGTGCTAGCAATGTGACCGGAGTGTCTCCCCATGCCCTTAAGTCCGCTGGGGCTGACTCCATCCACCCCCGTGACCCAGGAAGGCAGAAAAAAGAAATTTGGAAAAAGAATGAATACGTGAACATCATGCCAATGAAAGTGACCCAGTGGAAGCAAGTGGTTGCAACAAAAATGATAAATGAACAGTAATATATTACGGTTAACAGACAATGGAACCAGAAATCAAGGTACCCACTTGAGTAGCACTAACTGAGATATCTGAGAAGATTGAGCTTTCTTCTAAAAGGTCATGACCCAAAACGGCAAGGACAATAAAATAATTCATTCGCTACAGCCAGCGACTGAACCCACTATGAGAAAGGCATATAGCACTTGTTAAAACATATTGAGTAAACAGTTATTGCAGGATTGGTTACATAGTTAATTCAGCCTATGTGTCAAAACGTGATACTGAACAACTCAGACATCAAACTTTTTTGACTTACAATTTAATTTAATGAGCTGAACATCATTACTTTTGAGTTAATAAATGCATCAAACCATGCATGTGATTATTTATATATTATATTATATTATATTATATTATATTATATTATATTATATTATATTATATTATATTATATTATATTATATTATAATATTATTTAAACCTTTATTTATAGAGGGCAGTCCAGTGTGAACATTCTCTGTTTCATGAGTGTCCTGTGCACACAGGGTAGAAAAAGCAACCTAAAACACATAGAAGACACAGCATGTATTTTCTGTATGAACAAACCATACCACAGAAGCTCAGACTCCTTAACACTCCTCCAAACCAGCTACAAGGGCTTTAAACCCAGACTAGCCAACCACAAGTCCCTGCATAGTTTCCACCATGGTGGAACAGACAGTTCCTCTATCTCAGTCTTAATAAGTAAACACATCTTGGCATCTACCATAGTGGCATCTACCATGTTTAAAAACAAGTATGAGATACCAGTAGTGGTTTGCCTATAAGTGCTTAGTAAATAAATAAAATGCAGTTCTTTTCACACTGACAATAATGACCCAGCTTTCTAAGTAACAACAGTGTCCTAAAGCCATCCGCGTTCAGGAACCGGAGTGCAATAGTTTGTACAGTTAAACGTAAAAAGAACAATCTGCCACCAGAATTATTTTCAGACGCACTTAATTTGTAAAATGTAATCATATCAATGCTTTTGTCAATGTGCCAGAAACCAGAATTGTTATTAATAGTACACCCATTCAAATTAAATTGCAATTTGATGATGCTAATGTTGTAGGGAACACAACTCAATTTGTTTATGAGTATGACAGACTGCTATCCAAAAGTCACAGATGATCATTACCACATATTATACATTAACAAATAAATATTAATATGTAGCTGCTAATAAAAACAGACGTGGTTCACGTAGATTAATATGTAACCTTTCAACATTTGTAAAAGGCTTCACTGACCAGACCTGATGGCAGGGTTTTTTGCAAGAAAATAAATGTTTTCATAAAAGTCTAAGGACTCATATTTCTACAGTCATCTTGTAACAAACATAAGTGAATAAGACTAATATGTGCAACTGGTCAGTAGTCACTAAAGTCACGGTGAAACATGCTACAAGATTTACTGTATATAGAATCTGTGGTGCACTGGTTAAGGTATTATCCTGCCTCATCATTTTTCTTGTCTGAATAAACTCGTATGCAGTGTCCACACATCACAACAGGCACATCTACATTATCGACAAGTTATCCTCCAGAAATATCTTTGACAAACAAAAACTAACTGGAAAAAAATCAAAGCTTAACTGAAAACTGAAAACTGTCTCTGGGAATCTGTTATTAAATGATTTTTTTAAATTTTCATTTTATATACTGTTATAATTCCCAAAGGGAAATTAAGAATGCACACTCTATTATGTTAGTAAATCAATCACACTTATGCATATTAGTTTATACAGGCCCCTGTAATACACACAACCACACACAAGGGGGCCTGTAAACATACAATGGGAGGGTGGAGTGGCGGGTAGCCCCTCTGTGGTGCACCCAAATGAACAGCTTGTGAGGGGGATGGTGCCTTGCTCAGGGGCGCCGTGGCAATGCTCCGGAGGGAGCTGACACCTCCCACTGTCAGCTGACACTCCAGGTGTTTTTGGGCGGGAGTGGGAATCAAATCACCGATGTTGGAACATCTGACGACCTGCTCTACCGCCCGCTCTACCAATGAGCCCCTGCCGCCCCCAATAAAATAATAACTATCACATAAATAGGTTACAGACATTGTCACTTTAGGCAAGACTTGGAAATCTTCCTCCTCCTCCTCCACCTCGACCAACTGTTTCTGGTACATACTGTATCAGCCAGTATTCAGTGTTATCCAGTATCAAAAGAGATAATGGTAGGTGTCTAACAGAGGCTCTAAACACAACCATCTGAAAACAGATCAACAGTCCTGTGTTTCATCAGTTTAATATCCCCAACATCAGCCCCAGCCAAGTAGACAGCATGCCAATGCCAAAAAAAACATATGGGATTCAGCTGAAGGGCTCCAGTTTTTTAAAAACAGCCTCTTTCAGTTTAAACTTCTTAAGGAGGTAGGTATGTACGTGCATTCATTAGAAAAAAAAGTTGAGGTAGCATACTGCAAAGTTGAAAAAAGGTCTGAATTCAGCCAGGACACTGCCACCTTTCACCTTCTGTGTTGTTCAAAGGTGTGTTTGCTTTCAAAAATGTGAGCAAACCCTCGTCATCATTACCTGCCATTTTCATCCCCAGCCTCTAAAGGAACTTTAACGGTGAAAAAATACACAAGTTAATTTCTTTTTATTTACAGTGGAGGTGGGAGCATTCCTCCATGGGGAGAAATGCAAAGCATTTTTGAGGAAGCCTGACAATAACACACAGAAATCTTTTTTTACGAGGCTACATAGCACATTAAACCATATTTGATTCAATTTTTTTAAAATTCTTTATCAATATTGCAGGTTTTTAAAGCAAAAATCTGAAGTCCAAAGACAACTTTGGTGAAAGTGCAAGGTAAAGAAGTGTACAGTATACCGACTACACTTGAAAAACAATATAAGAATTCACTTCCAATCTTTTTGTGCCAAACAGAGCAAACATTTACTGACGACTTTGAGGAGGTGGCGAGGATTTGACTTAAAATAAATCCCCATGCCAGTGAATGGCTCTCAATGTCTGCCTGTAACGACAACAGAAAATGTGGCCTCCTCATATGTTTATATAGGTCATGATTAAAAATGTTTCAACGCATAAATATCAATGAAAGCACCCCTGAAGTACACACTGAAATGAACTTGACTGCTGAGGAGAAAACTTGAAGAAATAGCTTGGCTTTGCATATCTTGGTGTACCAACCCCCCACCCCCCGCCCCCTCACTCTTGTACCTCAAACCATATACCCAAACAGATCTGGGGTCAAGACTTTGCAACAAGTTCTGCTAAGAAAACAAGGAACATTAAGAACTATTAGTGAATAAAACTCTTGTGCGTGACTACACTTTAGTGCAAAGAGGAACTGGATTGCTTTCTATTTCTAATCATACATTTTTCCCCTCTACAGCAGCTCCAGATATGTCAGGACTGAGAATGTCCAGAATACTCGTTTAGGTCTCCAAGACCATAAGTTTAGACTAGGGAACACACATTCATTCATTCATTCATTCATTCATTCATTCATTCATTCATTCATTCATCTTCTGCTGCTTCATCCGCCATAGCGGGTCACGGGGAGCTGGAGCCTAAATAAGCTGGCATAGGGGTGGGGGACACTCTGGGTACAACGCCAGTGCACCGCAGAGCGGGAACACACATACATTTTAGTAAAATAATAGCATGTCTTATTTGGTCATTTTGTCAATTTTCAAGAATCTCAGCTTTGTAAATATTTTCTAAGTGAATCTTTCTTGGAAGAGTTGCAACAGGAGATGTTCGACTGACAGCAAAGTGAAGACTTTCTCTCTGCAAGGGTACTCTCACTGGTGCGTTACCCATCAGGCCTGCAGTGTGTTTGAGAGTCCCACATGCAACTGACACTGTAGTGACTCACCCATTTTTGATGGCAGATTTTATGATGTAACATGACACATTATTAAAAAAAGTTTAACACAGCTGCTAACAAAGTACAGGTTAATACCAACAGCTGGAAATTGACACGGTTCTTCAGTCAGTTCTGCATGTACTGTATATGTCAGTTGATTCAATGGTGTGTCTGCTATGCCCTCTCATAGGAAAGATTCTCTATTGCAGCTAAGAAGTTTTTGTTCAATGAAGTAAAAGCAGGTACCGTGTACTGTATGTTATACTTCACTTTACAGCTGACTGGATGTGAGTGTAGCCTTTCCCGTCACATTTGGCAGGGATATGTTCCATGATCAGAATGGTTATAGGACAGTAAGTCAAACTTATTCCCATTTAATGCTAAGATAGGATAGCAACGGAATGAAGATAAGAAGAAATGAGATTTTCTTATCTTTTAGCCATGAATTCAAATTAAACTGAATCATTTATAGAATTTGTATTCATACACTGTAGCAGTAAGATCAAAAATATGCTGAATGAATCAAAGAACTTATGACCTTGATCACTGAAGGTGAGGCAGCTTAGCTAGATACTACATGTTAAAACTGAAAATTCATATTGACAGGCCTATGAACATGTTAGTGTAAAACTATTATAGCTGGAGAAAAAAATTGAGATTGTGATGGAGCTGAGTGGAATGTCAGGGGAGTTTTAAATTTTAAATTCATACATCTTATTAGACACCTCAAGGTCACTTTTGATTATTTCAGTGTTTAGTGCTATTTTCTCTTTTCTTTTTATTTATTTTTTTGCTGTGTTTCATCAGAGTGAAAACGAATCTACCATATATCTGCAACCCACCATCCTCTGCTGAGTTCTTACTGTTTACAATGTCTGTACTGCAGTCTAAAACTACTGTTCTTTCACAAAAAGACCATAAAAACCAGGTGTGTTTCAGGGATCAAACTCTGTCATTATATCCCATAAACGGAAGCAAATACTTTCACAGAGCCCATATTTACACAAATAGTGACAAGCTTAAAAAGATTGTGCGTGTTTTAAAAGTGTCAGAGTAAAACCATATTTCGGCTCTTTGAAGAAGTGGAAGAGATGGGTAAAAGTGCAGGTATTTGGATTGTTTTCAGTCAAATCAATCTTCAGAACTCTCTAAAGTCAAATTCTGAACAACACAAGGAGTCAATATTTTTCAAAAAAAAGAGCCTGCTTCGAAACAAAATCACTAAGAACATAACCTTCATGTCAGCCAAGACCGAAGCACCAACATCAACTCCTTTTTGTATGAGTAATGACTTATTTGTACAACAGGAACACAAAGCTTACCTTAAATTAATTACAGCTCTTAGAATAACTTAAATTCTCTCAAACAAGATGATGAAACCCAAAAATAAAAAAACAACAACATGCTGGGAGTTACTGAAAGCATAACAGTCTGAATGTCACGTTGCCCTCACAGATTCATGTCTGCTTTATTTTCAAGGAAACAGAAAACAGAGCTGAGCACTGATATATTTCAACAATCATTACCAAGAAACCCCCATTGCTGAGGTGTCTCTAACATGCATGTAATATAGAGCCCGTCTTCCACACAGGCCAGTAAAGATCACCCTAACTTTAACCCCACACCACTGCTGCTGCAGGAAAGGAAGTACCTGCCTCATAAGCATTTTGCAGTCAGGCTGCCTGCTCCAGTAAATTCTTGTAGGCAGCAACCTGGCTATAATTAAGACACAGTTAAACACACACCTAGCAGAGCTAAGGCTACCACTTTAGATCAAAGACTGCTGGCTCTCCACAGCAGGCTTTAAAAAACAGAAACCACTGATTTGGTGAACATTTGATCTTGAGTTGCATTACATTTATGCTGCTAGCAAGATATGAGAAAATATAACAATGTCCTCTATTAGAATAACAAGACCTAACAGTACAGGTGGAAATTGAAGAATACAGTGTACTCTCATTTATTGCGGGGGTTACGTTCCAAAAAGTACCTGTGATAGGTGAAATCCGTGAAGTGGTCCACTTTATTTTTTACAGTTATTATACAATACTGAACTACGTATATAATGAAATCAAAGACCAAAACCTGTTTCCAGGCCCAACCATTTAAAGAAAATAAAAACATGAACATTTTCAACAAATAACCATAATAGTTTTTGGAAATACTGTAAAATGATATTTTTAATCGTCAGTACGAGGTTGGAGACAGTGTGACTCGTGCATATTTCACCGTCCTGCATGGTCCGAGAGGGCATTCTTTTCTAAAATAGACCTGTCTCATCCATATTTAAAACTTGTTCAGGCTATATCCCCCTTCCTTGACGATCTCTGTAAATAAGTCCAAAGAGTTTCTGAAATTTCTGAAACCAGCCCTTGCTGGCATTAAATCGGCTTGTTACTGCATGATCAGCACTCATCGATGGCCCGAAAACTTTTTCGCTGTCATGAATGTTATCGCTGTCAGCAAAGGTTTCATGAAGTTTTTTAGCTTTTGTGCAAAAACATCATTGGTATGCAGCGGAATGTTCTTTTTCCTGCAGTCGTTAATCCACAAATCTAAAGCTGACTCCATCCTTGCAATGGTCTTGTTGCGGACAGTTACAACCCTTTTTGCATCCTTGTTAAAACTTATTGCTGCTGTCCTCCTTATGTTATTTTGTGCCTTTCTGGAACGAACCGAAGACAAATTTATTCCGTAATAGCGCCCTGCAGCCACATAGCTTCTACCTTCCTTCAGCATGTCCAGAAGTTTAACTTTTTCTGCAATTTTTAGTATCTTTCTCTTCCTTTTGGGCGCGTCCTCCAGTGCTTTTGGCGGTGCAGAACGTTTCTTCGACATTTGGCAAGCTGTACAGAGACGAGGCACGGATAATGTTCATGTTGGTCAGTCCCTTAATTTTAATTTAATTTATATATAATGATTTGATCTACGAAGTGAAATTAAGAATGCACACTCTAGTTAGTGGTTCAAACACTTAACCAATCAGGATGCAGAACACAACGCACTGTTAAAAAAAGCACTTAAAAAACACATAAAAAACTGCACTTAAAAAAATCCGTGAAACAGCGAAGCCGCTAAAGGTGAACAGCGTTATAGCGAGGGTTCACTGTAATTATGATTTTGAAATACGGTATTATCATGCTTTTGTTTCCTTTACTACGATTCTTTAGTTATTTAATTGTTCATGTTCATTGAGTTTTACACCCAAAATATGCCCAGGAGAACATTATTAATGAAGCCCCAATTTCATGTCCAAATTTTTCTTTTTTTTGTTTTGTGATTTCATTTGGTCTTATGTCCCAAAGCACAGTGTCTTGACAGTAAATTAAGTTGTCTTGTTATGTTCTCATTTTATGCTTAGTTTTCCTGAATGTGTAGCTTCTTATCCAAAATGGCTTATGGGAAAGAGCATCCTGTTGTGATGTTAACTTTTTACAACATACATGTTGACAGCAAGTAAAAATGAACAGAGATGCAGAAAGATCTTCTGACAATGTGCAGCGTTAATCTGAATAAGGTAAATTGTAAAACATTACATTTAAAAAGGAGAGATAGTGAATATATTGGTAGAAGGATGCTAAGTTTTGAACTGCCAGGCTGGAGGCCTAGAGGAAGACCAAAGAGGAGGTTTATGGATGTAGTGAAAGAGGACATGAAGGTAGTTGGTGTGAGAGAAGAGGACGCAGAAGACAGGGTTAGATGGAGGCAACTGATTCGCTGTGGTGACCCCTGAAGGGAAAAGCCAAAAGGAAAAGAAAAAGTAAAACATTACATTTAAATTTCTTTCAAGATTACATCAATTAAACTTAATAAATTTAGACTAGAGTAGTAGGGTGTGCTTTTGGATTTTCACATAATAACAACGAGGTCAGGCTTCACCGACCTAGATTTTATTTCAGAGCTTTCTTTTCATATCTCAATACAATCAAACGATCATTTCCTGTTGTCCTGTTGGGACTTTGACAGCTTAAACATATGCTTCCTGTAGTAGACAGTGCAGGAAAAAAAGGGCTATGAGATTCTGTATTCATATGTGATGAAAAAGTGAAAAGAAAAAAAAAAATCCCTACAACATTTGAAGTATTTTTGAGCAATTCAAGGCTTATTGTGTTTTTGGCTGATGTTAAGCAGTTCCTCCATTATGAAAATAAGCCCTGAGAGGATGACAGGCTGCAGTGTAATATCACACAGTGTTGTATGCAGCGGTCTTTTCAAATCAGCCTTCAACTGGGCAGTGATTGACCCTTTGATGGCTGTTGGCGTCTTCAAAGTGACATCCTGCCACAACAGTATTTATAAAGCAGGACTCTCACATCCTGTGTGGCCCCCACTCATGGTCTCCTGTGAGCTTCAACTATAAATGTCTTGGAAGGACTGAATCTGCCCAAGTGATGAACTGTTTCCTACTAAAGGAAATGGCTAAATCCTCCAGAGCAGAGGAGTGACTTCAAGGTCATTATCATTTCTTTGAAAATATATTTAAACTGAGAATGTATTACTATTTCTTTATCTTTATCATATTAATGAGTTCAATGTTCACTTCTAAAATAAATAAGTACAGCACATAGACTGTATAAAGATTAGATGTTCATTCTACATTACTTGGATCTGAAACTCTTACCATCAAATATGGACCATGATGATATTGAGCTAGCAGAACACAACTACATGAGCAAAGCAGACTGAATTATAAGTGTCGAAAATAAATTCGAAAGTATGTTTGATCATTTGTCTCCTTGTACATGTTTTACAAGCACAGTATATTTCTAATACCATAAAAGTCATGGAGTACAGGGAAACAGGGAAGCATCCAGGTTATGGACGACTGTGTCTGACAGGCACAGCTGCTAGCATGTTAGTTCCTGAGTTGCAGCGGTTTGGCCACTATCCCTGCCAGTAGTCACCATGACATTCCAATCAATTTTATTTTATCACTTTCTGGTGGGACCCAGCTTTTGAGCTTCTGCTGTGGGAATAGCTGGCTCAGTCTGTGGAAATATTGGATTTGAGTACTGCTGTTTCTCAAGACATTATTCCGGGCCAGAGTTGTGGCAGTAGAAAGCTGTCCTCACCTCTTCCACCCACGCGCATGTGTCAGCCATGTCTCACTTGCATGAAACATTTCTTTGGAAATCTACCGCATTTTTTTTACATTACAAAACATAAACGCATGTTTGATGCCCAATAAAGACAAAAAACAGATATAGTCTTCAGTATTTTACAACCTAGAGCAGAAGTATCATTCTGCTCTTTCAAATATCACACATTTCCCTTGGATTTGTCCAAGGACTGGAAAGCAATACACAGAAACTTCTTGAATAATTAGGAGCTGCAATGGTTATTCAGGGGTACTGAAAATGTACCTTTAGCTTTCCCTTTGGTCCATTCACTCTATTTTTTCAGGACATACAAACAAAATACTGTGACTGGAAAAAAATAAGACCAGAAACACACAAAATTTAAAGGACAACTGCAAATAGCACGCTTTAGCTACTTCTTTTCTGGGTACTCAATGAATTGTGTAGGCAAGATTGAAAATTAATTTGGTGTCACATGAACACCATGATGCAATGACTGTGGCCTAGAGTGCAGAGTAGTTACTATGAGACTTAATTTGTGACTTGAATATTAGAAAATTCAAACCAAGGCAAAATTCTCTGCTTCATTTGATGAGCCATAAACATTGTTTTGTAATGCCTCTTCTTTGGAGCTTTAATTAATTGTTGACCAAAATGCATATACATATATATACATGTGTGTGTGTGTGTGTGTGTGTGTGTGTGTGTGTGTGTGTGTGTGTGTGTGTGTGTGTGTGTGTGTGTGTGCGTGCCTGCATGCGTGCATGCGTGAGTGTGTATGTATATATATATTATAGCATATGTACAAAGTCACCATAACCCTAGACACGTTTATGATCTACACAGGAACCAGAGGACTGTTTTAGATTCAAATTAAAGAAATAAAACTTCCATTAAATAAAATAACAGAGTTACACATAGTACCACAATGGTCAGAGGATGTAAATATGCTAAACGGACAAGGCACACAGTATCTGTGTGATCATAAAAATAGATTTAAATACAATGTAAAGATAAGTTACGGTAAAACCGCAACAATGCAATTATTATACTAAAACTTGAACATTGTTAAACAGTGACACAATTTTGATGTGCTAAAAGTTGAAATCAAAAATGTGTAAATCTGTGAATTTCCCAGTTTGGGATCATAAAAGTATATATACTGTATCTATCTAAAGGTACTTTTAAGTTTTTCTATACAATAAGACCGTAGAATGGATTAGGGAACTGAGATTGTGTAATACATTAAAAGTAATCTCAATAACATCACTGTCGACCATCTTTCATTATTAAGTAAGCTCAGACTTCGTTCCAGCAGTTTTGGAGTCAGTGCTGACATTAGCAATTTAGGCTAACTAGGTTCAGGGTTCTCAAGTCAATGCTTTCTGATGCATTTGTTCCAGGGTAATCTGCTTCGTTACATATTTCTGGTTTGATCTTTGGAGACAAAAGTATATGGTGGTAAATATTTAGTAGCAACAAAAAATGTGTAATAATTAATACTTGTAGAATGTAAAACAAAAGATTTAATTATGTTGTTGGTGTTCAGTACAATTTCAACACTGTACAAGTACAATAGCAAAGTTTAATTCATATTTTGGTGTATTCTGGTTAATATAAATTGAGTAAACAGTTAATCACATAAAAAGAAAATAGGTTGCAAATAATTTTAACTTTGAATTGCAGATTTTTAAGCACTGCAAAGATTTGTTGCAAATGTGAATCCTTGCTAAGATTCTTATCAATAAACGGAATAAAATAATATTTGTACATATACATGAGCATAAAGATAGTAACTAGGATACTGAAAAACTACTTCATATTTATTCATGGACCAAGTTATTCATCTGCTGAGGAAATATGCGGGGTGATGACTTCAGATGAGCTGTTTACCAGGAAGTTCAAGTTTCATGGGATATTTAAAGACAGGAAAAACCTTGTTTACTACTTTAGAGAATCATTTGGAGCAATGCCACTTTGCTCATTCCTCCCTACATCTAAAACTAGTCATGCCTTCATTCCTGGAAAAATCTTTTCTTTTCTTGGATTCGGATCTATAAGACAGATTTTTTCGAAGACTGAGGAAGAAGAAAAGTGTCACTTTGGGGGCTTTTTTCTACATTTTTTAACCACATTCTATGTCAACTTAAATTATGACAACAGCTTCCTTAAGAACTCAAAAAAGAAAATCATTTGTTAAATAATTTTAATTCTGTCTCCATGTAGGCTAGATGTATTTAGCTTCAATTTTGTTCACTGGAAATATTCATTTATATTGAAATTACTTTAATTACTGTACTTTAATTTAAATCACTGAACAGTTGTACATTCAGAAAATTGTAATGTAATTTTATCTGTTAATGTTTATCAATACCATTCATCATTTATGGTAGTAAAAACATCTGACTTCTGACTCATATTTTCAAATCAGATTCAAGCAACTCCTAAATTAATTAGTTATGAACTAAATCATCCATTTGCATAAATCTCCACTGGCCAACAACATAATCAAAACCCAGTGAAGGATTTCTCTTTACATGCTTTTTGTAATATGAAGAGAATAAAATAGACCCCTCAAATTATGCAGCCATATTAAATTTACTTTAATATACCTTCATATTGTTCAACTTCATTGTCTTTCAAAATTATTGGCAAGGTTGAAAGTTATTCACAAATTTACAGATTTAACTCTATCACTCTGTCACAGTTGCGTTTAAAATGAAGTACTTCATACAGTATGTGGTGTAGATGTTTGCCAGGTACAACTTTTAAATACAATATACAATACACATCGAAAGTGTCTTATTGTGCCGGTCCCAAGCCCGGATAAATACAGAGGGTTGCGTCAGGAAGAGCATCCGGCGTAAAACTTTTACCAAATCAAACATGCAAATCAAACCTATGACTTCCATACCGGATCGGTCGAGACCTGGGATAACAACGACCGCCATCGGTGCTGTTGACCTACAGGGCGCAGGTGGAAATTGGACTACTGTTGGTCGAAGAAGGAGAGGAGGAAAGTGTGTTCCTAAGAAGAGAGAGTCGAGGAACACCAAGAGTATAGGACTGAGAGTAGGGACGTTGAATGTTGGAACATTGACAGGAAAAGGTAGAGAGTTGGTTGACATAATGCAGAGGAGGAAGGTAGACATACTGTGTGTCCAGGAGACCAGGTGGAAAGGCAGCAAGGCTAGAAGTCTAGGAACAGGGTTGAAGTTGTTCTATCATGGTGTAGATAGGAAGAGTAATGGAGTTAGAGTTATCTTGAAGGAGGAGTTTGTTAGGAATGTCCTGGAGGTAATAAGAGTGTCAGATAGAGTGATGAGTCTGAAGCTAGAAATCGAAGGCGTGATGGTCAATGTTGTTAGTGGGTATACTCCACAGGTTGGATGTGAGCCTGAGGAGAAGGGGAAATTCTGGTTGGACTTTGATGAAGTGATGCAGAGCATACCTAGAAGTGAGAGAGTTGTCATTGGTGCAGACTTCAATGGACATGTTGGTGCAGGAAACAGAGGTGATGAGGAGGTGATGGCAGGTTTGGTATCCAGGAGAGGAATGCAGAAGGACAGATGGTAGTTGACTTTGCAAAAAGGATGGAAATGGCTATAGTGAATACTTTATTCCAGAAGAGGCAGGAACATAATGTGACCTATAAGAGTGGTGGTAGGAGCACACAGGTAGACTACATCTTGTGTAGACGGTGTAATCCAAAGGAGATCAGTGACTGTAAAGTAGTGGTAGGCGATAGTGTAGCCAAACAGCATAGGGGGGTTGTGTGTAGGATGACTTTGGTGGTGAGGAAGATGAAGAGGGCAAAGACAGAGCAGAGGAGGAAATGGTGGAAGCTGAAAAGGGAAGAGTGTTGCATGACTTTTAGGAAGGGGTTAAGACAGGCTCTGGGTGGTCAGGAGGTGCTGCCAGATGACTGGACAACTACAGCTAAGGTGATCAGGGAGACAGGTAGGAGAGTACTTGGTGTGTCATCTGGAAGGAAAGTAGGTAAGGAGACTTGGTGGTGAAATGAGGAGGTACAGGAGTGTATACAGAGAAAGAGGTTAGCTAAGAAGAAGTGGGACAAAGAGAAGACTGAGGAGAGTAGACAGAAGTACAGGGAGATGCAGCGTAAGGTAAAGGTAGAGGTAGCAAAGGCCAAACAAGGGGCTTATGATGACTTGTATGCTAGGTTGGACAGTAAGCAGGGAGAGACTGATCTATACAGGTTGGCAAGACAGAGAGACAGGGATGGGAAGGACGTCCAGCAGGTTAGGGTGATTAAGGATAGGGATGGAAGTCTATTGGCAGGTGCCAGTAGTGTGATGGGAAGATGGAAAGAGTACTTTGAAGAGTTGATGAACGTGGAAAATGAGAGAGAACACAGACTAGAACAGATGACTGTTATGGACCAGGAAATAGCAAAGATCAGTCAGAATAAAGTGAGGAGGGCATTGAAGAGGATGAAGAGTGGAAAGGCAGTCGGTCCTGATGATATACCTGTATAGGTTTGGAAGTGTCTAGGAGAGGTGGCAGTAGAGTTTCTGACTGGGTTGTTCAACAGGATCTTAGGTAGTGAAAAGATGCCTGAGGAATGGAGGAGAAGTGTGCTGGTGCCCATTTTAAAGAATAAGGGAGATGTGCAGAGTTGTGGCAACTACAGAGGGATAAAGCTGATGAGCCATACAATGAAGTTAAGGGAAAGAGTAGTGGAACCTAGACTAAAGGCAGAAGTGAGCATTTGTGAGCAGCAGTATGGTTTCATGCCAAAAAAAATTACTATAGATGCAGTATTTTCCTTGAGGATGTTGGTAGAGAAGTCAGAGAAGGCCAGATGGAGCTGCATTGTGTTTTTGTAGATTTGGAGAAAGCTTATGACAGGGTGCCCAGAAAGGAACTGTGGTATTGTATGAGGAAGTCTGGAGTGGCAGAGAAGTATGTTAGAGCGGTGCAGGACATCTATGAGGAATGTAAGACAGTGGTGAGGTGTGCCATAGGTGTGACAGATGAGTTCAAGGTGGAGGTGGGACTGCATCAGGGATCAGCTCTGAGCCCCTTCTTGTTTGCTATGGTGATGGACAGGCTGATAGACGACATTAGACAGGAATCTCCATGGACTATGATGTTTGCAGATGACATTGTGATCTGCAGTGAGAGCAGGGAACAGGTGGAGGAGAAGCTAGAGAGGTGGAGATTTGTTTTGGAGGTTTGTCCTGGAGAGGAATGAAGGTTAGCCACAGTAAGACAGAGTACATGTGTGTGAATGAGAGGGACCCAAGTGGAAGAGTGAGGTTACAGGGAGAAGAGATCAAGAAGGTGGAGGATTTTAAGTACTTAGGGTCAACAGCCCAGAGCAATGGAGAGTGTGGAAAAGAGGTGAAGAAGCGTGTACAGGCAGGATGGAACGGGTGGAGAAAAGTGTCAGGTGTGATAGAAGAGTTTCAGCTAAATTGAAAGGAACGGTGTACAAAACTGTGGTGAGACCAGTGATGTTGTTTGGTCTTGAGACAGTGTCACTGAGGAAAATACAGGAGACAGGGCTGGAGGTAGCAGAGATGAAGATGTTGAGGTTCTCTTTGGGAGTAGCCAGGAAGGATAGGATCAGGAATGAGTACATCAGAGGGACAGCACATGTTAGAGGTTTTGGAGATAAAGTCAGAGAGGCCAGACTGAGATGGTTTGGACATGTCCAGAGGAGAGATAGTGAATATATATTGGTAGAGGATGCTGAGCTTTGAACTGCCAGGCAGGAGGCCTAGAGGAAGACCAAAGAGGAGGTTTATGGATGTAGTGAAAGAGGACATGAAGACAAGGTTAGATGGAGGCAACTGATTTGCTGTGGCGACCCCTGAAGGGAAAAGCCGAAAAGAAAAGAAGAAGATACAATACACATCAAAGCTAAGGATTTTATTAGGTTTGCAGGTATCTGGTGAAAATAACAGGTTGTACTGTGTAAAATATTAAACTGCATTAATTCCCTTGCAGGCCCACCTGATCAATGTAAACTAGATATGTTATAATGCTAGCCTGCTGGTGACAAAAGTCATTGTAACACATTACTGAGATTCACCAATTCAAAAAATACCATCATAGTCATTGATTGAATAGTAATTAATTTAGTTTTGTCTACAGTGGTAGATTGTTATACTAATCATCTTTCAATTCCAGCCCAAGCAGTGTTTTCTATCTGAAATTACATAAAAGATCAATAGTTTATTCAATACTATTCTATCTTAAACAACCGCCGAAAGTGCAGGAGGAACACAACTGTCTTCTTATAGAATAAACTACACTTCAGCAATATCTAAACACTCACAGTGTTTGTTACTTCGGTAAATATTTTTCATTATTTCTTAAGTCTGTAAACTTTCCTTTCTATAGATAATTAAAAAGATAATGTAAAACCAGTTTCAACATGTTGAATATCAATGCCTACCATGAGGTATGGATGACAGCACATCTTTCTGTTTTATTTCCTGTCAATGTCTAAAACAAAGATTTCCAGAGGGTCTTTGGCTTTATTTTCCTTAGATGCAAAGATGTTCCTTCCCCTCCCATGAGATTTTTTAGAGCAGGTCATTCCCAACTTTCTGCTCAAGTGTTTTACGAGTAGTGATGGGCAGCATAGGACAAAGGGAACTCGTGTTTTATGTTGGAAAAGGGTTGGGAATAAAATCTGTTGAGTTTGTGGGAGCAATAGTTGGCCACTCACCCGTGACAAACTTCTGTACAAAAAGCTATTCTGTTTGCCTGCCTAAGGAATATCTGCATGAACAGCGTGCTGTAAAAATGGTGAATGCTGACATAAAGAAAGGATAAACTCAGGAGTTATGGACGTCTTATATCCACTAATGTCAGTTGATAAGGTCATGAAACTTTTGGAATGACAAAAGTTTCATGACCATAAGGAGTTTTATGGTTGAGGAAGACTTACCAGTCCGTCACAGTTGTTAATGGCAACCGTGGCCCCAGGGACATCTGTGATGTCACCAACAAAGGTGCAATCTGTCTTTAAAAGCTCACGGCGCAGTGTCCTCTCAATCCCAGTAGTGGGTTCAGTCTTATTGGCGCCTGTGTTGGCATCAGCACCAACACTGACATTCCTGAAGACTTCAATCTCATCGTGCCACTCCACAATCGCACTTGGCGCCACCAGCCTGTTGTTTGGGCGCAAACGGAGGTGGAACTCCTTCCCAAATGCAGTAATGTTGAAAAAAAGTTTATGTGTAGGTTCATCAGATGAAAGTACCTCCCTCTTAACGCGTTGTTTGTGATTGGCAGAGATCAGGTGTGACAGGTAGTGACCATGAGAGTCTGTGCTGAATGGAGTCACTAGTCCATATTCCTTCAGTCGGCTCCTCAGCTGGTCTGAAAAACAACAATGTCAATGAGACCTTTTTTCCTTTTCAGACAAAAGGAAGCCAATAAAACCAAATACGACACATTATTCCAACATTTGTCATTCTTGGTTTTTTCCAAATTCAAAGTGATGTCAAAATAAATCTTTCACTCTGTAGCTGCATATAATAAAGCCCCACAGGCCTGCGCTTGCATTCGGATTGATTGCAAACATTACATTTTACATTTTTAGTGATCGACTCAATCATACATGTAAATCTTGAAAACTATCACCTTAAACATATTTCCACCAAAGTTTGGAAAATTTCTCTAAATCTGTGCAGACATATAAGATTTTTTGGTTTGGTTTTGGTTGGAAAGAATGTGACAGGAATCACAGACCCTTGTAATTATCTTGTAGATTGTGACCAGAAAACATTTAAGCAGGTGTCACTGATGACACTGTAATTATATGTCTGTGGAAATGGCATGCTTTACAAATCACAGTGTGCGTGCTCTGGATAAAACATAAAGCATGCAGAGATCATTCAGCCAACCGAAAGCAGCTTGATCACGCTGTTTTGTCACACAAATAAGGAAATGGTCGGCGCTTCTGTCTTGACTTCAAGACCAGAGCAAACTACAGGCATGTGTCCAGTTTGAATACACAACACATCAAAGGAGTTTTATGGGGAGAATGTCTTATGGTTAACTTTCAGTCAACTTTACTCTTCTGTAAACATGATACTGATATGTGAAAAGGGTATCAAACATGCCGGCTGATCAAATATCTCTCCACTGTTTGTTTTTTGCAATGGCAGTGCTGTGAAAAATGTTTGAGAAATAAAAAAATGTATAGGGTCAAAAAGATGTCACTGAGTAAGGCACATAAGTGAGTATTTAAAAAGCGGGGCTCAGTGCTTAATCTGCTGGAGGTACAGAGTTCAAATATGAACATGAGCCACTCTTATGCATGGCAGAAAAGACGAGGGAAGGAGGAGAAAGATTGTACTTTATCTCAAAATACACAAATATCATAATTACTTGTCATTTTAGTTTTAATCTGTTAAAAAGAAACTTCATTTTGATACTATCAATCCATCAGTCAATCAATCAATCAATCAATCCTTTATTTGTATCAAGCTTTGTCACATCAGCAGACATTTCAAAGCGCTTTAACTGACACAGTACTATTTTGTTACACTTAATACAAGAGATATTAATTTACTTTTCAGCTAGTTTTTATTGTCTCTATAGAGTTTTAGTAATAACAGAGTCCTTCACTCCCAAATCACCCAACTTTTAATGAGGAAGCTGTTCATGTGTTACAGAGAACAGGTTAACACTTCATTGTGAACACCTTGAATATGCCAGAAAAATATAGGGTGCTCTTATTTCCTTCACAGCAAACAACCAACTTCATTGTGAATAGCTGTTTGGACGGAAATTGCTGGTGTAGCCCAAAACACATCCAATTTTGTTAGTTTATTTTATTTTATTTTACAGCAAAGGTTTGGCTGCAAACCTGCAATCATAAAATCTAACGCTGTACTTTGGGTGTCTGTCTGATTAAGTAACTACTCAAGGAGTAGTTGCGATTTTCAACCCCATATGGTGTTGGCATGGTAACCACAAATCTTCAAATTTTGTCAAGGATTCTGCCTTTAGGAATTTATCACTCAAGTACCTGCGTGTGTGTGTGTGTGTGTGTGTGTGTGTGTGTGTGTGTGTGTGTGTGTGTGTGTGTGTGTGTGTGTGTGTGTGTCTATTATGTTTACAGACCCTCCAAATGAAACCAGTGACAGCAGTACAGATAAACAAAGGTGTCCAGCAGCCTCTCATTGGAAATAACAGAAAGCGACTTAACTTTGTGCTCATGTAAGACCTGATTGCAAGTAGAAGGGTGGAACACTAAAATGTCTTCAGGCCATTTAAATGGAATCATTCACAAAACCAAACAAATTGAGACATCTGTGACGAGTGAAAGGAATACTGTATTTACTTTGAACACTCTTCTATAAGCTTAGAATCCTAATGCCATGTGGGAGGGTATCCTCTTGAAAGAATATGTGTGTTTTACTTGAACTCCAAACATTGAACCATGGATTAAAAGATTTTTATTCTGGAGAAAGAAAAGGAAAATTCTTCCTTCAAAGACACATTTCATTGAAAGAGCTGGAATCCCCAATCACAATTCAACTGTGATATCATTCATTCATTCATTTTCCAACCCGCTTAAACCGCTAATGCAGGTCGCGGGGTAGCCAGCGCCTATCCTGGCAGTCTCAGGGCGTGAGGCGGGGGACACTCCGGGCATGACGCCAGTGTACCGCGGAGCCACATACAAACAAACATACATTCACACACACACTCACTCCTATGGCCAATTTGGGACCGGCCAATAAACCCGAAGCGCATGCTTTTGGAGGTGGGAGGAAGCCGGAGAACCCGGAGAGAACCCACGCAGACACGGGGAGAGCATGCGAACTCCGCACAGAGCGGGACTCGAACCCGGGTCCGCCGTGTTGTGAGGCAGCAGCGCTAACCACTGCGCCACCGTGCCGCCCACTGTGATATCAATCAAAGCCAAATTTCTCATCATTTAGAGCAAAAGATAATTCATGATATTCTGCAAAGGGTGAGAACTGGCAGAAGTTCATCCATCTTCCACCGCTTATCTGTAGTCAGATCGCGGGGGCAGCAGCTTCAACAGGGAGCCCCAAACTTCTCTTTCCCCGGACACATCCACCAGCTCTGACTGGAGGATCCCAA
The DNA here is from genome assembly GCF_040054535.1 of Antennarius striatus. Taxonomy (NCBI): domain Eukaryota; kingdom Metazoa; phylum Chordata; class Actinopteri; order Lophiiformes; family Antennariidae; genus Antennarius; species Antennarius striatus. The sequence continues at coordinate 10,429,294 of NC_090778.1, read as the reverse complement.
GGCATTCCAAGGCCAGTGTTGAGATATAATCGCTCCACCTGGTCCTGGGTCTGCCCCGAGGTCTCCTCCCAGCTGGACGTGGCAAAAACACCTCCCTAGAGAGGCATCCCGGAGGCATCTGCACCAGATGCCCAAACCACCTCAACTGACTCCTTTCCACGCAAAGGAGCAGCGGCTCTACTCTGAGCCCCTGGCGAACAGCAGTGTTTCTCACCTTATCTCTAAGGGAGACACCAGCTATCCGCCTGAGAAAGCCCATTTCAGCCACTTGTATCCGCGATCTCGTTCTTTCGGTCATGACCCATCGCTCATGACCATAGGTGAGGGTAGGAACGAAGATTGAACGGTAGATGGAGAGCTTCGCCTCTCGGCTTAGCTCCCTCTTTGTGACAACAGTGCGGTAAAGCGACTGCAATACCGCTCCTGCTACCCCAATTCTCCGTCCAATCTCACGTTCCATTGTTCCCTCACTCGTGAACAAGACCCCAAGATACTTAAAGTCCTTCACTTGTGGAAGGACCTCATTCCCCATTCGGAGAAGGCAAAAGTTATAATTGTGATTTTAAATACTCTCAAAAGTGATTAAATTGGGGCTACATCCTTCATTGTGTCATAGATTTTTTAATTTTTTTTAAAAGGACATCACACTTTAGGGCAAGAGTTCCTTTCAAAAAGTATCGAAACGATCTGTCCTTTTTCTTTTTAGTCAAGGTGAAAACACAAGACCAGAAAAGATTGCTGTTTACCTTTGAAATCCTACAACAGACTTAAAGGGAGCATTTTCTACAATGACGACTGCAGTCATTGAAATCAACAGAATTAATCATGAACAAATTAAAACTGAATACTAATCAATGAAGAGACCCTATTAGAATAAAAGACGAATTATTAAGAGGACCTGCTTCTAGAGTTATTGAGCACCTTAACCCTGTGGATAATTCAATAGCAGCGCAAATAGCATAGTGATTTATGATTCTTTAATCATCATACTTCTACCTCATTGTCATTCTTGGCAATCATTCCACAGTGAAAATGCTAAATTATTGAACACATTAATTCTTTTTGATGTAAACAGCATTAACCCATGAAGACAGATGCACACATGTGATTCATGACATATCACAATTTGATCACTTTGATTAATAAAATTTGATGGATTTCAGATGTAGATGAACTTTGAAAATGGGGGGGGGGCTAAGTGTGGGATAGAGAGGAAAATTTCCTGTGAGTGCAGAAATTGATGCCTTTGCTTCTGCTCTGATGGATATTATCCATGTTCACATTGTTTGCAGTACAGCACTACCAAATTGCAGCTATGTTTATGTCAAAATTTTCACATTGAGAATGAAGAATAGCCACTACTTGCTGGCGATTTGTCCAGAGTGTTCCCTACTTCTCGTTCATTGCAAGCTGGGATAGGCTTCAGCAGACCCCTGCTCCGCAAGGTAGATTACGAGACGATTACGGTCGTCTCGTCTTTAGTCAAAACACATCCAGGCATATTCTTGAAGACGAGACGACAGATATCATCTCATCTTCAACGTCTTTTCCGCCATGAGGAACACGAGTCAGTAAAAAACAAACAAACAAAATACACTTTGGGTGGGTGAAGATACTGTGCTGATGTGGGGTGATGAAAAGTTGGACACTGAGAAATTCTACTTTTATCTACCTTTCATCTACATCACCAAATCTACATTTACATTTCAGGTTTTTTTGCTGTCTTCATTGATGCATGTAATGAAAACCTCCATCTAAATTGGTTTTGCTTTTCTACTCATTGGGCCTCATCCTCCAAGGACATCTTCCTAAACATATCTATGGACATGATGGCTTTCTCTGTGATGAAAGCCATTTTAGGTGTTAAGATTCACTTTATTCTTCTAAAACAACACACTTGTCATAAATCGTGCCATAGCAACAGGAACCATTCCTTATCCCTCAATTCAAATGCCATATTATGCCAATGAAATCTCATTCAGAAACTTTTTCAGGTTAATGTGACTGGTGGCAGGCAATCTGCTCTGTGCACTTCCGAGTAATTTTGCTTCCCGAGATCAGACTTTAAATATGAGAAAATTGATGAATGTGGCAAGTTCTCATGAATCACTCCGGGATAAAATCTGTTCGCTCAAGTGGTTCTTGCATGAGAGCCATTACTTATAGGAGAAGAAATGTGAAAAGTGAAAAGAGAAACCACATTAAATGGGAAATTTAACTGTTTTACAAGGCTGATAATGGCTGAGCAAAGCCAACAGTGGCAAATTACAGACCGCAAAACCAACTGTGATTCAAATGACTGCTGGCATCTCCCTGTTTGAGGTCCCTCAGGGTGATAACGGCTGGTGTAAAAGGATCCAACATGGACACTGCTGCAGCTCACCTCCTAAGTCTCCTTAACCTCAGAATGGATAACAGATGTGTAGGATTTCAAAGTGGAATTTTCTTTCCTGTATAACAAAGCCCTTCAAGCAGTTTGCTCATGTAATATAAGTGTGTATTGGAGGACTGTGTGTGTTTTGGGGGAATGGTGTAGTGGTAGCAGAGGGTCGAGGAGGGGGTGCATTACAGAGCTCCTCACACACAAACTCCCCTCCCACTGTGATCTCAGTGCACCAAGGTTGTCCTCCTGCGTTTTCTATCAGTGTGTGGAGGAAAATCACTTCCACTTTCACACATCTTTCAACTAACAATATGAAGGTCAGAAATAAACAAAACTTACCCTCTCTATCTACTTCACCAGCCTGTAAGAGGAGAGAAAAAAGCTGGTTAAATGCGGTACAAGGCAGAAGGAAATCAAAATGTGAGAGTCTGAGATGTCCAGCAGCAGCAACACTACCGCCCTGCAGAAGTTGAACGCAGACTGAGCTGCTTGTAAAATTTCAACAAAAATGCCTTTATTTGACGTGTCTTATGTAAGAGGCTAAACACATGCGTGTGGTGTGTCAACATGTATTTCACAGTGGACGCAGTGTGCGCTTTCACGGAGCCAAAAAACTTCGGAGACGTTTAAAAACCCTTCTGCTGTGTCGAGCCGTGTCTGCGCTTTGACGCAGCGTAAAGGGACTCTTGACGGGATGTATTTGAGACTTAACGTCGCGCACATTTTAGTTAGTAAATGAAAGAGAATCGGTGGAAACACTTACCTTGTCAGCTGAGGTCAAAACAAATCCTACAAGTAGTAACGCTAGTGACGGGACAGCCATCACAAGTTTTAAATGACAAAGAAAAATTTTATCCCCTTCAAAAAAAAAGAACAAGAAAAAAAATCAAATAAATCGCGCAATAAATCGAAGGCACCTACGCAAAGCGTGAGCCGGCTCATTCAAAAAGTTATCAAAGTAGATGTGAAGACTGTGCCTCCGTCTGTTTCAAAAGAAAAACGCATTAAAGAAGTTTGTTTCATTAAATCACGAGTGAGACGAGTTGCGGCACTTTTGTCAGTCAGTGTTTTGTTTGACTAAGAGAGTTCTGGAGGAGTTCGTAGGACATCCCCTCCGCCGCTGGCCGGACAGAGCTGCAGTGTGGAGCTCTTGCAACCTGGCGCTTGACTCCCCTGGCTAATAAACGGTAGGACCAGCCCTGCGTGACGTCACTCCGGCCTGTCCTCGAGTCTGAACTCATGGAGGGACAGAACCCCCCTCCTCCCACACTGGATCCCAGAACCCCTTCCTCCCACTCTGGATCCCAGAACCCCCTCCTCCCACACTGGATCCCAGAACCCCCTCCTCCCACACTGGATCCCAGAACCCCTTCCTCCCACTCTGGATCCCAGAACCCCCTCCTCCCACACTGGATCCCAGAACCCCCTCCTCCCACTCTGGATCCCAGGACAGGCCGAGGCACACAAGGTTAATGCTGAGTGTTGTGGATGAGGACCTCTGGCCTCCCGTTTCTATGAAGGAAGTACCCAGATTCTTTACTTTAGTAGAAGTATCAGTGTGATATCAACATTTACTGATAGTTTTAATCCGTGTGAGTATCCAAAAGCTGTTTGAGTCAATCCACCAGACGTTAAGAAAGTTCTTGAAGACGTTTCGCCTCTCATCCAAGAGAGTTCTTGAGTTGAAGAAGTCTTAAATCCCCACTGAATATCAGTGGGGATGTAATAATTTAATGTACAGTTAATTCATATTTTCCGAGACCATTGCAAAGTCAATTTATGACCGCTGTCCTTCCCATCCATCCATACATCCATCCATACATCCATCCATACATACATCCATCTACAGTATCTATCTATGAATGGATTTGCACAAATGTTATAGATGCTTCACATGAAGCATGAATGGTGATGAAGAAAATCTTTCAAAGTGTATTTAATTACTAATAATACTTTTTTAACTTCGATATATACAATGCACTACACAAGTAATTATCTCTCCGAATCACAATAAGCTTCTTCGACCAAAAATTTGGATGCTGTCCGTTCAGCGACTTCACACTTGTTCCAAATAAAAGTGTTCTTTTTATTTTCTGTTTCTATGTATCAGAAAAATAAAATAATTCTGAACAGTTATTTTAAAAATTTGACATATCTGAACAGGTCAGAGGGGATAATACAGAATAACTCTGTATAACAGATAATTACCTTATTTCTAATTAAATGCCAATGTGCATATTAGAAATATAGTAGCTTGACATTTTTATAATATGCTGCTACTGCTAATAAGGAAAATGGTAACCCTTCCTTGTTTGAACACATGGTGGGACAGGAGGACACGAAAAGACTCCACTGATGAAGTAAAGTGAAAGAGCAACTAATACTAAAAATGGTAGTAACAGAAATGATTGTTAAATTATCTTTATCAATCAAAAGTTAATAGTTATTTTCTGATTAAAATTTAAAATTAATGTCAAAACTTTTGAAGGTAGCTCTGTTTTTCTTTGGCAGAAGTAGTTTTGCCAAGAATTACTTTTTGCTTTTAAACTTTCCTTTCTTCAGGTCTACTTATGAATTTTGAAATATTCTGGAAACTGAATGCATTAGATATGAACCATTTCTGAGAGAAGGGCAGCTTACTGAAAATTTCACGAGGGCCAAAGTTGAATGTAAAACTGGGATATGGGTTACAAAATTATTTGTTGTAATGTGGCTTTGTGTCTGTATCATGTCTGCACATCAGGTATTCCTTTCTCTCTCTGTCACTGTGTCTTCTCCTATGTCAGGGCCCTTTGTTTAATCTACAATTTATTAAAGGAATTTTGAGTTGAGAGGGGTCCATTACAGGGCACAGCCAGCCAGGGTAGCAGAGTGATCACTAAAGTAAATAGAATTGCAATACCATTTATAAATGTAGAACGATGATTTGGTACTATTTCATTAACCTTTCAACCTAAAATGTAACCAAAATGGCAGCAGGAAGATGGAAGGAGGATCCCCGCAGCAGACATACTGTAGCTACTGCAGGGGAACTTTCTGATACAGCTTGAGGTGAAGTCTGAAGAGAATGCAAAAATACTGCAGCACAAGAAAACTGAAAAAAAACAAAAAACTGTCATACATAATGTGTTACAAATGCACAGTGCCACCTTGGCAGACAAAACTAACTCATCCACACTGAGCCAATAGAAATGCAAATATGAATACTGTCTTGTGCTTGGATTGTAACCACAGTCGTGGGTTAAAAATCACGTGTAGTAAATGATTGGCCACTCCGATTCTAAGTAAAGAGGCTCATGAGACCATTATGTTGATGTTAAAAGGGATGCTTTAGTGATGTGTTAATGTTTTTAAGAGTGGCATGTGGGTTTCTGAATGTGTTTTGCTATAACGGTGTATTATTAGTAATGTCATTACAATGACTGAGACTCCCGATGTGTATGTTCTTGATGTGTTTGGTCAGTATTCATCAGAGTGGCAGCTCCTCATGCCAAATAGCTGCTGCTGATGCTCAAAATTAAGATAATGTAAATTCATCTTATTATTCTACTCCTGTTGAAAATTTCAATTTGGTGGGAATGACATGTTGATGACACGTTAATGTCTTACGTGTGTTTCTCAAAGCAAGAAAACTTAACTAACATCTTACTTGTGCTATTAGCTAATGGACAAGCCAACACTGATTTATGTTTAGGCCAATTTATGGTTATTTTGTAATCTAATTATTAAACACAACATACTATTTGTTTGTAATAGGGTATCATTAAAACACCATGTGCTGTTCATTTATGATAAATAGGTTATCTTTAAAATTTTACATGTAATTTGTTTATTTCCACAATAAATGGAGAGAGAGTAGACCAATGAAAGAAGATGAAGAAGAGGCAGAGAGAAAGAAAGCAGCATTTAGGCCTTCAAGTCAGAGCAGCAGGATCTGAAGATTCATTGATTAATTTTCAACAACATGTTCCGCTAATTGCTGGTCACGGGTGTTGCTGGAGTCTATCCCAGCTAACTTGCGGACGAGAGGAGGGGGGACACTCCGAGCATATGACGTCAGTGCACTGCGGAGTCACATGAAGGAAAAACAACCACTCACGCACACCTACGGGCAATTTGGAAACAATCAATTCACCTAAAGTGAATGTTTTTGTTGGTGGGAGGAAGCCAATGAACCTGGAGGGAACCCGCGGCAACATAGGGAGAAGATACAAACTCCGTTAAAAGTGGGTCACGAGCCTGGAACCATCTTGCTGTGAGGCGTCGGCACAACGTTAGAGGACAAACCTAGAGGAAATGTTTCTTTCTGTTTGGGATGTAGAGTGTTTGGTAAAAATCTCACACAGGAGGAACTTGTAAATGTTGGTGGCAAGCATTGGGAAAATACACTCAATGTGTTTCAAGATGCAAGCATTTGGATCATTTTCAATATGCCTGCACCATGCAGAGGAATAAAAGAGGTTATAACTTCTATTTTTACATGTTGAACTTGACACATTAGGGTAGCGTTGTGGCACGGTGGTAGTGTTTTCTCCTCACAGCAAGTAGGTACTGGTTTCAAGTCCTGTTTTGTGCAGAGTTTGTAGCATCTCTCCATATCTTACTGGGTTCTCTACGGGTTCTCTGGCTTCTTCTTCCTTGCAACTGGACTGTCCCCAAGCCTTCACCAGTATGTCCACCAGGATAGGCTACAGCTACCTCGTGACCCACAAAAACAGAAGAAGCGGATAAGAAGCATGAATGAACTTCACATATTGATCTGGTATTGCTTTCAGTAGAGGGTTACATCAATCTGATTGTGTACATTTAGTAATGTACACAATACTCTATGTCTGTGGTATCGTGATGAATATTTGAGTCCTTCAAACTAAAAGAGAGATGATATAAACTTAAATTAAAGGCTGAATAAAACAAAGGAAGCAATTTAAATATAAATTGAGTTAAATAAGATTGAGCCAAACACGGTGTCAACAGAGTGTTGAATGTTGTTGTGTCTCCATTTATGTCATATTGCGCTGATTTGTGCCTACATACAGTACGTCGTGTAGTTGAACAAACACAATGGTAGTTCATGTCCACCCATTGGTATTTGGACTTAGTCTTTGTCTGTTGAACTAACTCTTTGTATTAAACCCAGAGATTGGCCCAAGCTTTTTGAAATGTCTACAGTGCTACACAAATGATGAAATAGTGAAATCAGAGACAGACAGGCAGGCAAACAGACAGATAGATATATACCTCTGGTTTTCACATCTCTACCTTTTTCTGACTAAAATCCTTAGGGGAACAGCCCCATTAAAATTTCCTTTCGGCTTGTCCCATTAGGGGTCGCCACTGCGTGTCATCCGCTTTCCAATTCAGATGAACGCTCTCATTTATTTTTTATTCCAGATGTCCTTGCTGTCTTAACCCCCTGCATTTACCCAGGCTTGGGACTGGCCTATAGTTAACACTGGCTTGTGCCCCCATAGGTTAACAGATGCCTGGATTTAACCCGGGGAAGCATACATGCAAAGCATGCACTCTACCACTGAGCTACATACCCGGCCCACACAACCCCGTCAATAATTTAAAAAAATATTAAATAACAGGAAGGTTGTGACAAAGATTTCATACAGGTAGATTAGTCTTTCAACCTGACCTGAATTGTTGTCAGTTTTTATATTGTATTTATGTCCCCATGCACATAAATATAATGTGCATTCGTTCCCTGCTTAGACATTTATGGATGTGGATAAAAGAAGCACGAAACGCTGCAAAGAAAGCACCAGCAGGAAATCTGAAAAGGCCACATGAAGTCTGACATCAGATCAAATGGTTCACGTAGTCTGATAATTGCTGAGTTATTTTGATATTCATGCATTTTCTGTACTGCTTTTTCTGCATATGAAGGGTCAGAGAGGTTTCTGGAGCCCATCCTAGTGGACTTAAGGGTGTGAGGCGGGAGACCTTCCAGACATGTTGCCAGTGTATTGCGGAACCAAATGAAAGAACAATTACGTACACCCATACTCACGGACTATGTGGAACCAACCAATCCACCCGAAGTGCATTTTTCTGGAGGTAAGAGGAAACTGAAGGACCTGGAGAAAACCCAAGCAGACATGGGGAGAGCATACAAAGCTCAGCACAGAACAGGACTTGAACACAGAACAGTCTTGCAATGAGGCAACAGCGCTACACATTGTGCCACCTTTTATTTTGACAGGACATGTGAACTCTTAATTTATGGGGTGTTAATTTTAAGTTTACAGACCGTTCGCATTTGGCTACATTTGCATTATATCCCTTGTCCTGAACCCTAATTAGATCATCTTCCACATTGTGGCTGGCACTGAAAATTAAGTACATGAATGTTCAACTGTCTGGAATTTAGACTCATAGGGCCTAAAAATAGAATTAGGCCTGTTGACTGTTTATTTCTTCACCCTGCGGGTGACTGATGATGACAGCTTATTTGAGCAGTAACTAACTGGTTATTTACAAATGCATTACTCCTTAGCTCTCTATGGAGATTATAATTGGAATTCATCTGCCAAGAGTTTAGAAAAATTACTCCCCCATTGAGTTTGATGGTGGTCATGGTGGTTGATATAGATGAAATGGCGACGCCAGTGTGAAGACCTGCTGGTGAAGCAACATCAAAGAACTGGAGGTAAAGAATGAATCATGAAGGAAGAATCAGCAAGATAATATGCTAAGAGGTATGCCGCTGCGGCAGATGTGACCAGATACAAGAATAGCTGATGCCTCAGTTAACAGGCCCAGACAATGACAGCAGGTGAGGAAGGGTATGAATAACAGAACGATATTATGCAAGATATGACAGGGTGTGACATGATAAATTGTGTCTTAGGGTGTGCAAAGAAATGGCTTCCCGACTGAACATTCTCTACAACTTTTACATATTTGAAAGGGTCATAAACCCTTATATGACCCTTATATGGGGTCCATCTTCAACACTTGTTCAATAAATTTCATGGAAAGTAATATAGAATCAAGTAAATGTACGTCATGAATAGAAATATATTCACAAAATATAATTCAGTATATATTGAGCACAAATTCAACAATGGGATTGATCTTTCTAGAGGGCTAGAAAACAACATAGAAAGTATTGCAGACACGTCCATTGTGTTATCAGGTAGTTTCACTTTTGACCTCAACAGCTCTGACTATTAACTTTTTCTGAAGATTAATTCTAACTAGAAGCTCAACTTTTAGACATTTTTACAAAAAAAATTAAGGGGATTCTCCCAAAACATGAACCAACTTTATCCTCTTGGACACACTTTACTCTGTGACCTCAACTGCAAATACAGCAAATCTCATCAGAAATATTTGTTTCATACAGGAGTGAGGTCACAGATGGTTTGAGGAAACAACAAATATTTTTATTCCATCCACATAACAAAGATGAAGAAATTAGTCTCTGCCATATTTTAAGAGGGATAAGAAATAGTAGAGGAGTCCCTGAACTTAGACAATACACTGGTGGTTTTTTAAGATGCAGTTTCCTTTTTATTTTTTTGTTACAAAATAATTTCTTTTACGGCTTTGTTATGTTTCATGCAGTTGAGACGCTGTGATATCATCTTTCCCGCACTTCTCATCTGTAAAACAGTGCCACGAAATGTAGTGAATATGTGTAGTCCTGTTGCAAACCGCCATGACCATTCAGGGGGATCAGCTGGGCTTCCTTTAAAAACATAAATAAATGATTAACCAATCATACATTACATCACAGAGAGGGGATGTATGACAAACTGTGATTTGTTAGGATTACACAAGTCAGCCAATTCCATCATTCCTTCTTTTCAAGACCAGATAATATTATTCAACTCAACAGATCTTTTATTATTATTGATAAAATTACTTTCTGAGCAACAACAAAGTTATATCTGATGAAATGCCAACTTCAAAGTTGAACTGAACTCTCAAATGGAGGGATTCCACATTTCAATGGCTGACTAGCTGTGCTAAATTTACTTGCTCTGTGGTTTTCTACTGGCTAACCATGAAAGTGAGCAGTCTTGATTATGACGCTTGTACATTGCTAGGAATTAGTCACGTGTTCTGTTCCACTCAGACCATACCTCTTTTGCTGTGGCTATTTAAAAGACAACGTTAAATACAACGGAACACTGGATCATTGCTCGGAATTTGTATGAATCATGCAGTTACAACATGTGATAGTGAATATATTGGTAGAAGGATGCTGAGTTTTGAACTGCCAGGCAGGAGACCTAGAGGAAGACCAAAGAGGAGGTTTATGGATGTAGTGAAAGAGGACATGAAGGTAGTTGGTGTGAGAGAAGAGGATGCAGAAGACAGGGTTAGATGGAGGCAATTGATTCGCTGTGTCGACCCCTGAAGGGAAAAGCTGATATGAGAAGAAAATGCAGTTACAATGTAGTCCTGTGTTTGATACATGTAACTACTAATATGTTTGGACTCAAATCTTCTCTCGATTGGGTTTGTGAATGAAGCTTCTGTTAATATCTATTCTGTTGCTGACCTACCGAGTATTTTGGCATTCTGAAAAAAATTCCCCCATGTGGTGACAGAGGTGGGAAGAAATAAGTGGTCAAAGATCTGGATGGGATGAGGACTAGATTCTGTGCACACAGGATAGCAAGAGCTGGAAGTGATGATGCTCACATATATACAGTATTTGTACTACAAAGGAAGTTGACAAAGAAAGAGTAAACATCTAGCCAGCTGATTTAGAGGCGGCTGAAATCAAGTTCATTGTGCGTGTATAAATACACAGACTATCTTCCCTCTACCTTCACTAGTAATTCACTGTCTGAGATGTTTTTGTTCAAATACTTGGAGTGTTGCTGAAGGGTAGCAGTATAAATAAAATAGAAACACTGTATGAAACACAAGATTATAGCTATCCACAAGTCCTGCCATTTTCCTGTTGGCAGAGGAAAAAAATTTCAAAAAAGTGCATACAGCACAAATCAAGTGTTAAAACAAGTTAAACGTTTTGGGGAGAGCAAATCAACAGATAGCGGATTATTCAGAATCAGTATGACATTCTCAAACTGTTTTTCAACATGTTACAAAACTACAACAGGGAGGCAAAAATACTGTAGGTAGATTACGTTTCTAAGAAAATTTGAACATTTAGTAAACCAGTATATTAGAGAAGCAGAATGGTGATATTTCAGTAAAATGCTGGTAACGTACAGTATTTCATTTGATTTCTGTTACAATATCAGAATTTTGCTCAATCTTTATCAAACGGAACCATTTATAGTGTTGAGAGCATTGTTTGGGATGGTTTGGACTTTGGGTCTATTTAGAGATGTTACAGCAGGCTACAAGAAAATGGATGGATGGATGGATGGATGGATGGATGGATGGATGGATGGATGGATGGAACGATGGATGGATGAAGAGGAATGCCATGAGTGGATGATTGAAAACTGTGGCAGCAATTTACAGAATAGTGTAGATGTCTTTTTTATGATGAACTCTGGACGATTAAACATCGACTACAAAGAGATGCATCCATGCTTTGTCAAAGTAGAGATAAGTACACCATGGAAAGTTCTTTAGTGCACCTGGAAAATCACATTTTGAAGCCAATATAAACATTTCAAACATATACCATACTATACATTAAAAGCCTGATCCTTAGAACTTGTTCTGGATTGCATTTATAGGTCTTGCAGGACCACTGTAATTTCTTTCATGACTCATCTTTAGCTGGAACAGCCCACGCATGCTGTATAAGAAAGAGTCGAAGCTTCAATTAAGTCTTTAGACATTATTTGAATAGTCTTGATTTGCAGTACAGCATTACATCCAAGCGTAGAACAAGTTGTGAGTTCTCTGTTGTGTTTTGACAGGCCTCGGATCAATACACTTGTCCACTGCACACAAACTGAAACATGACAATTCAACAAAATCATTTCCAAGTGTGCAGTCTCCTTGATCAGTTTGATGGAGCTTCAACGCACTGTAAATCTGCTCTCTGGCTACATCACACATGGATGGAATACAATATAATCATTTTATTGGGCACAATGAAGGTGCCATCACAGATCTGAGTCAAGACCTTTTGTTCATTTTCTGCTTTTCACATTTCTGACTGTCTGCAGTGATGACAGGATGCCTTCCCCACTGAATTCAAGGGTTTCATTAAATGATCCATGAAGAAAAGAAAATATAACAGACTTGTTTGTTTGCTCTTGTTTGTGTGTGTGAGATTGGGTCTCCATGCCCTATTTAACTCCACTGGACACAAAGTGAGCTGCCTGCAGATGAGGAAATCTAATTGACCGGCACGTCATAACACCTCTTGGATCTCACTGCTGTGGCAGAGGAGCTCACAGACGGGAAGGCTGAAAAATATGAGCAATGCAAGATAATGGGGATACGTAGAGGCAAAGGGGGGGGGGGATACCACAAGGAGGCTTAAACTAAAATATTATGGATAAGCAGAGAAAAAAAATGACAACAGTGGGAAGAAGACCAAGAATGGGTTCTTTACATGGTTCAAGGTTTCTTGGCTTGTTTATGCTGGGTCTATCCACATCCTGCTCATACTTGACCCACTATAGAGACAAAGACCCTCTGACTTCCTTCATCTGGCCTCAGAGTCTAACATCTGGTCTTCCTCAGAACCACAGACTCAGGCAAATAAGTTGCTATTACAATTGGCAGTGAACAATAAAAGGCAAATTGAAAGCAGACCTCTATGGCAAATTTGGATTTCTATGCAGACACTGATAAAACACTCAAGTGTTACAGGGAGAGCCTTTTGTTCTTTTTTATGGAGGCATTTGGGAAGGCATTTTGGAGAATATCGCTTGAGAGAACAGATGTTTTTATGCTGACAGAGACGTGGAAGTAACTCCCTTCTCACAATCACTCAAGCAAAAAAGTCACAAAATATGTGACATTTCATTTTATATGTCCTAATCAAAAAGTAACACCCACCCCCCACACCAACACACTTTCTTTTACCTGTATTTCATGTTGTGCAACTCTCGTCCTACTCATAAATACTGAATTGTGTTACATATAAAGTGGTAGAAAGTATTTGAGGATGTTTGTATATCTAATTATATTTACAAGTATTTTTAAATCAGCTGCTATTTTCAGTGCAAGTGTGACAATTATTTACATGTCATGTTACTTTTACTTTATCAAATTGATGGGTTTTTTTATCGTAAATTTATAATGTGTGTGTTAGTGTGTGTGTGTGTGTGTGTGTGTGTGTGTGTGTGTGTGTGTGTGTGTGTGTGTGTGTGTGTGTGTGTGTGTGTGTGTGTGTGTGTGTTTAATTCAGTAGCTTTACCTCCACTTTATCTGCGACGACCCAGCCGATCAAGTGAGACAATCAGTTTTCATTGAGTTCTTAATTGGACTCAATTGTGTACAGTTATAAGAATTATGGCGCACATTTATAAAGAGAGAGAGAAAAATATTTTTTCCCATGTCTTTAGTCATTGCCAGTGCAAGCCTTTCGAACTTACATGGTCATAACACTCACTCACCAATTAGAATAGTATTGCCAAGAGAAAGTAATCCCCGCTAGAGAACAGAGCCAGCAGAAAGGGGAACGGTTAAACTAATTACACGATATAGGCATGTACTTTGAAAGTTGCTTTTTTCTGAAATGAAAACTATCACCAGTTGACCCCCACTTGCATTATAAAAGGGGGCAAGCAGAGCCATTTCAGCAAAGGCATCTCGATTGTCTTCCTTTCTTTCTTTCACGCTTTGTCCTGAGACACAAAAACGACTCGACACAATGACTTGTGACGTCTAACGGCAAAGTTATGTCTGAGTCACAATGTGCATGTAGGTGGTTGTCCTAGCAGATGTCCCCATGGGGTCAGAGCTGTTTTTTGTCCCACAGTGTCACCACAACAGGGGGAAGGTATGGCAATAAAATTTCTCTACGCTAAAGGAAACATTCCAGCAACAGAGGGCAGTCAGGATTTGACATAATTTAAAATATGGTTGTCATATTATGAATATCCTAAATATTCAGCTCTTATTCCCTCCTTCCACTGAAAACCTTTTATTTCATGTTTTTTGATTTGTTATGTAGTGACAGCAACTCTAAATTAGTTTGTTCAGGAACAGAAAACAACAATTTAGATGAGGGCAGAAGGGCAACAGCTCTGTGAATACACACATGGAAACAAAGTACCAGTTTTTTTTCTTCAGAGCCATGTTTGTGATGAAGAGAAATGTCTCCAATCATTTTCTTCTTCATTTCGTCTGTTCAATAGCCTTATGTACTGTACTGACGACACACAAGCACTTGCTGATTGACTCTGATCCAGGAACTAAACTAGAAACAACTAATTCATAATCATTGGTGGTGAGGTACCTTTAATATACAGCATGCAATTGCGAGCCCTAGGAAACAAATTTAACCTACACAATTTTTAAAGTTGGAATAATTGTGTTGTAGCTGATGTAAGTGGGGGCACCTCTCAGAAGTGGTTAGACGTAGATTCTCAGTTTTAACTACAGTACATTTAATGTTTTAAATTATATTAAGACTCTTTTCATTATAGCTTTAATGCTAATTATAATGGTCTCATGCCACAGTATAAATGCAGAGTATAAATCGAGCTGTTATAAAGGGATGACATGTGATGATCAATTAAATATATTGATGACATACTTGGTACATAGACTTTCAGACAAACCCTGAAATATTATAAAACGATCTTGGGCATCCATTACAATACGCTCTTCCGAAACCATTTATTATCTTGCTGATTTTTAATATAAGGACTGCTACCCTCACGTAAGAGAGCAACAGTCCATACAAAAAATAACAGCTTAAATGCCTCAGATAAGGGACTGTGATAATTTCTCAGCTTTAACTTGCTTGCTCCCAAAAGACAGGCGGTGCAAGAACCAGGCAAAAACATAGGGCAATAATAAAACACAAACACTATATTTTTAAAGCAAACACTACAAAAATTAAGTACTTTTTTCCATCATTAAAAGCATTAAATATGCACCAGCAGTTGGATGAAAGACATTCTTTGCTAGTAGCCTACATCATATTTCTTATATCCCATCAGGATAAAATAATCTGTGTTATTTGGTAATGACTCACTGCATGTTTATATGTGGCTGTTTTGGTCTAAAATTGTTAGTTCTGATTTAGTTAAAATGTAAAAGTGAATTTTGGGCATGCCTTTCTCGTCATGTGTCTTTTTATACACAACAGCCTTCTTATTCCATAATAAAGACACAATTTTCATATCTTTTTATATAAACAAATACTACACCCATTGTAGATTAAGTTTGTAGTGAAGCTTTGGCCTTCAGACTTTAATACATGTCCTAATTTTAGTTCTTCAATCATTTTCACTCAGAACTTACATCAATTACAGACTCAAAATATCCCTGGAACTGTGTCATTGGGCTAATGGAAAACTCTTTGTCTGCCTTGTGACTTCATATCAACCATGAAAGGTTTTTGTGTGTGATATTAACATTTATTCAGTAAGGCCAAATCAGGTTTTTTTGCAACTCTTTTGTGTTCACTCAGACTTTTCTTCAACTTTTTTCTTTATATTTATTTCTGGCTATGACAGATGTTTTTCTCGCCCATGATATTGTTCATTTTAAAAGATTAAGGTTCAGAATATAATTCCTACAATCATTTGATCTATCAGTGAAGAGAATTTCCTGCATCGTTTATCTTGGCATTTGAAACATCTGCAAAATGGGCAGCAAAGAGGCAAACACAAAAAAAGCCTGCAGTGGTAAAGGACTATGCTTGGACATTAAAGTGTGATGTACTCTGGGCTATCAAATTCATTGTTTTTTTTTACATTTTCTCACCCATTGATATTGGCTATTTAGCTTAAACTCTGGCTTCAACAACACAGGGTTGTGCTCTAAAATATAAATTTAATCTATTCATCCAATCCAAACTTTCAGTTTTCTTAGTTAGAAATATTCTTTGTGTCTGTCTTGTTTTCATGATAGCTTTCCCTTGTCATTTGTGTCTGGTTATATGGAACCAATTTCTTAAAAGAATGTTGTTGGCCCTAGCACAGATGTCAACACCCAATAAGATTAACTGATCAGAGAATTCTGTTTCTGTTACTAAGTTTAGCTCGTAAACAACTCCTATGCTCACTCTTTTCTGTCTGTCTTGATACACTACACTGAACTGTGTTTGCCAGGCTTAATGGAGATGAGTGAGGGAGGTGTGTGGTTTCCTTGGAGGCAGTTTGGTTCAAATTAGTTCCAGAATGACGTCAATATACCCCTAAGACAGACAATGACATCAACAATTGGTCTGAGGCCAAAAAGGCTGGCAAAAGCTTTGTAATGGTTCTTTCTGTTAAGCTCCCAAGGTGGCATTAGACAGCTTACATTAGAATAAGAAGAAGAACTAGAAGAAGAAGAAGATTGCTTTTGATTTTTGCAAAAAACACTTTAATCATACTCAAACATTTTACAATTTTACATTAGATGAAAGTGCTAAGGTGTTTCTAAAATACTAAAAACCAATAATACAATTTAAAATTTAAAATTTAAAGGAATAAAATTTAAAGATCAGTGCATTATATCAGGAAATTTGCAAGAAGAAGAAGAGGAAGAAGAAGAAAAAATCTACAAATTTATCAACCTTTATTAATTCCCTTGGGGAAATTATCCACTCAAGCTGATTTTACACACACACACACACACACACACACACACACACACACACACACACACACACACACACACACACACACACACACACAAGGTAGAGCAGTGGGAAGCTACTTTGTGTTGCGCCCCAGTGAGCAACTTGTAAGGGGATGGTGCCTTGCTCAAGGGCACCTGGGCACTGCTCAGGAGGCGAACTGGCACCTCCCCACTGCCGGTTCACAGTCCAAGCTTTTTTTGGTCAATATGAGTCTTGAACCGGTCACCCTCCAGTTCCCAGCCCAAGTCACAGCGGACTGAGCTGCTGTCGTCCAATAACAGCTTCTACACATTGCATTTTAAGCAATTTTTGAAGAGTAAATGAAGGTTTTATTTTAATCTCAATAGTTGTAATTCTGTGTCCTAAAAGTACGACCATTACTGGTTTGGCTGACTAACATGAGTGTTGGCTCCACTCACAGTTGGTTAGTCTGACTCCAGCTGAGATTTTAATGCTTCCAGCTGAGAACCACATGCACTGAACCAGCACTTCCAGCTGGAACCTACTAAAGAGCTGGGATGGCATACAGTTTCTTCACGTTTGCATTTCGGTTGATTAAATTAATGTTTAAATAATGAAGCGATCATGTTCAGAGTCTGTAGACTAATTTATCAAAGATGATAAGACTTTTTTTTGTTACACTTGGTCTTTGGCGTTATCAGTAACTTGTTGCAGTTGTCTTCACCATTTACAGCAAAATGTATAAATTACAGTATTCTTTCTTTGTTTCAATTTCAAACTGAACAATATACAGTATATCAACATGCTTCTGTAACAAAAATTGACAATACATAAGATAAGAAAATTTGGTAAGATTATCAGAAAATAACTTTGTATTAAAGTCTGAATGATTTTAGTCATCAGACTTTAGGTAGGTATGTCTTTGGACACACAGCTGTTCTTCATCTTCAAATTTCCTCATTTTATTCTTACTAATGTGTTCCTCTTTCTGAAATACATTTTCAAAACAATTACATCCTTTTGGCAAAATCCACCACCATCATTGCTACAATTCTCTGCTTGACACCACACATCCACATCACATCCTCATCACATCCATTCATACATGATCAAAAGTTTGTTAGGAAACATCTTTTTCCCATGTTTTATTAATTGTTCAACCCTATCACAGAAATCCAATTGAAACTTCCTTTCCCATTATGTCAGACCAATTTACTAACTTACATGAAATGTTTTTAACGTATTTTCAATGCAACTTTTAGCCTTCATATGTCATAACAACATCTAACAACAAAAACTGCCCTGCTGAATGTGAAAAACTATCTCATCGAAAGAATCAAGTGAAGAGAAGAGTTTTCAAGACAGTTCTTTGATAATTTCATTGCCATTCAAAAACTTGTATGGCATTCGCTCTTAGAAAGAAAATATTTGACCAAAATAAATGCTTGTTCATGTCCCACAACAAAAATAAGTCATGTATGCTTCCACTGGGCTAAATCATCAGTATTATGCATGGCTACATGTAGGACATCCAAAGACTTCTTCGGATAGAAGTCAATGACCAGAATGTGTAAAACATGTCTTCATGGACAAATGAACGAAATACAGGTTGGGTTGGAGAAATGCTGAAAACTACCAAGGTGGACACGATACTTATTCTTTATAATTACAATTATGGCATTTAATACTTATAAATACTTATAAAAATATAGTGTACACTATTAATAGAATATATATAATAAACATAAATATCACATTTCTGAGCTGCTACTGTAACATAGATGTATAAATGATCAGTAGCTCAGCCCAGTACAGTGCAGCACACTTCTTCCTGGTCTGTATAAGTATACCTCCAAGATGTCTAGCAAGAGGAAATTGTTTTCATCATCTTCTCAGGCTGCCAAGAAGGCAAGACGGGCCATCGATCTGGACACAAAGCTCAAAATGTTTATGAAAACATCGTCTCCCGCTCCCACCAACCCACACGCTGCCCCAGCTGATGATCCGGACGACCCACAGCCAAGAACCAGTTATGCCAGCAGCCAAGTTTTTGTACAGTATACGTATTTTACTGTCTTTGCATTTTGGTATTTCAACACTACATCGTTTTTCATTTTGTATGTTTTTTACATAATAAACTAATTGTATTGTAGTACGGTATTGATTGTTTGACTTGAACGTGACAAATGTAAAAATATGGAACAGTATGATACGGTATCTAGAGAAAATGATCAAAGACATGCCACCCCCCCCCCCCCCCCGCTCCCTCATGTCTCACAATAGGCGAGAAAACAAATTGAATTTTTACGTAAGAGTCGATTTACGACCGAGTCGAATTACGACCGATCTGTCGGGACCAATCGCGGTCGTAAGTCGACGACTATTTGTAGTCATAAAGGGCATTAGGAATACTAGGCTGACAGGTGACAATCTGTGGACACAAAACCCAATGAAACTGACCAGCCAAATTGTCCCCTATATGCTCAAGCCAGCGTCAGCGGCACGGCCTCACCTGCCATCGTGAAAGAAAAAGAAATGAAAAATGGAAGAAATAAATTAAATGGTTATATTTAACCAGTGATGTGTATTATAAAGTTATTTTCCATTTAACATCAGCAATTTTAGATCATTTTTACTCAAAATCGCCAAATTTTCACATTTACTGCTGAAATACTGAGAAGAGACCTGCGATGGGAAACCAGCCAGCCGAGCCTCACCATGGATTGCGCAATGGCTTGGCTAGCTGCGCTGGTAGCTAAACAGTGAGACCGTAATTCTATCTCTCTATATGTTGCTATTAAAATTTTCAAACATGTTTACTATATGAACTTAATTTCCATAGTTTAGCTAATGTACAGGTATATAATGTACAGTGTTTTTTGTGTGTATAGTCTTTCTTGAGTTGGGCGATCCTAAAACGGCTGGGAAGAGGCAACGGCGATCCCAGGGAAACTTCTCGGCCGCAGAATAAGTGACAGCAAGCTCCAATCTATAGTCAACAAGTCAGGTGTAGCCATTCATTTGTTTTTTCCGCTCACCTTGCCTTACTATAAAAACGGAGGATTACATATCTCAACTCGAAAAAATTTTGTTCAGAAGGAGCTGCGCATGGACCTCATTTATAAGTAAACATAACATGTAAACAAGCATGTAGGTAACAACATTACAACGTTTTTTATTCAAATGTGCTTATTTGTGTGCAGTTTGTATGTGTACATAATTCTGCTGAGACTTTAAACATAACCCACTCACTGTTGCTAATTAAATGGTGAATAAACTACACTGCAGGTTCATATGTTTGTAAATGTGATTATGACGAAGTCAGTGCCTCACCATCCATGAACCTCACCGCACATCACTGGTACTTGCTGACAAAAAGGTTCTGTCCATTATTTGTTAAACAAAATTTTCCATTTTCACAAAGCCTGTACCTCATTTGCCTCTTAAAGACACAGCATCGTTTTGATTTTCTCTTTCAAAATACAGTATGTCTTTAGAATGTCTTTTCTTTGATTTATCAGACCTCATTGATCTGATTACACAAAAGTATGGGATTCGTTTTGCACTGCAGTCTTTATGTCATTGTGGTGCCATGGTCAGTTTTGTTTTCCTCTGTGTTTGGCTGTGTTCCCTTTCTATCATTTTTCTGTGTCTGGGCGTGGTTACCCCTCCTCCTCTCTACTTGCCACCCACCTGCACCTCCTCTGCTGCTGTACAGCTGCTCCCCGTCATCTTGTCAACTCCAGCATATCAAGCTTGGCTCTCCTCCTAGTCTTTGTCAGATTGTTCTGTCACCCACAGTTCTATCGTCAAGACTAAAGAAGTTTTTTTTTCCATTGAATTTTGATGTTTATTTTGGATCTAGTTTACTAGTTGTTTCTACCTTTGTGCGAGCTGCGTTCACCACCTCCCTGCCCAGCCACCACCATCCTTACCAGCTTCACTCCAGCTCTCCAGCCATCAGATCATCCTCGATCTGCTGTTTCCCTCTGTCCAGCCTGCTGCCACACTTTTGCTTTTGATTGACTTATTGCCTTATTCTTAACACTTGTGTAGCTTTGGGCAATGAGAATGTACATATTCATTAACTGCTACAAGTAAAATGAGCTAACATGCATGGTTGAAATACATCTAATTAACATCATCTACTAGGCTTTCAACAGTTTACAATGGTGAAATTATGAAATTATGGGTCCTCCAGCTTCCTCCCACCTCCAAAAACATGAATGTCAGGTTAATTGTCTCAAATTGCCCGTGAGTGTGAGTGTTTGTGTGCGTGATTGTCTATCCTGCATGTGGTTCTGTGGTGCACTGGAATCCCGCCTCGAGTGTACCCCCTGCCTAACGCCCCAATTCTGCTGGGATAGGCTCCAGCAACCCATGACCCACGACAGTGGAAGAAGCAGGTACTGAAGATGAATGAATGAATTAATCAATTACATTTTCTCACCTTAGTCAGAAAATAGCTGGGGTGTAGTGTTTAGTTAGTAAGTTTCAGCGTGAGTGTAAATCAATGTGCAGAAGGACAGATCATGAGGCAAATCCAAGTAGAAATAGCTATAAATTGTTCCTAAACTGTGAAGGAGGGGAATGTTTGGCCCCCATATGGAGCTACAAGTTGGCCACGTTGCCTTCTCTGATCGTTTTATAGGTCACCTTGTAAAAGGAAAATGAAAGACTGCCAGCCAAGCATTGCTCATTTAGTCAGGGTGCTATTCTGTGCATTTTCTCTACTACTGTGTGACACGTCTACATATGTTGTTGACAAATTTGTGAGTCTGGATGTATGATGAGTTCAGTCTGTTTTCCTTTTTAAGGTCCTTAGAGTTATGAAAAGTAACCAAGAGCACACGTGGACTGAATTGCGCAGGGAAAGCAATAATGGTTTCTTTTCAAGCTGTACTGAGAGGAGCAATCCAGTTTCACTGATAAGCATATATTTTCTCAATGATGTTTGATTAAAATAGTGACTGTGTAACTGATGTCTATATCGTATAATTAAAATAAGAATATTTGGTATTTTTTCCATTCAATATTTATCAATTTGCTTTATCAGATTTGCTTTTATGCATCATTTGGCAAAAAAAACATGTTGCTGCACAGCATTATTACTTGTTTTTTGAAAACTATGGGCACCCTCTGTCTGACGGGGACTTTTATGGAGGGAAAAACATTTAAATGACACTTTAGGCTGTTAAGACTCATTTATTGCCGTTCTAAATTTTAATCACTATTCAGAAAGAAGCATCATTGTTTTGGTATTTTAAAAACATTGCAACTCATAATAATGACAGAATTTAAAATTTTTCCAGTACTGTATATATTTCTTGTCCTGGATAGAGTTCTCAGTTTATATGTGGAGGATATTTATTGAAACATATTGAATAGATACCTGCCTACATTTAAGAACAGAAATCCATGATTTTCCCCACACAATTAACCTTTGGGAAGCTTTCACCTTCAGCAAATCTGCCCACCATCAACCCTCACACATGTAACAAAATAAAGGAATATAGATGAAAAACATGTGGATGGAGTCAGTCTTCTTCTTTTTCTCCTATTGGTCCTCCTCTCCAGAAGCGTCTCCACAGAGTCCAGGCTCAGACCAACCACTGAGCCCGCTCTGCAGATGAGTCTGTTAAGACGATCCATATCTCTTTTCCTGGCCCCGCCACCCCAACACACAATGGCATATGACAGCACACTGGAGACTACGGACTGATAGAACATGAGGAGCTCAGGACAGATGTTGAAGGAGGCCAGCCTCCTCAGGAAGTACATCCTGCTCTGCCCCTTATTTCCTATCAGTGCCTATCAAGCGGTGGTTTATCATTATCACATTTACAGTTATAAATTATACTCTGCATGTAGCCATGCTGTGGGTATCACCATGACACGATGGTGACTATCTGCAACATATCAAAAATCAGGGCTGGTCAATATGTTGGGTTTCTCTGCCTGTGAAGGCGCTTTGAAATGTCTGTTGATGCTATCAAGGGCTTTGCAAATAAAAGTTGATTGATTGATTGAATATAGCTATGAAAAGAAATTCAGGTCTTGTAATTACGACATTTATGCTCACCTCCCGAGGATGACATTAACCTGATGTGATTCTCAGTGGAAGCCTTATTAGTGTTTCCACTGGATATCATTATCTCTTATGGTCACCAAATGTAACCATAAAGACATAGCTAACTATTTTGATATGTGAGTTTCATTGCACTTCTACTCGTGACCTCTATTCTGCTTACAACTTTGTTCTTAAACAGGGGGATGGCGCCTTGCTCAAGGGTGCCTCGGCAGTGCTCTGGAGCTGAGCTGACACATCCCACTGTCAGCTCGCACTCCAGTTGTTTTTGGGCGGGAGCAGGAACCGAACAGCCAATCTTGAAACATTGGACGACCTGCTATACCATTGCCACCAGTGGTAAAGCCACTGATTTTTGATTGTTAAAAATCACAGTATGGTTGATTTATAAACTGCAAAGCAATCCATGAAATTGTTTTGTGCTGATGTTACATGTAGTTTTATGGATGAGGCTTCGTAAATATTGGATAACATCGGTTTTGACTATAGCATGAGTTATGTAGAGTTAAATTAAAGAACACAATGAGTGTAATTGACACAATGAATGAGAGTTCATCCCAGGGCTTTGAACCAGAATTTTTTGCGAATAGGTTCGTTCCAAACTGAATTTTTTTTTTGACGTTTCTGGTTTTACGTTCCAACGGTTTCATTTTCGTTCCTGGCAAAATACCAAAAGTCTCTGGTTTTCATTTTCGTTCCATGAATCAGTTCAAAGCCTTGGTTCATCCTTTTAGACTTGATCTAATCACTCAATTTTGCTAATGTGAGTGTGCATGTAATTTTTATTCTGAATGTTCAATCTAAATTATTTGTTTGCATGAAAACAAAAACTCAGGAAATTCTAGGTCAACTCACTGATCCTGAATCTCCTGCGAAATGTTCATAAATCAGTTTGGAGATTGGAATAGATATAAAGAAGGCAAAACAGATTTTCTTTTAAAAATGCTTCAAATCCACTGAAATATTAGTTCTTTAAGTCAAATCAAACCCAGACACCACTCATAGCTTTTAAGGGTACAGACCTGAATAATTACACCGAATGAGAATGCAAATGACTTCCAATATCAGTTCAGTCAAGAATACTAATTACAGGTTGTTCTCAAGATGCAACCGTACACCGTAGTGCCCATTTTTGCCGCAACCTACGCCAGGCAGCACCATAGCAACAATAACTTCTCCTTCCTCATCCTCCTCCTTTGCTCTACTGGTAAATTACATTATGGTAACACAGTATTTCACTTATGTGTTATTTTTATTTCCTGCTGTAAGTTTTAGGGAATAGTGCTTTATTATTTAGAGTAGTAATGGAATTTAAATGACCTCAAATGGCCAATATACAGTAGATTCATCCATCCATCTATTTTCTCCTGCTTCTACTGCTTTTTGGGGGTCACGTGTGTTCCAGCGGAGTACGGGTAAAAGGTGCAGGGTTGTTCCCAATGCATCCCCGGTGCACAAAGACAAAAAACCTTTTGTGTACACAACATACTCCTATTGGCAATTTTGAAATAATAAATCCACCTAACCTGCATGATTTTGGCGGTGGGAGGAGGCCAGATAGAACCCATGCAGACACGGGGAGAACATACAAACTACACACAGAAAGAAACCATTATCTTTTTGCTGTCACTTGACAGTGCTACCCACTGTCAAGTGCCATTCGCAATTAGCTTACTGTGAATTATTAGCAGGTGAAAATGCATCAAATTACAGTGTTCTTCTGAAGTGTGTCTTCATGTTTGGGTAAGTCGCAAGTATGTTTGCCCAGAAGCACCTCTATAGTGGTCACACCACTGGAGAACAGATCAGCGGCCTCAGCCTCAGACAGCAAGGGAATGACCATGACTTTTGGCTGTTCTTACGTTCACATGTTGTTCGGTCCTGACAGTCCTTCACAATACTCACACATCCTCAGTCTTATAGTTCAGTCATTATGGTCTGGAGCCATTAAATGAGTTACCAGCTATTCTCATCAGCCAATCATCTAACCAGTAGCACACAAACATGCCTTCTTTGCTGACCTATGATCTTGTTTATGTCTTTTTTAATGACTATTTCCTTTCCTCCACTCCTTTCCATGCTGCTGTTATGCAATCCCCCCATAGCTACTCAGTCTTCACAGATTCACAAATTTTTCATTTGTTAGCTTTGTCAGGGTCATCAATCACCAACACCATCACATATCCGGAATTCAAGGAGGGATCTAAGGATTGTGTTCTGCCGAAAGGTTAACAAGCACACTGAAGTCTTACTTGCTGCTTACAGCTCTTCAGTATGTGGGGATCTTTGATCCGTGCTTATTGGACATTTATTGCAGCCGTTGTACAGCAGAAGGATCGATATGCCTGCCTCTGCACACAGAGAGGTGCTTCGCATTGTTCCAAAGAAAATGGGCAGAATTACCATTAAAATTCATGATTACTTTTGAAACAACGGCCTATCCATCGAATAAAAAGCAATTGTCCTTTGGCTGGTTACAATCAGTTTTGCAGCTGAAATGAATATAGCCAACATGACATATTACAGCACATATTACAACTGACCTTTCAGTATTTAACTTAAGCCATTGTAGAGTGAGAAGTGTATAAATAAATCGACCTATTTTTATTGCAATAAATAGATTTTGTTAAAGTACAAACACAATACATTTAGGAGGCCCCAAGCAGAATCAACATCCTCACCATGTAATGAATCACAAAGGAGACACTACTACGACAATACTGAAAAAAAGATATTGTTCTTAAATTGCAATATAAAGTTATTGCACAGTAAATTGTTATATAGAGATCATATATGTGTAGCGAATTCCAAAAAGAGCCAGGCGCGAGAGTCAAGGTGTCAATTAATCAAAACCTTTAATCAGTTCGTAGTCCAAATTCCAAGCGGGGCTCAAAACCAGAAAATCAGAGAAAAGACGGTACAAAAGAGGCAGGCAAAATCGTAATGCAACAGACAGGCAAAAGGTCATACACGGGGCATCAAAAGACAAAAATCGTGGTCAACAGGCAAAGGTCAGAATCCAGAAAAAACGCAGACAAGGCAAGGCAAAACTTGTGGTCATACGGAAGCGGTCTAGGAACAACAATAACGATCAGGCATACAAGAATCTCTGCTCAAAAGGAAACTGTGTTACACTGCGACAGACCTGAACTGAAGTGAAGTGTCTTAAATAGATAGACCAGGGTGCTATGTTAGTTGCAGGTAGAACTAATGATCATCTAATTGACTGGGGGAAGAACTAAACACGGATTGGTTAACGAACAAACGAAACAATCAGGGGAAACAACCCAGGTGCAGTGAATCATGAATGTAGTGGTAACAGAAAACCAGAAAAGTACATGAACTGAAAACCAATAAACAAAAGTCAGAAACAAATGAATATGACAGAACAGAACACAGTAGAGGCAGATCATTACAATATGGTCATCATATTCTTGTTCCAAGGTTAGGGGGGACTTGTTACAAAAAGTGGGCTTCAAGGATGATCGAGGCCTAACTAATAGAGGAATTTTGTTCTCTTTTTTTTCTGTACTGGCTGCAGACATTAGAGAAATTCCCTGTTCCTTTAAAGAACTGAACAGCCCCAGCAGCATAGAGCAGGAAGAAGTTGATGTGAACAGTGAATGGAAATTAGCACTTGTCATCAAGTATTATAATAGGTGACCTTAGATTTATTTGCACAATAAATCTTGTTTCGTTAAACTTTTATTTGAATACCATTTGTGGTTTGAAATTCACCTGCTGAATAGAATATTACGTGCATTCAATAATTAATTGTAAATGTGTAAAAATAACTGAGACATTTGAATCAGCAAGTCTCTCATGCTATTACTATATTTTCTATCGAGTGCAGTTGAAACTGCACTCATAATATTAAAAGACATCCCCTCAATTCAAATTATAATAACAATGACACAAAAATAATCAGAACTTACATATGCGAGGCTCTTCCTGGAATGATTTGTCAGAGCTTTTAATGTAACATGCTATTTTATTTCAATAGAAAATGTGTTTCAGCCTTTGAGAATAGAGTAAATACCTGACGGCAGACAAATTAAATCCCACACAGCAAATGCATAAGACACAAAGTAAATTAAACACAACCAGATGTTTAAATCTGAACATTAAGTGAGGTAAAAACACAACATCAGTGACCCTTTTGCTGTCATTTTTGTCTCTTGACTGTTTGTTCTCTCCAGCTGGTTTTGTTTTCTGTATTCAGTTAGTCACAAATTTCATTAAACATTAGTAAATTACTCCTACGCTCAGATAAGTTGATCAATCTGCCAGTTTGTTTGTTTGTTTTTTTTTTGCTGATTTACCAGCGCTAATACTTTATACAATTTATTGATATACCTAAAATGTAAAAAAACAAAATTGGCTCCTTAATGTAATCACATAATAAATCGTTTGATATTCAAAATAACTACACTCACTCACACACACACACACACACACACACACACACACACACACACACACACACACACACACACACACACACACACACACACACACAAACACCAGACTAATCGGCTCCATTTAACATTATGCCTGTTTTTGGATTATTGAAGCTCCTTATTTTATATATAACAGCTTCCTTTCCAACACTGGTGGTTCACATAATAAGCTGTGATTTAACCATTTGCAACATGAATACGATTTCTTACCATGATGCTGCAGGATTTTGTTTCTTTGTGTCACTTCTGCTCCACAACATTATGATCCTCTGAAGAGCCTCATTTGTTGATTTCCTGACATCAAGCTTCACTGTGATTGGCTAAGATGGCTAAGGCACTATCAAATAATCACCCTCTGATCTAAAGTCCAATTCATAGAATCCTTGTGTTCTGTGCTGCTAAGGACTGGGAAAATAGTTAAAGGTCCCATATTGTGCTTTTTTAAATTCATGTCATTCAGCTGCCAATGAATTTTACAATCCCAATTGAGGAACTGTAAAACTAAACACTTCTCATATTTGCGAAAAGGTATTAGTTCAAGAATATACAGTGCGCCCTCGCACATTTGCGCATCAACACCCGCAACTTCACCTCATCGCAGATTTTTGGTTGGCAGTCATGTGATACCGTACCCACATTCTATTGGCTGACGGCTTCCGGAAGTGCTCTACATTCCCTGAGTCTCGGACTTCACAAAAGTGCCTTAAACAGTCGATAAGAGTGTGGGAAAAGTTAATACAGATAGAAGGTGGCTAAATATAAGTATGGGGAGGGTTCATAAACATTTAATTACCGTAAATAGTAAGTTTAATAATTCGTCACTACACCGCAGAATTCATTATTTGCATCTGGTTCCTGGAACGCATTAACTACGAGTAACGAGGGCGTACTCTATTCAAAATGCGCATCGATGAATGAGTAAAGTTAGAATAATAAGAACACACAATAAAACAGAAACCCTACTGTAGAAGATTTATATTACCTACTTTTTGACACTACTTTCTAATTTTCAGGAAATAATTGCTTCTTTAGGTTCAATTATCCGGCTACAAGTGATAACCAGTATAATCCACAAGCACCTGTAATCTCTTAAACATTCATTCATCTTCTTGAAGATGGAGACAATCTTCAATTGTCTCCTCTTCATCCGCTTATATCAAATCCAGATCACGGGTTTACATTGGAGCCTATCACAGCTGACATTGGGCGGGAGTCATGGTATACCATGGTTAAGTCGTCAGTTTATCGGAGGTGCTCTTATACACAACAACATACCTAATTTCATGTGTAAACAAATAGAAATGTAAATACAGCAGTTCTATAAAGAGAAAGCACAAGACTTTGTTTACAAATTCAAATGAAAATAGATGATTTTCTTTAGTAAACCACTCATCATTGTCTAAAGTAAAACCCAATCCACAAAGCCAAAGAATGAGGAGCAGTTTTTAAAAAAGAGTGTATTTGATTGAATTCTCTTTCTTTTTATATCATTTACTTGAGCAAGCACGTACAGTACACAACTGCGCATCAGTGCTTCGGAGACATCTCTCCTTGGAGCTGCAGCCCACTGTCATGTTTGATGACACATTTATTTTTCCACCTAAAATACTGAACACTAAATGGAAGAGGACACACACGACTGTAACACCACACATCACTACACTGATTCATTACAACCTGACGCAAACAGGCTCTGGCAAATTTGAGTGTTTTATGGAAACCCATAGAGAATGAACAGGTTAGTTACTGTACATCTTAATAAGGTCAGCACACACAGACAGGATGGGAAAGAAAAGAAATACAAGGGCAACACAATGACAATAAGGAGGGAGACATAATACCTGGTTCTGGTTTCCAAAATTTTGTTTTGTGCTCAGTCAGAACACTCAAGCAAGTAATATCAAGAAGTAACGTTTGTATAACATCCATCTGTTATTAATGCTGCTTTGCTTTAACATCTACCGTCTTTTGCTTCCTTTTCAAACAACAGGCTTTATGTGTGTGTGTGTGTGTGTGTGTGTGTGTGTGTGTGTGTGTGTGTGTGTGTGTGTGTGTGTGTGTGTGTGTGTGTGTGTGTGTTTCATGCTCTCCTCTTCTCACTTCATCTCTCTATATCAAGTCAATCCTGTCCTTTTCTCCTTTTATTCAGGCACAATTCTGGATGTTTTCTGTCTGCTGGCTGCCACTGCAACGTGCTGATGTTGGATGTTGAAGACGTGGCTGGAAAACTTAATTATAAACAGCTAAAAATATAGAAATTCATTCAATGACTTATTTATGGCAGTATATCGATTGAATGAGTGCATTAATAAATAACTACTGTATTTTAAGAAGTTTATCTTTCTATACCGATAGGTAATTACAAATTCTGTGTGAACGATTTCTAAGTGAGAAAATCAATGTGCAGTGAGGTGCACATATCTTCATTTGATGAGCTAAGTCTAGAAAAATATATTGATCTTCTAATCATTCCAACTGCCATAAAGAATCACTGAGGTCTTGGTGTCAGAGTCAAATTATATTGCTAGCGAGCTATTGTGATTTCTTTGTTCAGACACACTTATACACATAACCGTGTAATAGCCTTTTAGATCACATAGGTTTAGCACATGTAGTTTTTCATCATGAATTAGAAATAATGGAGGATTCATGAGTTCAATTTCAGGTGAATAGCAAAGAAAACTGTCTAGCTAAATAGTCTTTCCATTCTAAGTAGCTATCAGAGACATTCCTGTCTCAAGAAATGCAACTGTGAGTTGTGCACGTGTATAGAGTTTTCACTGTTTTACCAGACTCAAGAAGCAACAAGAATGAATTATATTTTAATGTTGTTGCACACAAAAATGCAATATGCGTTCTGTGGAGCATCCATGTTGTTTACTCATTGTGACTTATTACGAATAAAAAGACAGGAACACGACCTCTGAACCCAGGAGAAGGGTACCAACTAA